>NC_073739.1:25438973-25763348 GCF_023634155.1 Falco peregrinus | reverse complement strand
AATGGTGGAGGTAATAATTTCCAGCAAATAAGTAGAGAGGCAAATTACACAGCTGAATACATACAGCGCAGCAGTGTGTGAGTATATTGGTAGCTGCGCTAGAACAACTGTCTACAAGACACACTTTGTGTGGTAATACGGTGTTTAAATTCTGTTCCTTTCCTCATGCCCTACAGACAGAATTGCTATTAGATATGCTACCTTCTCTTCTAATTTAGTTGGAGATAGACCAGAAATGAAAAGCCAGAGATCACAGCACAGCACCAGGTGCCCGGTTCATAAAGTTCCTCTCTGTTTATTGCTAGATTTCAAACACTTGCATTGTTTCTCACTTGTCCTTTTCAACTAACAGTGGATACTCTGAGGTTATATGAGACATGATGGTTAACAGGCTTGGCATCACTCACCCTGTACATACAATAAGCAGTTTATTGTGTGGATGTAAACAGCTCCCAAATCTGGCGTGTTAGTTTCTTGCTTAATTTTTCCAAATGGAAGCTACTTGCCCAGTGAGTCACTCTGTGTTTTCTCCCTCCTTCAGAAGATTCATCTCGGGAGTCCCCACACCCTGCTGCTCTACCACAAGAATGGCTTTCTTTTTTTATTTCTCTGTAGGATGCTCAATTAGGACATTCTTTTGATTCATTTTTTAATCCCCCAAACTGCATTGCTATACTGTGTGTATTTTGCTTTTCCATTTCTGAAAACATCGTGGTTTTCAGTTCCTCAATCCCAGATTTAGTGTCTGGGATATATATTCTGAGGGCTTGTCCTGGGTTATGTCTTCTCCCTGCTCCTGGAGATACAACAGAAGCTTCACACGGCAGAGGTGTGTGTTTTCATTTTTGTCTTTTCCACAGCAGTTTCTCCAGACTTCTCTATTCAGGAGAGAAAGAACAAAATGCAAAGTTCTTTTAATGTACTCAGTCTCCTGAAACACAACCAGCTAGCAAGCTGCATTAAATCTCAAAATAGAAGAGTTTTATTATTCTTCAGTGTATTAAACCACACATTTAAGACAGTTTGTTGTCTGAGACTGCTAAAACTAGGGTAGTGGCTGTAATCTTCCATTTACTCCTTTGTGACTTTCTTGTTTTAATTATGTTTGAAACAAAGTAAATAGCTTTTGTGGTGGCTTCTGGGACACATTTTCACTGAAAGGATGCAAAAAGAACAAACAGTTGAAAAGAACGGTGACATCCAGATAATAACACCAGGGATAACTTGTTCCATAATACTGGTGTGTGTCAACACAGAAAAGGAACTGCCTGTTTCATAGTGAGCTTATAGACCCTTGATGAAAGTTTTAAAAACAGTTTAAAAATAGTTTAGCTGTTAAAAATCTGAAAGAATTTTTCTTCTCTTCACTTTGACAGTGTTAGATATAACACCAAATAAACTTCCATATGGAGAATATGGCAAGAAAGTAACATAAAATCTATGTTGATTTATTTTAGTCTGCACTGAAGATCAAAAGTCTTCTTTTATTTCCCTGAATGTCCATTCAAGCAAATTAAATATTTTTAAAAGCACTCAGCTGTGCCTTCTTTCAAGTCAGTTTTGTTTTAAATTCTATTTCCTTTTCTTTTTTTTTCTTTTTCTTTTTTTTTTTTTTTACAAAAAGCAGTTTTAATATAATAAATAATTCCTTTATTTTGTCTAAAATGCATGTGATAACATCTGTCTCTCTGACTCACACAGACCCCGGAGCCTAGCCCGCTGCAGCTTTTCCAGTCCAGCTCTTAAGCATCTTTTGGCTCCTACTTTGAGAGCAAGGCTGCTGGCAATGGCCCAGTTGGAGGCCTGATCCGTGTATATTGAGTATATATCCATATATACTCAAGATGTATAGTGAGCTGTGGCAGGCAACTTCACGATGAGCAATGGAGCACAGCCCTGAACAGCAGCCCTGAAGGACAGGTTTGGCCAAAAGTCAAGATTCAGGCAAATGGTTTTTGGTATCTCCAAGTGGAAAAAATATGGAATGATGGCATTTACCCATGATCAAACCAACCCTTGAACAGAGCATTTTTGCTGGGAGAGGGGCAGCAGGGATGGCAGCAAAGCAGTCTGACAACAGGACAGTGCTGAACAGCTGCCTAAGTGAGAAAGGGTGAGCACACAGGTCTTTTAAGAGGGTGTTTTTGTTTCTTTGACAATACTTGTCTACATGTGAATAGCCCGGCACTTGCTCCCACAGGTCCAGCACACCTAGGTGTAGTAAACACCTAATAAACCTTTGCTCTAAAAAATGCTCAGCATTCCCTCCAAGCATGCCATTATCTGACCTTACAGCATCTCACTTTGACACTAATCAGGCTTGTAATAATTGTGGCTGTAGACAAGTACAAAGAGGGCTGTGGTAACCCTTGCAGCTTCCCTGTATCTCACCAAAGATGAGACCTTAAAGCAATCCCCCTTCAGCATCATTCAGCTGTAGCAAGGGGGAGCAGGGATTGCCCTTCCCTGCCTCAGCTCATGAAAACTGTGCTGCTTTGGCTTACAGCCCCCAAAGCTCTGAATCTTGTAAATACTTGTCAGTCAGTTGCTCCTGAAAAGACAAAGCTTCAGATTCAAATGCAAACACAGCTGAAGAGTACCTGAAATAAAAATCATGTTCAAAAGTTGAAGGTCCTCTCTCAGAAAAGTGCTGAGCTTTCTCAAATGAAGCCTGTAAGAGGTAGCCATAGCAAAAAGCATAGATAAAGCACCGGCTTTCTGCAAAGCTGTCTGGAAGATCTGCATGTCTCATCAGACTAATTTTGGTGCTGGAGGACGAGGAAGGGGAGGGAGGCATGCACTGCCTGGTGATCTCAATGGAGTCTCCTCATGGAGAGGGTGCTTATATTAACCACTTCACTATTTTGTGCCAATCTCGTTATCTGTTCCTATTAAAACCTTTATTATTCATGAATGCAAAAACCCCATCATTAAAACAGCATAAATATTCATACTATGTGCATTTCATTTAGCCACTTGGCAAAACTTCTCTGGTGTACAAGAGTTTTCAGGAAATCTGGTTAATGAGACCAGAGCACAGGAAGTGTGCATGGGTTTTCCTTTCTTTTTACCTGCAAATAAATGCAGAACAGCTAATTATATAAACAGCAACAAAAGGGGCCGTATTCTCTCAGAAGGATGATATGCATTTGTTTTGGCTTCTGTGTCAAGGGAAACACAAGGCCTTTTGTAATGCAAGTATGTGCAGGAACCAGGATATTGTAAAACTAATGTACAAAGCCTGATAAGCATCACTGCATGGGTTTGTCAGGTTTTGCCTCACATTTAACATCTAACCATTAACATCATGCATGATCCATGCTTTTGTTAATCCTTTTTAAGGCAGAGCAGTCTTTGTTCTTTTTGTAGTCATCCTAAAACCAAAAAAAGTTACTCCCAAAACCAAGTTTAAAAGCCACCATTATTCACTACACAGAGTAGTCAGCAATGAGGGGAGACCTTTCAAAATGGCCTGATTCTTTAAAATCCTGACCTAACAGCTCCACATGCAACAGTTCCTGATACAGCCTCGAGGGGCCTTTCAGACTGCAAGATTTCAAGTTTTTCCTGTTTTAGAATGGCAAGGTGAGGTGTATGTTTTTAAATGCTAGTGGGTTTTCAAAACTGATACTGGCCTGACTGAATGAAAATCTTTTCCTGACTTTGACAAGTACAGCACTTTACCAGAGAACTACTTCTAGAGAACACAATCTGGCACAATGCAGATTTTCTGTATAATGTTTTTATGAATATCAACAAGTAAGCAGGACTTTTACTTGTGGACAGTTTACACCAGTAGCCATTTCCTTGGTTCAAATTCTGCTGTATACTTCCCACTGCTGCTTCACCATCTGTGACTGAACGAGCTCTCTCTTTCTTCCCTACCCTTTCTCCATCCCCACTGTAGAAAGCAGAAGCACTGGGATACACGCAGTGCTATGTAATGCACAGCATGCCAAATTTCCACTGAAGCATTCACACCCAGCCAAGGGCCTGATTCTTCTAACCCTTCTCAGGCAAGGACAGTTGCTGCAGGACAACAGCTTGCCATATGCAATATGTAGCATTCCATTTATTCCCAATACCCAAGTACAAAACTTCGGTATCACATCAGGGTTGTGACTTTAGGCCTAAAGATGCTTTGCTTTCATCACATTCAATTTCTAGATTTCTTATTCCTTTGTTTTGCAAGAGGCAGTGACAGTGAGGAGAGAATAATAAAACAACCCCAACACCTCAAGAAACAAACCAAAGAAGCCTCCTAAACTTCTTGGACTAGGTAGTCAGTGATTAGTTGAACCTTTAGTCAAGATACAGCAAGTTACGGTACATGAGAACAAAAGGCACAATTGATTCTCAGCAGTAGCAGGAACAGAGGGATGCTTATACCTACAGCATCCTATCGATTTAGTTGACCTTTTACAAGTATCAGCCAGACAAAAACTTCAGTTTTGCCAAAAGCAGTTTTGTCTGTGGCTAAAGAAATGTGTTTAAATGTTAAAATTAGTACTGGAAAATATGAATTGCGAAGTGGGCAAGTGTTTCACACACAGCAGCACTTAGAGCATGCTTTGAACATAAGAACTGAAAGACAGCTGTGTGGAAGAATGCATTTAAGATTGTATATACAGAAAAAGGTACAGGTACCTTTCTTCCTTTCTTTCTTTACTTCAGAGATAGGTTACAAGGTGGATAAAGATCTAGAAATCCCTCTGTACTCCTGATCTTGAATGAAGTGTACGCTTTTGTAAAATTCTAGGCAAAACAGAAAATTCTTCTTTCTCTCAGAGCAGACATCTAGCTTGCCACCCTTCAATTTCTTGTATTTATATTCCATCTTGTGTAATCAAATTACATGAAAACTTGCCTGAAGAACTATCATAGGAAAAATGAGTGTTTCAAGATGTGCTGGTGGCTACAAGAGTTATCTTGTGGTTTGAATTCTTCCAAATTGAATATGACTGACAGTATCAGTCAGCTAACAGATTTATATAGGAGGAGGGAACCAACAAAAAACCCGCTTAGCTCTTCAACTTTTTTTTGCAGTGTCACTTCCATTTTGAATTTTCTTTAAAGGATATTTTTGCATCTAATAAATATTTTGTTTTAAAAGCCTCTCTGTGCTCTAGAAGAAAATTCTAACAAAAGTTTAAAATTGGTAATACTTCAGTTAACTCTGATTTGTAGCAGCAAATCAAAATTGTGCTGAAAGCAAACATAAATAGCCATCTTGTACAAGAGCTGTCTGTACTGCAGCCTTTACAGTGAAGACTGAGTCTTGATCCGGGCTCTTAGGCATACACCTGTAATATCAAGTTAAATCTTGTTTTAAACTTCCTAGTAAGGGCAAATGCTAACAAAACTAAGAGTTATAAGGAAGGAGGTACTTTTCAATCCTGAGCTGTTGAAGCTTGTAAATTTTTTGACCATCCCATTTGATTACCACATCTCTAACCTATATAAATCAAAGCAGGATATTTTCTGGACATGGCTATTATGTTAAGACATACCAAACGTGTCACTTATAACCCTGCCCTGCTGTAGCATCACAGCTCGAGAGCAAAAAAGTCTGGTGCATCAATTCTTTCTATCAAATACTACACACACTTCTCCTCTTACCAAGCTGTCACTTCTTATTTGTAAGGAAGGTTAGAATAAGTTATAATTAGTACTTGCTGCCCTGTCAACTAATTAAATTAATAAAAAGCTTTCAGTGAGCTTAATGCTAACATGGTGTAATTACAGCTGAGTTTTGAATGCATGGTGTATGTACTATAGGTTTTGGTATGTGCCCCCCACCTTCAATGACCTAAATTCTCAGGTTAAACCTATCACATGATCAGCGAGCTGGCACTGCCAAAGACAACCATTTCAGATCTAAATACAAGTCAACCCCAATCCAATCCTGTGCAATTTTAGAGGCACTACATCAGCCTCTGGGGGCAGGGGTGGAAGGACGGGGAGGAGAAACAGCCAGCCAGTTGCTCACTTCCCTATCCTTCTCCTTCCCTTCAGGAGGCACCCTTGCTCGAACTATCCCATCTGCTCTCTGACCTTTTCCTCCGTTTGTAAAGAAAAACATGGCTGCAATTTCAAAGCCATTTCCAACCCCGTCTCTTTTGTCAGTCTGAGGGGCACCGTGTGCAACTGTCCTGTTTGCACACCTCTGTGCCTGGCTCTGTTCGTCAAGAAGCAAAAGTTACAGCTGTACAACCACCTGTTACCCAGGGGAGTAATAAAGTCTGCTCAGGAGGCCCAGAGAAGGGCAAAAGTGATGGTAGAAAACATGTAATGCTCCAGCACTTGGTTGATGTAATTCCTTACTCTTCTAAGTATTTGAAAGAGCTATGAACACATTAAATAAAAGTGAAGAGCAGAGCAGCCAGGCTTTATATCAGCCAGGTCACGGCAGTTACAGCTCTAGACAGTCAGTTGTTATGCCCACTGCATTCTTCACACTCCCAATCATCCTCCTCACTGCTTGCCCCACCTCTGGAAACATTCAAGGTCAGGTTGGACAGGGCTCTGAGCAACCTCATCTAGCTGGAGATGTCCCTGCTCATTGCAGGGGGTTGGACTAGATGACCTTTAAAGGTCCCTTCCAACCCAAACCATTCTATGATTCTATGTAAGGTAGGTACAAATAGCTCCCAAAATAAAGACGTAATTAATTGAAGAAAAATGTAGCCTAAAAGAACCAATTAAAATGATGAAAATCTTTAATTTTATTTAGGTATAATTGTACGGACACGTGTATATACAAATACAGATCTTATGGGGCAGGGATTTGGGGTGGTTTTTGTTTTTTTGTGTGTGTGGGGTTTTGTTCTTTTAAACATTTTCTTTTAAGTTCATATAATGTAAGCATTTCAAAAACAGCACTCAATGAGTAAGTGCAAAGAAACTGCAAAGCAGGGCAGTACAAGCACAGGACCACACTGAGCTGGACTTTCATACCCAGATGCATACACAATGAGTGTCTTCAATGGGGTGTCAAGAGTAAGCATGGAAAGCGGATTTCGCAGACTCATGGGTAACCTCCAACATGCCAGCATCTATTAAACTGTACAGACAATGGCAGCAAGCCTATTGTAGGGAGATTTGTCTCACATCCGAGAAGCTCGAGGGCAAATGCATGGGAAAAACTCAGTGATGCCAGACCAGAAACAGATCTGCCCATTCACAGCTCCAAATTAAAAAAAGGAGGAGGGTGGGAGAGGAGGAAGGGCAAGAAGAGGGAAGTGTGGAGGGTTGTACATTAAAACTGGTGATTACAAAATCCAAGTGTAATGAAAGGAGGGGAAGAGTTAACTCTAAGCCTCTGAAAACAACTGAACCATTGCTCTCAGAAGGCAATGGATTAAGTTCAGTTTTGAGGGCTAGGGATGGGAATCAACACGTACAAATACAACCATTTTCCTTCCAAAGTTATATAGGAAAGGAAACAATCTACCCATCTACTCTCAGTATCTCCCAAATTTGTTTCTAGTTCTTTTGGAACCAGGTACATACATATATCACACATGACACTGGCAAGATCCTTTCTAGAAAAAACTATTCCTGGAAACAAAAGCAGAAGGAAAACAGGAAGAAAAAAATTAAAGAAAAAATAAAGAAAAAAAAATAACAGAAGAGCTGTTATATCCCCAAAGCCTTTTTAGAAACAAACATGATACAAAAGAACAAAAACTAACACAGAAACCACAGGGCTCCAACATCAGACCTTTAAACACTGAGGACAAAACATAGATCATCAAAAGTCATGTTGTTCCAGGTCTTGACATTGTGAAGTCTTGCAATAGATGAATGATTTTCAAAGATGAGTTCTGTATGCTGCAGTGTCATGGCCACTTGTCTCTCAGTTCTCAGCCATGATCACACTTGATGCTTCAAAGCTCTGTCTTGTAATCAACACGTGATTTTAATATCCTGAAAGTCTATTGTTCTCACTTACAAAAGACAAATTAATACTTTATTATCAAACACTATATACAACAGAGGTTGCTAATAATACAGAATTTAAAGAACATAGCTTTACTTGTCTTTCCTCACCATCCAAGTAAGTACAGTACAAAACAATATTCTAAACTAACACGAAATGTTACCTTGTCTATTAAAGGATACATAGTATCCACTAAACCCACCGATCCCTATTTTCCCTGCTTCGCATTGCAGTGCCCTTGGCAGCCAGGAGTGCAGCTCATGGCAGTAAGTAAGCCACCTAGGCTGAGGGAGAACCAGTCCCTCAGACTTAAGCTGGGGAAGATAAACGGGAAGGGTGCAGAAATCCTCTTAATTTGCACCAATATCTGCATTTAAACCATCCAGAGATTTGCAATGCAACACAAAGCCCATCAGCATTTATGCACTTGGTATGATTGGGATTGCCTGATGCCATCAACCATCAAACTGACAGTGTCTAGTACACTCCCAGCCACACCACCTGGTTTTGTGGCTGCCTTGCAGCTGCCTCATGTGTGTTGTTCCTTAGCTGCTCAGGACGGCTCTGTGATAAAACAAAGGGGTGAATTTCACCAGGAGTAAGACTAGTGAAAATCCTTTTCTGTGGATAAACATACATCTTGAACTCCAACACCATCCAGGGACAAAGGATGAAAAATGAAGTCACCACTTCTACATTAAATTGGCACTATCGATATGACTGCCTGCAATTGCTAAAAGTCATTTTGATATGGTTACCAATCACACAATAGTATCTGTACTTTTGGTTAAAAATCCATTTGATAAGGTGCATTTTGATGAATCTCACCTCATCCAAAGCTTTTTAATTCCTTCCTACAGGAAGTATTACTGTGTGTACTAAGCACATCCACATTAAACAGAGAAAAGTACCAGACAGCCTGCAATGAGATGTTGACTTCCCTCATTGTTTAGACTGTGTGCACTTCACACTACAGGAAATTTCCTGCATTCCTCCTGTAAGCACAAGCCCTGCATTAATGACCATGGTGTATGACATCAGGCAAGCCCAGATCATAGTTTAGCATGCACAAACCTCCCTTTACACCTTAAAATCACTTCCCCCTTTCCTCCTTGTTTGAATAGCGGGCTGCTTCAACTTCTGGAAAGCTTTTCATCATTAAAAAAAAGCTCACAAAGTGCTGTCCGTTAATGGTATCACTGAGTTTTGTTATGGCAGCGTTTTTCTTCAGAATTAATTCGGAAAATCCTTGTTTGGCTTGAATGCGCTCCATGTTTAATTTCACATTTAATGTAATTATCACAGTTTTTGTTAGAAAAGCTCTGCTTCAGTCTTCGTCTGATATTTCCCTAGCTATGCTTAGCAGTCCAAATTTCATAGCAGCCTAGCCAAAAAACACCCCAAGGCTTGCACTTCCTGGCAAATGACTTGTAAAAGTTCTATGTTAGCCAAGGCTTAGATTCCTTAAACAGGGTCACTCCTAATTCCACCAAACAAGACAGTCCCATTTCCTAATTGCATCAAGGGTTACCACTTCTCTCACATGTTTAAATAGGACAAGCATATATACTCACTCTCAGCATAAAGTATATCTAAATAATGTATTTTCTATTCTAGTGGATTTTTAAAAAAATATTTTGTTAAGTCTTTGGGAGCCCATCTAGTTTATCTCTGGCTGATAAACACATTTCCTCTACTCTTCAAACTGTGCTGGAAGGGGAAAAGATAAGAAAATCAACACTTGAATTCATATTCCACACTTCTTTCACCCCCCCCCAACCAAACAATACTACTAGACTGTCCTGGATATTTTTCTACATATGGTTTATTCCCATGATTGAGGAACTTGCAGGAGAGACAAATCAAGAGCACACTGGAGATCCTGTGTCCTAAACATATTTCCTCTGGCCACTGACATCCTCTCTCAGTATGTATTAACACCCAGAGCAGCATCCAAGGCTATCAGCTACTAAGTCAGCGCTGGGGAAGGTCACTTTATTCTCAAAAGTGCCTCTGCATTTCAAGAAAAAAATTGTAGCACCACGGTGATTTGTTTTAAAATAAAATAATCCGGTGTGCATTATCCCCTTAAAACGAAATAACAGAGGCACTCACACCCCCAGTGAAGTTTCCTAAACCTGACCTTGCCTGCTGTGTGCTAACATTCCTAAATACTAACTTCTTCCTCTCACCGAAGACAGCATTTCTACTCATGAGCACAAACTCTACTGTCAAAGAATGTTTCAAAACAGTCCTGTAAGAAACATCCCATTTCCCTTTCAGAAGCCTGTTCATTTAGAAACTCCTGGAGGAAATGGTGTTATATTATATCTATTCTTAATATTTCCCTTCCAGTCCTGACATGGTGACACGATGCCTTGCATGATCATCTTACAGTGCTGAATGAGAAGGCATAAATGTTGTATCAGAGAGAAAAATTCTCTCAGGCTTTCATTCACTTTCATTATCCTTCACTGACTATGTCTGCCACTATTCCTTGTCCACATGGATGAGACAGTGAGCTAACAGAGGTGACTTCTTAAAGGAGAATGCAGAGGAGAATAAGAATCACTAGTGTCACTATTATAGTTTGGCATTTTCATTTGGAGTCCTTTTATTTATATGGAGGGGTTAAGAAAGTCATAGGGTAGGTAGGGATGGGTGCTGAAGCTAGTTATCCCCTTCAAATTTTTGCTGAGTTCAGGCTAAAAGGGAGAAGAAAAGGGAAAAGGGAAAAATAACAATTTGACATCTGCAAAAACAATAAAGTCCCTTTCCTGGGATGAGCAGTTAGGTGGATCTTTGATGTTCCAAGACCCTGATATTTTCTGCGACAGGTTGCCGGAGCATACTGTGCTATAATATCAAAAGCATTGCCAGGAGGAACAATAGAGTTGCCAAAAGCCGGCTGGGTATCCTTGGTGTCTGTGCCGCATTCTCACCACGGGATGGCTCGGCTGACTCATGTACGGTATCATCTGTTCAAACAGAAAGCATACATTCCAATGAGATTTTGCATCCTTAATAAACTCTCACTGAGCCGACAACTGTAAGTAGATTTCAGTGCCTTTATGAAATAGGGCAATGAACCTTGTGCTGTCATTGACTTTCACAAGCGTGTAATACCTCATTATGTAACCAACTTGGGGCCAAGTCCTGCATTTCTTACTGGCAAAACTCCCACTGAAGACCAGAGGAGCAGAAAGTAAGTCTGATTTCAGCAGATTGAGGAATGAAAGATTCCTCTTCTAATAAAAGACTGTAGCTTTAGCTTTGGATGGCTCATTAGATAGCAATGTCAATAGGGAGGCAGCTAAATAAAAACACCCAGTTTTCAAAAAGGCTTGAAGAAAGAGTAGCATGTGCTCAGAATTAATTTCACAGTTAATCCCCTTACTGAGTTACAGATTTTGGCTCCTGAATTTGAAATGACAGCCTGTAAGCCCAAGCATAAGTTCCACTTCCACACATAAAATTTCCACTGAAGTATACTGCATCTGGGGATGCACAGGGCTAAGGGCAGTCTCCCTTTCTTGAAAAAAAATTTTAAAGGCTAACACGTTGCAATCTCTGATTTTACAGAATACATACTCAATCTGGAAAACCTCATAGGTTAGAGACTATCTTTTATGGAACAAAAAAATGCAGATTTACAAATATGCTGCTAAAACTAATGAAAAATGAATCAGCTGATTTGGGAAAAAAATGTGCTTATACATTAGTGGCAGAAGAGAACACAGCAGCAAATACTAAAGTTATGATACCAAATAAAGCTCTTAGTTTTTGTAAACTGAAGATCAGCTTTAAAGCCACAGCTTGTAACATAAAAAAAGGCAGGCAAAATCAAATTCACCATCAGTATTGTTACAGGTGTGGTATTTTTCTCTTCAAAGCCATCCATATCCACAGCTATCTAACTTGGCTATTTTAAAAGTAATCTGTCTGAGGCTTGCCACAAAAAGCCAGCTGTGGGTTTGAATTTTCTTAGTACTAAATGAATGAAACAAGCTAAACCTTTTTAGAAAGTGTGAAGTGGCTTCAGAAGGTATTCATAAGTTATTTTAGAGTGCCTAAGTTTCCAGGAAAATTAATAGTATCTCACTACTTAGTTTAATAAGCTTCCCCATTTTATGAGAGATGTTGATGTATCTATGATATATCTGTCACGTAGCTCCCATCTCCACAAAATGCACTGCCAGGATTACACTGGGTGAGAGCGGTGCAATTCCAATTAAAGGCACTAAGGGAAGCAGGAGTCAGGACACTGGGATCACCATGCCACACTGGTATAAAGCCTTTCATGTTACTTAGCTTTAGCTAGAAGCAAGCTCCCTCCCCTTCATACCCTTGACACCTAGCACAAAAGCAGGTAGAGCACTTAGCATCATTTAGGTTAATAGGCTCTTCAGCTCTAGTTCAGTTACACAGCAAGGTGCATGGTAAACTGGATTAGCAATTTATCCTGTTTTTTTCCAGCACTAATTGATGCTACAATTACATCAAGCTTATCAACAGGTCTTCAGTGCTGCTCAAGGTAAAAGTATGAAAAACGAGTGCTGATCAGCTTTAAATATGTTCACATTTGTAAGAAAGAGACATTATCACATGAAAGTCTCACTGACATCTGTGGAAAAGACTGGCTGGATTTACTTTGGTTACAGTTCCTCACCATGCACAGCCAGGAGACCCTCCCAGGCACTTGGGCCCTGAACAAGGCCCTAATATTCTTCCTCCAGAATTACTCCAAAGGCATCTAAAAATTTCAGTGAATGTTGGCTCCTGAAAAGTGCCAGCTCCAGTGGTTGTCAGTACAAAAAGCTGTTTCACATTTCACTTCTGAGCTACACTCTAGTACTTTGGTAACACCACAATGAGAATAAAGTACTTCACAAGAGCAGCTTTCCAATTAAATCATACTCTAAAATGTTACAGGGAAAAATATCCCTGTTCTAACTGTCAGCTCTACCTCCTTTCATATAGAGTCAGCTCTTCCCAGTTTGGAAACATTTACTCACTGCTGATGAACTAAAACTACAGAAGAGAATGATGTGCATTGCTTTCTACCTCTTGCATCATCAATAAAATTGCAAATAACTCTGAATTTGCAACATTGAATGTCAACAGTTTTGTCCTAATTACCTCCATGAGTCAGCATTAAAACACAGTAGGGCAGAACTAGTTTACAGCAGTAATAAATCCTCATTCTCTTTGACTATCAGATACTGCCACGACTAGAACACTGGTTACTGCTGAAAAAATTCAACAAAAAAGCCCTAAACTAAACAGATTACTTCTCTTAAATGAAAAATACGGAGGTCTTCTATGATGTCATTTTTATAGAGCCATTCTTGACAGAAGAACTAATTTGCATGTAACATTAAAGGGTTTCTTTCAAGAAATCATCATTTTCTCCCAGCTCAGTCCCAAGGTTTCTGAACTTGTATATTAGAGCACACAATTAATCTGTGGTTCTTAAAGTCACTTTACAAATATGATTTTCCTTGGAGGTGCACAGTTGTAATGTTGCACAACCTTTAATGCTTGGGGAAAAGGTTTTGCTTTATTTTAAACACTGAAGGCAAGTGATGAAGAGGACAAAATTCCTGAGTAAAATTTGGAAGGTCACTGCTAATGACTGGGAATGCCAGTAGTAATTAGGAAAAGAATTAATTTGAGAGCTATGAATTTTTGAGATCACATGCTTCAGGTATAATTTTGCCCGACAGGCACAGCTGCAATTTTTGTTTAGGGACTTTTTATTTTTATTGTTAAGGAGGAAGAGAAGGGGAGGGTAGGAATAGGGCCAATTACTGTCAACACCTCTGAAACAAGTGTGTGGTCTCTATAGACCAGTTTCCTACAAATTCCCAAACAAATCCAGTGAAATTACAAGGGTTCAAAGATCACGCAAATGGTGATTTTTAAAAGAAAGGTGACAGTAAATAATCCACTGAACATTACCCTCCTGCCTCTCAACTCTTCTGTCTACTGTGGAAGAAGACAGTGGCAGGCTAGGGGAGAGCACAGAAGCAGAAGATGCACATCAGAGGCAGGTAAATTAGTACATGGCACAGATCACATGCAACAAGATCCAACGAGGCAGTGGCAGAAAAGTGTGACAGCAGCTGGCAGATCTGGGAATAGCTGTTTATCTAATGGTGACTGGTCCAAATAATAATGCAAATATACACTGATGTCAGGAGTAGAAATTTTTGGTTTCAAATCTTCTCATTAAAGCTATTATTTCCTCCTGGTAACAGAACCAATATTTCATCTTAGACAGCAGGATGTTCTTTGTATGATTTTGGTTCCATGTTTTGCCTGCTGCTTTCTAACGATATGCTTTTGTGATGGTGCTAGTTAGGTATAACCATTCAGTGGGAAGTGAGCAGCACTGCTGAAAAGAAATGCTCAGCAAGTTCACTAAAAGCAGGCTTTTATTACTCAGATGATCTCTTTGGTAAACCAGTAACAGGATAAATACACATTAATAAGCCCATGTTCACCACATCACAAAATGTAAAAAAGTGCACTGAGTTTCTAGATTCATGGGTTATCTAAAGATAGGGAAAGATCATCCCAATGTCTTCTGTAGAAGAACACTGTTAATAAAAGTACAAATGTACCTAATGTAAATGCACTCTCCTTGCATTTAGATTTGCTAAGAGAACACCTTCAATTCTCAAAAAAAACCCCACTTCTAAGAGAGTTCTGAAAATCCTCTTAAAGAAGAAGAATAAAATCTATCGCATATTCATAGGTAAATAACTGGGTAACTTGTGAAAGCCTTATTGATACTTCTGTATAAATAATGACTTTCAGTTGAAGGAACTGCAAATAATAAAGAGCAGAAAAATAGTATGTTGTTTCATACCAAAGGGGAAGTCTCTTTCAAATAGCGTAAGAGAAAAAAAAAAACTATCTCGGCAATCTGTTCTTAAGGGTATGTGCTAAATGGTATGTGATTTTTTTCTGGTATAATTTGTTAATTTAACTGTGTATTTTAATTATTGAGACTTGAATACAACACTGTATACGCAGCGTAGGTACACATAAAACAAACCGGTATTACTACTATTGCAAATACTTCTCCTATATACCTGCCTAATTTTAGTGTTATAAGCTATCCCATTGAAGTTGGTGGGATTAATCACACCCCTAGAATTAAACATGCTTCTATTTGTCATAAACCTGAGCCATACAAACATAGTGACACATCAGCTTGATTGATGGTGGAAGCTGATCTAACTTTGCCCTGGGCAGATGAGGGGTTTTACATTGCAAGCATTATTCTTATTCTCATTCTTAAAACAGTGTTTTGCAAAAAAAGATACACATCCCCCCCCAAACTTCAGTTTGCTTTAATAAAAACAGAATAGGAATTTTTATATATAAATATGTGTGTATATATATATTTCTATTTATATTTTTATATGTGTGTATATATATACCTCAGAGTGTGTGTGTGTCAGCTGCATGCCTGTGTCATGCACCAGCAGTAAACAAGCAGTAGTTCAGATAGTCTTTTGAAACTAGATGAATTGTGCCCATCGACTCTATTTCTAGAACTTTGGGCCCAGTTACTAAGTAGAGTGTTTTTCCAACATGCTGAGTGTTTGATTTGGAAGGGCCAGTAATTTCAGGATGCTGGTGAAAACTTTACACTGGCACACCCTGTATTTTATTAAACCACATCATCCCAAAAACAAATAAAGCAATACTGTTCCTCCCCGGCATTAATAAAGGATACAGAAAATATATCATAAGTGATACTAGCACTGCTAGAAATGTGCAAAAGCTGAGCAGTTGTACCATACAAAGCATGCAGAGAGAAGAGGAAAAAAAGTACTGAAGCATCAGAGGGGTACACAAATTCATTAGAAGAGATTCTCTAAGCATACTAACCTGCTGGTTCTAACGAATTTTCTACTTTGTCGTTAACATCAAAAACACGATCATGAACACCTATAGTTTTCATACAGCTGTCTATAACAAAAATAGAGATAACAGCCAAATATGTTAGTAAGACACCCTTACAACTCCCCACTTTCCTTTTTTCTATCTATTTACTATATATAATTAAGCATATTTATATTTTAAAGTTTGTGGCACTTGTCCAAATGCCAGTATAGTCTTGCATTTGTACAACAGTTTAAGAAACAACAAGTTAGCAACTGCCATGTATTTAAAACAAAGTTTTATGAAAAATGGTAAGAAAATACGATGAAAATCATAACACAAATGTTGCTGTACAGAACAGATACACAAGATTTAACAGTTAAAAAAAAAGATTTACTGCTGTTTACCAGACCACGCAATAAAGCATGCACTACAAAGCCACCCTTGAAAGCTTTATCGGAAGAACTTACTTGCTGGTCGCACAAAGACCTTAAGCTTTAGACAGGATCTCCTTCCATTATCTGGGATCGCAGAAGCTGTAAATGGGGAAGAAGGAAAGACAAGTGGACGAGTAAGTGAGTGAGAATGGAAATCATCTTCTGTGCTAAAATGAAATATCCCTTATTCTTCCTTCATCTGAAGGGCTGGACATATTATACAGCCTCTGCATGTAAAGCCTTCAGGAGCACAAAGTAGCTTTGCTGTGCTGCAGTGGGTTTGCATGGCAAGGTTTTGGTAGTGGGGGAGCTACAGAAGTGGCTTCCGTGAGAAGGTGCCAAGAGGTTTCCCCCATGTCCAATGGAGCCAACACCAGTCGGCTCCAAGATGGATCCACCGCTGGCCCATCAGCGATGGTGGTGGTGCCTCTGGGATAGCACATCAAGAAGGGGGAAAAAAATAATATCTGCACTAGTGGAAGACAGGAGTGAGACCATGTGAGAGCAACAACTCTGCAGACCCACAGGCCAACAAAGAAGGAGGTCAGGAGGTGCTCCCAGCACCAGAGCAGAGATTCCCCTGCAGCCCGTGGTGAGGCAGGCTGTGCCCCTCAGCCCATGGAGGGGCACATACCCACACTGCAGCTCATGGCAGACCCCACGCCAGAGCAGGGGGATGCCTGAAGGAGGATGTGACCTGTGGGAAGCCCATGCTGGAGCTGGTTTGCTGGCAGGACTTGTGACTCCATGGGGGACCCATGCTGGAGCAGTTTGTTCCTAAGGGACTGCACCCTGTGAAGGGACCCAGCCAGGAGCAGTGGGTGAAGAACTGCAGCCCAGGCAAAGGACCCACATTGGAGCTCATGGAGAACTGTCTCCCATGGGAGGGACCCCACGCTGGAGCAGGGGAAGAGTGTGAGGAGGAAGGAGTGGCAGGGACAGCATGTGATGAACTGAACGTAACCCCCATTCTCAGTCCCCCTGTGCCGCTTGGGGGAGGAGGTAGAGAAACAGGAATTAAGCCGGGGAGGAAGGGAGGGTTGGGGGCAAGGTGGTTTTTTTTTTTCTGATGTGAATGGTAATATATTTTAACTAATTTCCCCAAGTCAAGTCTTTTTTGCCTGTGACGGCAATTGCTGAGTGATCTCCCTGTCCTTATCTCGACCCATAAACCTTTCATTATATTTCCTCTCCCCTGTCCAGTTGAGGAGGGGAGTGATAGAGCCACTTTGGTGGGCACCTGGCATCCAACCACCACATATGCAAAAGCAGGGGAAGAACTGCACATTTTATTCTAACCCCTTTTTTGATTCTTTTACATTGAAGAAGTGAAGCACGTGGTATTTTCAATGTTTTATTATCTCCTTTCACCTTTCCACACCTTTTTCTCAAGAGGTTGTTTAATACAGTTTCTGCTGTAATGCAGATGTCTACTCTGAAAAATTACACTTCAGAATAATTAAGATCACTTAGAGAAAAGCTAGTCTTGAAACACTAGGCCATAGGCTTCAGCAACACAAAAAGGGATGAAAAAACAAAATCACATGGAAGGTGACAATGCTAAAAACAGAACTATGTATATAGTCCCACAAAAGCAGAAATACACACCATTAAAGTCTATAGCAAAGTCAGCCTCCATAAGCTCCAATACATCTGCCTTTGCTGAGAAAATACTTGCTTCAGTAAAAACATGATTCCTTGTGTTACATAACAGATCAAAACCAGCTTATTCCTTCTTTCTGCTCTCCCCCATCATTTCCCATTCAAAGTATTCCATTTTAAGAGTACCTACTGTATCAGAAGAAAAAGAGTAAGTGAAAACAACATGGCTAGCACTAATGCTAAAGATCATACACATAGGATTAGTGTCACCACCTAGTTATTTCCCAGGAACAAGTGCTGCTGTGCAAACTTCCTTTTTAGAATGGTGCTTGCCTCAAAATCCATGACCATAGGGAAACCAGACCGCCTGCCACCACAGACTGGACTCCCTAGTGTATTGTCTGCCAGTCTGAACATACTGGTAACCTTCACCAACATCTGCAATTTTGAAATTGCACATTGCCCTGCCATTCAACATGCATGCTGGCAACCAAGCAACTTGACTTGGGCATGCAGACTTTCCATTGCAAAAGACGATTTGCATACACTTTTTTTTTTACCCTTCCAAAAATCATCCAAGCTATAGCTGAAAAATATTGCCTGGAGCACTGCAAATTAATTTTTATTTCATTGCATAGTCTCCTCCATTGTTCAAAAAGCTATGTATTAGAGCAGAACAAGTTCCATTTTGTGGCAAATGGCAACTATTGGAAGCTGTCTTGATTTACAAAAGATGATTGGGCCAGCAAGATATTAGTTTGTTCTGTTTTTCATGTTCCATAAATTTTTATTAATTCTGTCCCTGTTTGTGACAAATAACTAAAACGTGTTGTACACAGACATATGAATGCACACTCTGTCTTCATGCTCAGCTCACACTTGAAGCGCTCCTCAACTAACTTGAAATAAATTCCCTTAGTCTTTGATGATGTGTTTCCAAGGCAGGCGTCAGCTTTTTCCTAAAAAGAACCAGCAAACTCCGTACAAACACAAAAAAAGGAGCAAATTAAAGAGTCCAATACAGCTAATGCTGTGGTTCTGCACCTGTTGGTAAGTGCTTGAAAAATTGTTTCCTTCTTTTAATCAAAAGACAAAAGTGTGCAGAAATGATGCTCCCCCTTCACAATGACAAGCAGTTAAGAAGTGTTAACAGCTGGCTTTGCTATAGGCTTTTACTAAATCAAAGTCAACAAAACTCCCTCTACTGACATTTACAGTAACTGGTGTGTTATTTAGGGCACAATATTTGCACTCTGTGGTTACAGTCAGGAAATTGTGTCCTTTCTGTGGCCCTCATTGAATATATGCAACTGGCTAAATGCTTTGCTCAGCGTAAACAGACAGTTGTAGATTTCTCAAAAGATAAGAATACTATAGTCATTACCACATTACTAGCATAAAGGTGGAAGTAACATTTGCAACATTAGCCAAAATGTCCCTACAGTAATTTTATCACTAATGGATTTTTCCTGCTCAGAAGTTATTTCAGAAATGCTCACGACACACATTTTTTTAAAGGCAAGTTCTAGCTTTGATGCCTACATGCTTTTGTTTATGTCCATAAAATAAGCATGTTTTGCTCACTGCTGTTTACTAGAATAGTCTGTTAGTCAGTGACTAACTAGCTATAACAGCTAGTGATCGGCCATGTTGTTTGGAAGAAAAATATTAAAATCTCTTCCCTGCTTAAATCTTTTTCCACCAGTCCTCACATGGGTTTGTAACTATAGACTATCTAATGAACTGCAGTCCTACTGCAACCACAGCACTTGCATTTCAGTCATCATCCCAGAAACTGACACTGTTTTAGCAATAAGTATGAAAAAGTGGGGCTTTTTTCCTTTCCAAGGAAATTATGTACTGTCAATGTCTGCAGTAAACCCAGAAGGATTCCTCTTTAATCAGTGTTTTACTCCTTCTGAAGGAATAATAATGAATAATAATAAAACAAAATATCATGAAAAACTATTCTCTCACATCTGCCTCAACAACCAAGACCAAGGTGATGAAGGGATATGCTATAACCTTTGGCCTTCCTGAGAAATTAAGAACTGCTTGCCAAGAAGCATGACTGCAATAAATTTGGCTTTTTATTTCCTTTTCTTTGCCTCTCTCTCTCTCCCTTCTTCTTTTCATCTTAAAAGAAAAAACACAGACCAGTTGAAGTTTTTGCCTTAAGACCGGATGTATCACCCACAGGGAAGAGTCAGGTTGGCTCATATCATTTGTCCTCCTCTCACACACGTCACAGTTACTTTGTCAGTATTGTTCTGTTCTCTTTTCTGTCTTCTTTATTCTGCAATATTTTGAACAATATCCTATGAAAACCATGCCTGTTGAACTAAGATGTCCAGGATATGACAGCAACAGCTGGAATATTTTTTTTAACCCTCTAGCTCAAGGTATTTTTTCTCCAAATGTTCAGCACATAACACATGCTTTCTACTATGGAAAGCCAAGAGCCCTCATTAAATCTGGGGTTTTTTGTAAGTTAATGCCTCAAAGCTTGAACTAAAGTTGAAGTTTTTAAGTCCTACTCTTCTACATTAAAGTAGCTTTAATGGCAAACCCTTGCTAAAGAGGACAAACTCCAAATCAGGGTGGTATGTTTGACAGTAGTTGACTAAGAGCTACAAAGAAACACCAAATGACCAAAGCAATACAGTAGAAAGGATACACTGCACATATAAACATTTACTAAGAATGAATGCTAAATATGTTTTTTCTGGAGCAGCCATAATGCTGCAGCTGTGAGCTAACAAAAGCTAGGCTTACATGAAAAATTGTGGGATCAGTTTAAGCCAAAGCTCTCCTATCAAACTGACTGCAACTGGAAAAATTCAGGTCTTGACTTCAGGACCTAAGGGTAGGGAAGTGCTTTAGCAGAAGGAAGTTCAGTGATTTTAAGTTGTTTTCCTTTCAGGAAAGATGGGTTTCCAATGCAGCAGAGTCTGGCAAACTCCCTGACACTCTCTTGCATGCTTGCAAGAGAGCAACATTGCTGAACGCTGGAAAAACAGAAAGAGAACAGCTCGCTGTCAGATGGGATCTGTTCTAGTTGCTCCCCAGGTAAACCAACTGTTCCTGTTGCTACATTCCACTGAAATTAGCTACAGTATATGAAAAGATGTCCTTTCTAGGTGGTGCAAAGAGAAATTTCATTCTCCTTTCTGCACAAAACCAGGTGAGCCCCTAAGGCTTTGGTATAAGGCTTTTCTACTTGTCCATTTTAAAGGTGGTATTAGCTATAAAATAGAGGCCAGTTCTAAAAGTAGGAAGCCTCTGATGCTAATGGAACCTGTCCCATGCAACACTTTCCATTTCAAAAGCCAAAATTCCCAAGGGAAAAAAAAAACCAAACCAACCCTGAAACCTTGCTGCACAACAAAAAGAAACTTCTGGAAAAAAAGATCCCTTATAAGGAGCAAAGGAGGTTATATCCTCTCTTTTTTCCCATGAATGATATTAGAATAAAAAAGGTCTAACTGGTTTAGTTCATGTCAGGATGAATCACAATGAAAATCAGAGTGGGGACTCCGTAGTGTTGCTGGTTTGAGCTGCTGGTTCCTGTATGTCATTACAATTCCTGTGACACTTCACTTCTCCCCTCCCCTATTTCACCTTTACCAGCAACTTCATGACAATCTCCTGAGTCTCTCTTTTAAAGAACATGTTACAGACTTCATGGTTGCATAAAGACTTGGCATTAGAAGGAAGTACATACTAAAATCCCTCTGAAATGAAAAGATATATATGAAAACACCTCAATTATTATAAAAATAACTGGTTTGGTCTCTCTTTTTTTTTTTTTTTTTTTTTTCTCCCAATAAGACAATTCCACGGTTCAGGAGACATTCAAGTAATGATCTCCGTGTTCTTGAGATGAAAATTTCACCTCTTTTAGTTGAATTAGAAAAAAAACCACAAACCACCCATGCAATGAACTAATGCACATAGGACTAGATCCAAGCTGGATCAAAAAAATGGCCCATAAAGACAAATCATATGACAAAACTGAACCAATTCTGGTTACCATTTTTATACCCTGTAAGGAAAGGGAGTGAAGAAAATTACTCTTTCCTCATCTAAAGCCAAACCATAAATATCTCAGTATTTGCTAGCTATATTTAAATATTGGGGAAAAAAAGAAATCCTGCTCCCTTCATCCCACTACTAAACAGTCCTCTGCTAGAAAACACATGGCACATTCTTAATATATTAGATATAAATAACAGGTTAGGTCCTTCCTCAGTCTGAAATGGCTTAGAGGAGTTATTCAGTGACTGCAGGAAGCCCCAAATAGAGAACAAGAAGTAACATACACAGAAAACAGTGTGTGTGTGGGGGTTTCCCCAACAGTTTTGCAGTTGCATTTACTATGTTAAATCCCAAAAACTCCTTAAAGGAGTCATCAAGATATGGCCCAATCAACTTACAAAGTAAGCTAATTAAAAAGTAAATACACAAAAAAGGTATTAAAATTTCAAAAGTAACTTGGTTATGAGGACCTGCTAGTCATGTAACAAAAGCAGTAATTAAGTATTCCCTTTCCTGAGACAGGCAGCAGTTTGGCTGGCAACTGAGGCTCAGTTCCTAACCTAAGAGCAAGTTATTAGGCTGCCGCATATAAAATCTGTCTCAACCACCCTATTTACTGATATTCACATGTAATCAGTAGCTTCCTCTCCTTGCTTCCTCACTCATTCTTAGCTTTCTAATTACAGCATTGCACCTTTTCCTAAAACACAAGTCCTGGTATAGAAAAAAAGAAATAATACATGCAATTCAAATCCTCATTCAGGACTACAAATATTTTTAATATTCAAAGCACAATCCGCTATGGGCCCTATTAGACAGCAAAACTGGAACCGTTCAGTGTACAAGTAGTGCTGCCTTTATCTAAGTCACTCAGACTTGGTTTTAGAATGAGGGGACACTGGTAAAGAAGCATCCTTTCCTCACATGGAAACCCAACACCCCTCACTGCATCTTCTCGTGGCCCTGATATAACATGCTGCAGACGTTCTGCAGATAATAATTGTCTTACTACTTTGTATTTCAAGTTTCTTTGAGTATTCTCTGAAGCAGTGCTCATTAAACACTGCAGACACAAGTCTGTTCTCACTATTTTTTTTTAACTGAATTGAATGTTTTCTTCTGCTTTCTGCTAAGATGCCCTGCAAAAAACTTCTTGTGGAGAAGGTCTGACAAATGACACCAAGATCTCACCTCAGTTCACTGCAGATCTACTACTACCAGCACCCTTTCTGTGTTACACAAATTCTGGCACTGGTAAGTGCTTCACAACCACAAGCACTTAAGAGAACTACTTCGGAAGCCAATAGAGAATTAATTTTGAACTTATCCCTAGCACACTAAATTGAGATGCCACATGCATTTAGCTGGAGTAAACACCTAACACTTGCTGCCCAGTTAAAAGGGTTGCATGTGTAACTTCTGTAATCACCTGAGAAACACCTCAAAAAGAGAACCTGCAGCAACCCCATACACAGGACACTGTGTGTTGTAAACCAGAAACTCAATGTTTATGCAGTCCTCCCACTCTCCCAGTCTTGCAAGTTACAATCTCTTCAGGAGAAAATATTTATAGCTGTGATTTGCCTCTAGCCCTTTCAGGCACAATACCACTCCCATTAGTCAAATGCAATATCCAGGTAACCTTATACAACCTGCAAATCATAATTCCACCAACGTGAAGTGTTTCAGCATCCAATATCTTCTGTCAGCTACAGAGCTTTAGAAAGTTTTATTTTTAAGAACAGTCATCTGCTTCTTTCTTTGTAAAGAAATCAGTATGTGTGAGAGCATTAAAAATGCAGTTTTCCATTATGTTTGCCACAGGCAATATTTCTCGATTTGTGCAAGTCAAAAGAAAAAAATAGCCTATTAGTTGTTAGAAGAGCTGAGCCTTTCCCTTGTAGGTTTTCGTGTGATTTACCATACAGCACAAATGTATGCAAATTAGCCAGGTAAATGCAGGATTAGTTATTAATATTCTTCTCAGACTTTAGATAGAAAAAAGTTACAAATTTGCATAAATGTTACAACTGAAAAAGTCTGCTAGAATTTAATAAAACACTCCTTTGTGCACATACATGAAGTAAGATCCATATCTAAGGACAACAAAGTGGTCTTCAAAATTATTAATCAAAAAAAGAAGCTACCTGAAATTATTTACTCATAATTTTATCCTTGTAAATGTTAATAAAAAATTAAAAATAGATAAATACTGGTCCAATGGAAACTCCAGCTTCTACCAATACTTGAGTTTAATTTGAAAGAGTCTTTGCATGTCTGCTCTTTCATTCCAACATACCAGCAAAAGTTTTGTTCTGGTAGCATAAACATGACTCTATTCTGAGAAAATTGAAATATTGAATATCCATGACTTATTCATTCCTCAGACCTAATAATTAAGCACACTTCCTCAGTAAATCATAATTGAGCTTATTTGTATCTTTGCTACTGCTGAGTCTACCATGTGTCTGTATTTAGTCATCACCAAGATGAGACCACACAAAAAAAAAAAATACTGAGCAAGTTCAAGTCTCAGAAATCTCAAGCCAAGAGACAAAGAAAGAATATTGTCTGGAAAACCACCTGATCTAGGACGGCCAACAACGCTTGAAAACTAAGAAAAATTACCTAACAAGGAAAAGAAATAAACAAACAGATGCAAGGTCACAGCTAATACTGCATATGGCTTAGTACAGACAAAAGTACTATGGATACTATCCAAAAGAAGTTTTAAAATTCATAGTATTAGAAGGGCACTTAATACAAATGCGTATTTCGCTTTCATTCTGCATGCTCAACTACCTCTGTATGAAGGTAAAAAAAATCCTATTGTATTTCTGTACTCAACTCCGTGTGTGTGTATATACATGCCTACACACATACAGACATATTCTGCACTTTATGCAAAATATAAATCATGAAGTGCACCACAATGGAGAAAAAGACTTGATAAAAGCTGTGTGCACAACACAAAGAGAAAAAAGATTGTGAAATACTACTTTTATTTCCTAATGTCTTATACCTAATTTGCACTGGCTTTGAACTGTGTAAAAGCACTGGGTTATTATGGCCTCTGTCACAAGTGACTATATTTCTGAGACCACCTAAAAGCAGCCTAGGAAATGGAAATGACTTGCCATACAAATGCTATTTTAGTGAGAGTTCTTGGAAGAAAGCAATACATAGTTACTGTTTCTGCATTAGCACTTAATGTTGATTTAACCGACCTATTGCAACTGCTTGGCCAGAAAGAATATACTATTTCTTGCAGTTCCTAATCCATTGCAGGTTATACACCTAGTTGAAGGCTGCATGTATGGGAAGTAGGTTTCAGATCAAAGTCATACAAAACAAAATCAACATGTATGGTAAGAGATGTAAACCATGGACATGCAGTTTAATTAAGCCATTTGCCCAGTACTTCCTCTTGGCATGATGCAGACCTGCATCTCTCTCAGGAAGGTCCCTTATCTGCTCTAGAGGGTGATTCAATGATGAGACTTCTCTGTGTTGGCCTGGCTGGTGTACTGAAGTCAGACTTCTAAAGCGCAGAACATCAAAGCATCTCAAAGCCCACTCCTTCACAGTGCTGGGTACCTCCAGAGGTGACCAGCAGCTGAGGGCTCATCTGAGGCAGACAGCATCACTTTGGATCCTGTCCAAATGTTTATTATAGTCATACTGTTATCATCTGTCCTCTCAAGTTGCCAAGTCCAGTTGAGTTCAGGAAAATACAAAATCACCTCAGTGCAGGGCAGCCGATATCCTTCACACCTTCAGGAGGACAAAGCAGACATTTCAGCTGCAGAAGGACCCAGCCCTGTCTCAGCTGTTCTCCTAAACCAAGCCCTGAACCAATACAAGAACTAAGCTCAGCTGTTCTTGACAAAGACTTTTTTTTTTTTTTTTCATAAAAGCAAGAACAGTTATGTTAGTTTATGAACCAGGGCAAAGCTGTCAACTAACTGCTGCCTGAGCTTCCTAGAGAATCATTCTTGCCTCTGTGGTACTTTTTCTCATTAAAAAACAAACAAAGCTCAGCTGGAAATAAATGAAAGGCATATCCTACCCTGAATGGACTTTTAGTTGTGAAATATAAGGAGCTACAGATGAAGAAAAGATCATATAGTTGCTTACACACAAAATATTTGCAGGTCTTCCTCTCATATAAGGAGCTTTCTCTTTCATAAATGCAAACTGTGTTACATACCATAAAATTAGGGCTAACGTTTCTGCACTAGCACAATATAAATTACTGATGTCATACTTTTCTATTGCAACAAACCAACACTTATTAACTAGAATGAAATAAAAACCTCAGATCTCATTACTGTTTTCAGCAGCATTAACAAAACCAAATACAGTTATTGTACAATATTAAGACTGTATTAGAGTAAATTGCTAATAAAACAAGTTAATACTATCAAATAGAACATTTAGAGAAAAATATATCCTCCTCATACTTTTCATAAGCACTTTTGTACTTTGATTTTCCCTTAGTATCACTAGAAACAAAATGTTTTTCTTCAAGCAGGCTATCTGTTTTGCTAATTTCCATCTCTAAGAGCTAGGCATAAGTAAATCCTTTGAAGAGACATTATAGTCTTATTAGAAATGACCTTCTCTTTTTGATCTTTAAAGCAACATGTTCACCCACATGGAATTTGTGGGTTTTGTATCATATTACTAAACCTTATATACTTTAATGGACTTCATATTATCCATGTCTAGCTCTACCACTGCTGACAGTATAATCAAAGCAGAGAGAAGCATTCTATTCTAGTCCATCTTCATGGGCTTGCCACTATCTTTAAAATATTTAGAAACATTTCTAGCTTCCTATGCTATGCTTGTAAATTTTGTCAGTTTATAAAAATACAGAAGTAATTATAAATGTTGTATTATGCTAGGTGTGTGACATGTACATACACATGAAAAGTTACCTCTGCTGCCTCACCTAAGCAAAGCAACAAAATACCTTGTTTGTGTTTTGTGAAGGGGGAAGATGATGTAAAGTCAGGAAGAGATCTTCGAGAAGCTAGCTGCCTTAGGGTCAGGGGAAATTCGGAAAGAAAAGCACAGACAGAGAGGTTGTATTTTGTTGTTATTTAAAATGAAGGCAAGCAGTGTGAATAACGCAAGTCTGAATGTGTTTGAGTGCTCATGCATGCCCAGAACTTTGCAAATGCTGCTTAGAGAGAATACCATTGCTCAAAAGATTTCTGAAGGGCTTTTTCTCTTGGTAAAGCTCTAACAGTGCCTTGGCACAGCCTTTACAAAAAATGCCTTTATGTGCACAGTCAGCTCTTACATCAATAAATCCAAATTTGTGCAGGATGAAAACCAGATATGAAACTGGAAAGGTAAGGTTTGTAAGGCACATGACAGACCACTGTAACTCAAGCTACGCTGAAAAGTAAAGATTCTCAAGGCAGAGACTGTCTGTTTCATTACACCTACTATGGTGGGGTCCCTGGTCATGACCGAGTAGAGTACAAACACAGTAACAGATGCCAGCACTATATTAATACCAGTACATCTCTATCAGGTGAATTCCCAGTTTGCTCATGTCCTGCAGAGGGACTATTGAACCTTCAATCACTGTACCATATGAGCCAGAAATTTTTATCTTTCTTAACTCTTCATTTTGTCACCTTTACCATGAAAACTTCTGGAACACATCAAGCTGAAGTTTTCTCTTTAACAAAAATTTGTCCAGTGTACCAGGCAATAGCAGTTTTAAACTTCTGGATCCTTGCTTCTTTCTTTCACTTGTCTAGCTTCTGTTCAGTGCCACAAGTCACACTCATGCTTTGAAATCCATATTTAAAAAAAGCCAACCTATGTGAGAATAGCCCCAGCCTCATCAAGTAAAACTGCTGCCTTGTCAGGAATTCTAAATGTTTCACCTGTGCCACAAAAGGACTGTAGACTGTCATAACTATGACTGTGGGAAAAGTCTAAAACACCCATGGGACAGCTAACCTTTCATTTTACTCTCCACAAATTATTTCCTTCTGTGTTTTTTTTTTTTTTTTAGATTAATATATACCACAGGATGTTTAGCCCTATTTCCAGTGATCATTCCCAGATGAACTCAAAATTATATATATATATTTGTACACTTTTCTACAACTGGGACTCAAAAACTTTGGTAGCTTGGAAATAATTTCTTAAAAGCAATGAATACCACATCAGACTGCTGAAATACACAGGTACCTCTTGAGCTTTTCTCTTCCTGAATGCTGTAACAATTGCTCTTTCAGAACAGAAGCATTTCTCCACCTGTCTTCCAGAAAAGCCCATTTCACACTAACAACCCACCCAAGCAGATTGGGAATTGCCATTTCTCTTTGCCACCTGCTACTTTCTGATCTAAGTGAGCACCTCACAACTGCAAGTTTGCTCCTCTACTCTTTACATTTTAACCAGTTAAAGGAACTTGTGTAACCAAGCTGTGAGCGGCTTCTAATACGTGCTTCCCATATGTATCTAAGATCATACATACGGAAAACATTATGCGATAACACAAAACCACATACTTGAAACCTCCTTGCTGAAACATATTTCACTTCAAAAGAGATGGACAAAAACTCTGCCAAGTTAACTTCTCTCAACCACACCGTATCTATCACTGCTTGATTTAAGTGCCTCTGACCTAATGTGATGTCTTCACTCCTCAGTGGGTGGAGCCTTCAAGCCTGGCCATACTGGAGCAACACTGGTAGTCAACTGCACAACGCCTATCCCATGTTCTGTAATTATGAAGAGCTACTTACATTTGTATCTCAGTTCCTGGCTAGTCCATAACAAAGAACATCTGCACTGGATATAATTCTGGTAGCTGCGCAGAGCTGCACAACAGTGTGCATCAAATGCTTCTTTCCTCTCATGTTTACAAGAAGGTTCAGTGTACTGAGTTTCTCTAAAGAAGCCTGGATACATGCATTTACCTTAGCATGGAAAAGAGTCACTCTAAGTCCATGTACCATCTCCTGGAGTTACTGCAGCAAAACATGCAGCACTCAGAGAAATTCCCAACTGAACAAACAAAACACTTGTCTGAGATCAAATCTCTCACTTTGGGGTGGGAGAAAGCATCAGGTCTGCAAATACATGCACACTGTTTGATCTGGAGTCTTAAACAAGGGTAGCAGATGCCTCCATACACAACTATGAATTATATGATATGGTTATGTTGGCTGGATGTCAAAAGTCCTGAGGATGCCTACATGGATGCTACAGTACCAGGTAAGGCAGGCTGTGCAAGCCTGCTGCTTGCCCATCCCGCTCTCACAGCTGCCTCAGGTGCCTACTGTCCTGGAGCATGGAGACACATGGGATCCAGCATGCCCCAGCAGGACTTCCAGCCAGGACAACAGTGAATCTGGGTCTGTCTCATGGCCTCTTTTGGAGACCGCATAATCAGAATCAATGACACAGAGGCATTCTTCTCATTCTGTGTTGCTAGTTAATTTTTAGGATCTCTTTAAGCTTTCAGTTCATCTTTTAGGGGTCACTGAATAATTTGTTCTTTAGCCAAGCAAGAGTGCTTGTGGTACACTGCTGCATTTTTCTGTTCTCCCCTAGTGAAATATCCTGCAGAGACAAGAATATTTTTTTCTTGGATCAAGTTTGTTTTCTTGTTGGTTGGTTTTTTTTGTGTGTGTGTTTTTTTTAAAGCCCATGAGGTGTGTAATCAAAGCTGGCACTGGAGCATCCTAATTACAAAACCCAGCAAGGAACTTTTGCACACATTTTGTGGACTTCAGATTTCTTGTTCACTGAATCTTCTTGCTGAGAAAGTAGAGATCATGAGAAAAGTTCAGGAGACAGAACCCAGATTCGAAGTGAATCACTTTTCATTTCTGCCTTTAATACCAAGATCAAATAAAGAAAAAATGACACTGTATTTGTAACATATTGTACCATTTTTGTGTGAGAAAACATCCTGAACTCCTCAGAAGGATGACTGATGTGGCGGGGGGGAAAGGAGATCAAGGTTTATGGTTTTGTTTTGTTTTATTCGAAAAAATCATGCATGTTGACACATAGCTGCAGAAAAATTGTAGTAGGTCTGAATGACTACCAGTGCTAGCTGCTTTCTGCTGAGCTGAAGTGACCATTTTCAGATCCTTTCAATCTGTGGTGAAAGGATCATTACCATGCTACTCCCAGGAAGTCAGTCCTCCTGCAAGTGAGCTCCTTTGTTATGAATATGGAACAGATGGAACCAAATCTATCTGCTCCATAGGAACAAAAACACTTACAACCTAGCTCTCTCTATTAAAGACTCTACTTGGCTCCTTTATAGCATTGGCTTTCTGTGCACTGCTGTGAGGTTTTGACTTTATAGAAAAAGGCACTTCATAAAAGCAATAGTTCCTACTCTTAAACTAAAAGCAGCCTAAGAACTGCAAAAGATGAATGCATAGTTTAACCCACGTGGCTCCTTGGAGATATGCAAATATTCGATTACTATTTTTTTAAGTTGAGAAAGGATTTTTTTTTGAGGAGGAGGAGGAAAAATAGCCATATATTGCAAAGACAGTGCATCAATGGCAGTGAAGTACATAGATGGCAATACGCTGCTTGCTGCAATAAAGGTTGAATCTAACTATGTTATTGCAAGAGGCAACATGGATTTTGTTTGTACGTAGGTAAGTGTGGATCAAGATGACACTTCTGCAAAGAAATCTGTATCCATCTTTAAAAATTGACTTTTTGGTAAGAAGACAACCCCCCCTGAAATTAGGTACCCACCATGAATACAAAAAAGATTTAAAGCATCAATTTGTCTCCAAATATTGCCTCTTGTAGGGCCTACTCCCTAGATTTTAATAGAAACTATATCAATTCACACCAATTAACTTTGTAAATCAAAAATATGTATAAACTGTAGTTGAAACCAATAGATTTACGTACTGACTCTGCTCGTTAAGCAGGTGCATGTAGAGTGTCTGTCACTTCTTTTACTGTTAGAACAATAATGAATGTTTATTCTTAGCTACATGCACACAGATATGGTTTATATCAACTTCTCACAAAAACCCATACAACAAAAGTCAGAAGCCTCCTTTACTCACCATTTAATATGTTAATACATTTACCTTCTGTCTGCTTTTTCAGGAGTAATTGAAAAAAGGATTTCTATGGCAGGATGCTTTGATTCTAACTAAATCAAGTTGTCAGCCAAATCTCCCCCCACCAGTGAAGGCACAGCTTGCCTGAAGTCATAACCTTTGTTAGTGGAAGGGAGCTGGCCTTGAAACAGATCATGAAGCAGATGTTTATGCCAAATCAGAGTCTAGGGATACACAGACTACGGCAAATAAAACTCTTCTCCTGTCTGTTCAATCATTTCAATTCCCTGCAGTGTGAAATATGAACTTGCCAACAAATGGCCGGTGCACTATTCAGCACAGCAGGGAAAGCAAATGCCAGAGAGGCACCAAGGACTGGAAAACTCCTTCATTAGGTCTGCTTTTCAGCCCAAGCCTCAGCAGTGACATGTGGGAGCCACTTCCAATGGAAGATGATGGTGTTTGTAAAGACAAGTTTCCATCAGCTCCAATTACAGAAATCGTGTGCACTTGCTTGGGGGAGGAGAAGCTTCCTATGTCTGTATCCACAGACCACAGCCATTAGCAGCTTACAACAAAGGTGGCGGGGTTAAAAATATTTTTCTTTAGTATTTTCCCACCTGAGATATGACTACTGATAAAAGGCCCACCTACAGCCTCAAAAAAAAACCCTAAAAAAAAATCTCATCAGCTAAATGTCAGGGCTCTGCTACACAATTTATGACAAAAGCACTACAGGAGATCCCACTGCTGAGTAGTGGAGCATTTTCATACCAAGAGAGGGTACGAGCCCTGCTCTCAGCACCTCTGAGGAGCATGGCAGGACTCAGATGGCACCACAGCAAAAGGCCAAGACAGCCCAATGCTCCAGCACCCTGTTATTGGTCTCTCCATCTAGATGTTTCTGTCTGATTAAAGCATTACCTGTCTAGAGACACACACTTGCTCTTGAGAGATAGCTGTTTGAAACTAGTTAAAGGTAAAAGAAACCTTGTACTTTCAAGTCAGTTTCCATCCCCATCAACACTACAATGACTCTTTTATGTGTTTCTAAGCTAACAGTTGCACTTTGTGTTAAAAGGAAGAAACCGCTAACAATACTAGACTATCTTTGCTCTTGATTATGGGAAAGCAGAAATGGAGCTCAAGGTGATAAAGAATATTGTATTTGCACATTAAAAAAACACCCAAACAAACAAAAAAGGTAAAATACAAACATACCATTCAAAAGAACCTACTGACAAGCTTTCAAGATGTTTACAATCTGCAATAGAGATCACATTTTCAGAAGAACTCAGTGCTTCATGTGAAAAGCATTTTAGAAACCAGGCCAAATCTCTGGATACCTAAGTGACAGCTAAGTACTTCTAAAATTATGACTCTAATTGGGAATGCTAAGCACTTCTGACATATGGCCTGTAATATGCCATCTATTTATTTTACCTATTTTTGGACTAGGATCAAGGAAGAACAGAATTAAAGTTGCATATGTGGAATTTACATAGAACAAATAACAGATATTGCATTTACCCTGGGTTTAGTTGTGTTGCTGGTGGTTGCTTTTTTTTCATTTTCTTTTTTTTTTTCTTTTTTGAAAATTTGTGTATTCAGGTGCATTTCAGATCAGGCCCCTGAAGTCCAGATTCCACTTAAATGTAGATACACCGAAATCTATGTCATTTTCAATGACACTGACTTGACTGATGGTCAAGTCAAAAAAGACCATGATGATCAAATAATCTGTGTACACAGTTGTCAGATTTTTTTTTTACAATTCCATTGAAAATGAATCAAATTGATAATTTTTAGCATTCAATGCACATATGCTATCTCTATTTACTTTTCAAACCCAAAGCAAAACTATCACTGTGACATTCATGTCTATAAATAAAAAAGCTGTTTCTTCATGAAATATCACAAAAAAACACCACTAATTTTTGTCTTTTTTCCCCCTCCCCTCACAGAAAATTACTATTTCAGGGTCTTCCTCCTTCAGCCTAAAGCACAGTTGCTGAAGAGCTAGGGCAATTTTGGGAGAGTTTTGTTGTTGTTTTATTTGTGTGGCTTTTGTTGCTGACTTCTTTGTAGAATACACTTGCACTTAAAATTTCACCTCATTTTGATAAGGGTGAAGTGCAGATTTAAATGTACTTGTTAGCACACAGAATACCATATGCTGTTCACAAGCACTCTGTGAAACACATATATCCTTGTGGAAAATCCAGTGAAAAACTTGTGTACTCATACAAGTACCAAAAGTCCAATTTTAACATACATTTCTAAAGCAGAGTGTCCCTCATCCTCATAGGTGACACAGTGCTGAAAATTTTCTCTTCCTTTTCTGCCTGCATCTTAGATGTGGCACCAGTTCCCCAAAATACTTAATTTTGCCTTATTTTTCACTCAAAATATTGTCTAGTTGACTACAAAAAAGTCCTAGGTAGAAATAGCTCTTCTCAGCTAGGTTAGCCTATTAAGCATGTTCCCAAGCTAACTCTTACTATACATCTTTTAGACCTGTGCTAAACCTAGAACAAATAATTGCATTTCCAAATTATCCCATAATTTGGTTAGAAGCAATGCTATCGTTTCTGATGAGAATGAGCAGCTGGTGTGGCTGTGTAGAGAGAAGTTTAAGGGTCTGAGAGTGCACAGCACCTCAACTCACCCCTCACAGCAAACACTGATTGTTACATAGAATGAGGTGCCAGGTAACTGCAAAGCTACTGGAAAAGGCAGTTTCTCCCTCAGTTAAGAAGGCAGCGATAGCATGGCATGACAAATAGTTTGGAGAACTCCACTGAAAATGAACATTTTATATTTCACATCCCAAGGACATGTTATCAAGGGCAAGAAAGAACTGGTCAGCTCAGCCTGTAGAGGAGAAAGATAACCTGGTCAAAGTGTAATACAAGGGCCAGGAGGCACTGGCATTTTATATTACAAACATCTTACCTTTCAGCAGAGTTAAAGGGGGTTAGAAGTTAGAAGGAAGGGGGGGACATCCAGCATTATGGTGTTTGTCTTCCTAAGTAACTGTTACACGTGATGGAGCCCAGCTGTCCTGGGGATGGCTGAGCACCTGCCTGCCCACGGGAAGCGGTGAATGAATTCCTTGGTCTGCTTTGCTTGTGTGCACGGCTTTTGCTTTACTTATTAAACTGTCTTTATCTCAACCCTTGATTTTTCTGACTTTTATTCTTCTGATCTTCTCACCATCCCACTGTGGGGGGAGGGAGCGAGGGGCTGCCTGGGGCTTAGTCACCACCAGGGTTAAACCACGACAGTATTTCATAATCACAATAGCTAAAGCCTTTAACACAAAAGATTACTTTTTATCAAAGATTTAACTAATACGTGACTTTTTCAAATTACTATTTTTATATATGTGTGTATATGTATTTATATAAAAGAGCATACAACTCATACACACATAGCTGCTAAATAAATACATGATAAATATAGGAAAACAGGTCAGTTGGTGGCAAAGAAAACAGTTACAAATATTTTGTCATTTATGAAAGAACAGTACCTCTAAGCCAACACTCGGCCTTAGGGAAAAAAAATTTAAAAAATAGATCTTTCACTAAATAGATTCACTGCAAATGTCAGACATGGTTATATTAAGCCATGGATATGATCAAATTCTCAGACTCCACTGAATTAATCAGCTGCCCTGTACTACTTCTGGGGGAAGAGGGGGCACATTAACTTTGTGTCACAGGAGTTCCAAAACCTCCATGAAACACAATCACCCCTGCTGAAATCTCTTAAGTTGGATGCTGAACAGAAGCCTTCCCTATTACAGTCTGAGTATTAGCCATAGTAAGTTTCTCAGGGGAATAACACTACCTCTACCGATTTTATCATGCCCTTTCCTTGTGAAATACTTCACTGAAAATAATTGGAACCTAATGATGCTTCAGAGGAGTCTCTATGCGGGAAAAAGCAATAATAGGAAGAAATGTTATGTTTGAGACTATACATTCTTTTCACAGGATCCTTAGACATCCAATGGGAACTGTCAGAGCCACCAATCAATTAATTTTCTAATCTCTCTGTAATGAGTTTTTTCCTCCTTTAACCCTTGTTTGCCTCCTTTGTAGCAAACAGCTGATTTTTCACTTGTGTTTTCATTTCCTTCATTTTATACCACCCTAAAATGCTGAAGTGGAAGAAAAACGGAAGCTAGTCAGAACAACATATAGCATGCCTAGTCTTTAATTCTTTGGAACATGATAAGCTCAAAAAGTAGTACGCTAGGAAATGGATTTTTTCCTGTCCAAAACACGTGGAAGTGTGAAGGTCATGTTGGCAGCCTGCCCTGCATTGCTGTTAAACCCTGCAATATTCATGTTGACCTCTTTCTTATCATTCTAGTCATTTCTTCACACCATGTACTGAGTTCACGGACCAGTCCTACAGTTTTCCACAGAACGACTTGCAGATGCACAGAATATGAAGCAGTCACCTGTACTACTTTCTCCTGGAGATCTAAACAGGGCACAGGAAACCATCTTGAGGAAAAGAAAAGCTGGGTGCAGTCAAAGAAAGAAGAAAGCTTGAAGACAAAATGAACCAAAATGTGCTAAAACAGCAGTTAGATAGACATCTCACTTCCCCTATTGGAAATCTGGACTTGCCAAAAAAGATATGTGGGTCTGTTTTTTTTAACGTCATTCTGCTTTGTTGATTAACCTGTTTCTGCTCTTAAAACTAATTACACCATCTTGTGTCTCTGCTGTATAATTTTATCAGAGGTGACAAATCATGCTGGCAGTGACAGTCAACACTCAAGTGGCATGTATAGTAAAAGACAGTTTTCCTCAAATGAATTGCTGAAACCGTTAAATCTTTATCTAAATGCCCATAATAGCTGTTTTGTTCTCTGTGGCAGTTGGGAGAAAAAAATGTCTTCCAGAAAGCATTTTGGCAGCCAATCTGCTTGTTAATAAAACCTGGAGAAACATTTGTGATTAATATAAATAACTAATTCCACTTTTAATGCCTAAACGTGACAGTGACTAATTTACACAGTTTTGCCTGAGCTGCCACTGAGCAATGACAAGTGGGACTGCAAACAAAAAATGTTGTTGCACTGGTGTACGTTTCTAAGCAAAGCTACCACAGGTGCAGCACGACAGATGAGAAACCCTACCTCTGGCAACAGCTTCTCAGCATACTGGCTAATGCTCTGCTTGGGCCAGGGGGAAAGGGTCAGTGGTGAAAGCTTCTATGTAAGTTGAAAGTGGCAGATTTTGTACAGACATGGGAGCCAGTTACAACAAACTCTGAGGCTGTGAGGTGGCTGTTAATTAGTCGGCAGCATTTTTTAGTGCTGCAATGGAAGACAGCTAAACTCCTACCAACTTAAGTTCAAAACTCAGTACTGCAGCAAAGCATGTGGGCTGGAATGTGGGCACTTCGCAGCACACCACTGAGCAGCTGTCAAGGAGCTGCTTCATTCCTCAGAGGCAGTTTGTGATTGCACAACTACTCTAGTGAGACCCAGGTAAGATATACAGCACTATCAATGGTGAAAAATAAATAATATCCATATTTCAAGGCTTCAGACAACTGGTTTGACAACAGAAATCTTTGTCTTGAAATAAATGTGATATAAATGTTCTTACACATGATTATTAATTCAAAACTCCAGCTGCATTATAATTTGCCTGCTTATATTCAACATATTAATAAAATAATTTTAAAAGTCTTACAAAATCTAAGAACATTTGAGAACAGATTGCTACACAATAACCTACCCATGTCATTTGCTCACATCTGAACTCCACAACACTGTCATCACCCTCACTGGAACATATCTTTATTTCTGACAAAACATGTTTTGCTTCTGCACTTCTCTCTGATAAAGAAACACATTTTCTACCTTGCTGATGTGCCTATGGACTTTTCACTATGCCATTCCTCCCTTCTACTTCTTGATGCTATTTACAGAAAGGACCTAAGGAAGCCAGATCCCACCTCCACGAAGCATGAATGAGAACTGCACAGATAACTCCATTTCCCTGGGTAAAAACAGGTTCATGACTTTTCTGTGCATCACCAGCCAGAAGCAGAGAGGTGTTAATACCAAGCCCTCTTCAAGAGGAGAGGCTGCATTCTTTTACAGTCCCCAAGATGTTGAAGACAGACATCTCTTTTTCAGCCTAAGGCTACTTTATTTCTGCTCAAGATTTCTCAGGCAGAAACACATTCACATGTGTACAGACAGCAAGACCTGCTGCAGCTGCTGCTAGAGACCTTGACTTCAGTCTCAACAGAGGGCTTTGCTGCAGGATAATTCATTCTTCAATGCCTCACAGCTGAACATCTTCTGCAAACCCCTAAAATATTAGAGATAAGTAGTCCACAGTTTTTAATGATATAGGCATCAAGATACAGGAAGATGACCCAGTATTACTAAAAGCAGAGGTGTCAAAAAAAAACTACGTAGGAAGAAATCCAAGCTCCTATCTTCACAATATCCCCACTTACAACTCTTAAAACATAATGTATGTTAAGCCCTTCTAGTGTATTTTTCCCCGAACACATTTTAAACACCACTACAACTGAATTGTCAAGGCTCTTTAAATTGATTAATATGCTCCCATTCTGATTATCCTTCAAATAATTAAGATAATTTCACCCCCAGAAGATCAGCAACTGCAACGTTATTCCCCATATCCATCATGAGGAGCCTGGTTACCTTTGTGCACAGAGGTACCACACAAGTGAGACTCTGATACACCTTCAGGCCATTCTTAATTCCCCAAAGCAGTGCTGTATCTAGCTGGCTATACCACTTGATACTTTTAATATTAAATATCTATGATGTAAAAGGGAAGCCAGGGAGATTTTAGAGGCAGTAAAAATCTCATTTGACCAATAACATAGATCTGAGGATGACCTACTGCTTTCCTGAGGGAAAGTAGAAACATTTGGAAGTCTGAAAAGACTTTTCTGTAATTTTTCAGACTAAAGCACTTCTATGCATTTCTGAATACTCTGTGAAGAGTCTTATTCTATGTGATTTATATCGACTTGTCAAGAATCTTGGAGATAGCAGTATTAACTGCATATGCTTTTAATCCTAGAATCATTTAGGTTGGAAAAGACCTTTGAGATCATCAAGTCCAATCTTTAACCCAGAACTGCCAAGTCCATCACTAAACCACATCCCTAAACACTGCATCTACATGTTTTTTAAATACCTCCAGGGATGGCAATTCCACCACCTCCCTGGGCAGCCTGTGCCAATGTTTCACCACCCTTTCAGTGAAGAAATTTTTCCTACTGTGCAATCTAAACCTCCCCTAGCATAACTTGAGGCCATTTCCTCTTGTCCTATCACTTGTTACCTGGGAGAAGAGACCAACCCCCACCTGCCTACAGCCTCCTGTCAGGGAGTTGTGGAGAGCAGTAAGGTCCCTTCTGAGCATCCTCCTCCCCAGACTAAACACCCCCAGTCCCCTCAGCTGCTCCTCATCAGACCTGTGCCCCAGCCCCTTCCCCAGCCCCGCTGCCCGTCTCTGGACACGCTCCAGCCCCTCGATGTCCCCCTTGCAGTGAGGGGCCCAAACCTGAACACAGGGTTCGAGGGGCGGCCTCACCAGTGCCCAGGGCAGGGGGACGGTCACTGCCCTGGTCCTGCTGGCCACACTGCTGGGGACACCGGCCAGGGTGCTGCTGGCCGCCTGGGCCCCCTGGGCACACTGCTGGCTCCTGCCCAGCCGGCCGTCACCCAGCACCCCCAGGCCCTTTCCCACCAGGCCCTTTCCAGCCGCTCTGCCCCAGCCTGTAGCGCTGCGTGGGGCTGGTGTGACCCAAGGGCAGGACCCGGCACTGAGCCCTGCCGAACCTCATACAGTCGGCCTCAGCCCATTGGTCCAGCCTGTCCGGAGCCTAGAGTCTTGGCTACCTTGTCTGAATAGTATGCATTACTGTGGAATAAAAAGAAAAAGTTATTGAGAATTCCGCAACACTCTTCTATTTTACAGCCTCCTTTAATATCAGAGGGTTAAGTAACTTAGAAACAGATTTGCTTCTTCTAAATCCAAGTATTTATGAAAATATGGACTTGAATGTTGAATACTAATTTATGAAACAAGATCATCAACCAATTAGTCAGCATGCGGATGCATTTTTTCATTGAGGGAGTCTGGGTTTGGTCTATTGCTTGCAGGCATGCATATATAACTCTGTATCATGACACAGTACCACCAGAGAAAGTGTTGCCTTGGTGAATTAGCCTGAGGAACAGGGAGACTAACATGATGATGACATGGAGGCAATGAAGTACAACACTGTTATTCCAAGTGTCACTGCTATGTTATTTTAATTTCTGTTGGCATCTGCTCCGTGTTACAAAACACATACTTCCAATACAACAGCTCATTAAACAGGTTTCAGTTTGCTCAGAAATCAAATTAGAACACTGTTACAGAGTTATAAGTCCTCAGATAATTATTAATAATACTCTCCACTCCTATGAATTCTTCCATTCAAGGAATCCGCATGCTTCATCTTATTAATCTCATAACATCCCAGTGAAGTACCACTGCAAAAAGCCCACCCACCACTGAAATGCAGTCACCACCAAGATGTTAAGTTGTAGTGTTGAACATCAAAACTGATTTAAAGCAAGGAATGATGAAAGGACCATCAGGATTTAAAGGACTGTGTGCAGTTCATTCAATTGTACTTCCAGCAGAACACTGGAATTTAAATACTTACTTTTAAGAAAGTTGCAATGGGATTTCTACAAGAACCACAAATGTTAAAAATTACAGTAATCCATAGCCACCAGTATGGAACATTCAGTCACCATTTCGTTTAGGGCAGGTGTGTCACATATGGCCTTATCAAGTTCTTAATGCTCCTTGGAGGTCTTTTATCTAAGTTCTAACCAATCTATCTTTTTAACATCTGTGATTTGATGATCATACAACAATATTTAATACATGCTTTACCCTACAAAATGAACTGGCTTTCATTGAGTATGTTTGGTGAGAAAGAAAAAAGACAGAAGAAAGAAAACCTTGTCCCTCACCCTTTCTGTCTGTGGGCACTCCCTCATTGTTCTAACATCTGAAATCAGTACCTCAGTAGAAAGCAATACAAGGCACTGGTCTTCCCACAGGACCTTATACAATATGCTCACGAGACAGCTTTCAAAGTTGCAGATGTGTAGTATGTCCTCCCCTCTTTTATATTTCTGCTGCTATTAGGATCTTAACAGCACTTGAATTTTTAAAGCACATGAATCCAAATCATCTTCTTTAAACTTATCTGAAAGACATTCATTCCCTTTGAAAAACTCAAACAAATGAGATCAGCACTTCCATGGGTTCTCTCTTCATTTTCATTTATGGATTTCTCCCGAGTCCCAAATTATTCCACAGCTTTTAATGCTCCCTTTGAGGAGCCTAAGAACTCTACCGATGTCAAAATCTATTAGACATTGGTGATTGTTTCTGCTTTCTTTTTAGCCGGACCAGCACTTGATTCTTCTGATGCTTTCTAACAGAAACCAGTCCTTTAATCTACACACTAGGCTAAGCATGAATTCCCTTTTAAAGGTCACCTTCCTTGTCTGTCTAATGTTATCAAACAAAAATATTTTTTTTAAGTACACATTTATCAAACCCTTTCAATTGCTTTGATTTCATCCATAACATCTCGAGTGATTCTGGTAAACCAGCCATCAAAGCAGGATTTGTAGTAGAGTGGCATGTCTGAGCCCACTGCTGTCAAAGTAGCATCAGTGTTTATGCTGATCAGATCTTGATTGAAAGGTTAATGGAAGACCTGGCAATAAACAATGTTTCCCCAAAAGGAAAGTGCAATTAACACACTAAAAATGTTTGTAATTCTCTCAGCATCCTTTAATAACACTCTTTAGTCAGCCTTCATTTTTTAGCTTTTGGTGAGAGCCAGGATGTCCAGAGAGAGAGAGAGAGTTCCAAAAGGGATCTTCTGACCTCATGTCTTCAAAAAGCAACAAGAAAACACAACACGAGCAGCACCTGCATTAACCAACACCTCCTGAATTGAAGACAGATGGCCTTTTTACACTTGCTGAGAGACAAGTCCCATCTTCACTTTCAAAACAAAATATCTGCTATTTAAGTCAACCATTTCAACAAGGAAAAAAAATTTTAATAACAGTCTAGCCTACAGAGTAAATACAATGACTCCACTGTCCCTGGTATAAGCTGAGTATGGCATGACAAGACTTACCATCAATCTGCTCTACTCATTTCTCCAGAGGTCACACAGCTCTCTAAAGCTAAAGTCCAAACTGTGCCCCAAGTCAAATCTTTGACTTTGAGTCCTGGTATTGACAGACTCAAGGGGAGGAAATACCCAAAGCAAGCCTTTTACAGCATATAAGTTATTGATACGAGGGGAAAAAAACATCCAAACAGGTGTTTTGCTGGAAGGTCTTCTCATACAATCATAAATTGTGTTCAGTGGAAAAAGCAAAATAACCTGTTCTCATGTATGGATAGTCTTATTTTGTCCTACAGAAAAATGTACCATGGGTATTGGTCAAGAAGCAAAATAGAGATTTAGCCAAGGACTTTGTGAGACAAGTAGCATTAGAAGAGTACAAAATGACCAACTGTCTGAACAAGCAGATACACAGGGTATGCAATGGGTGATTGCAAGAGATACCCACTCCGTATCACAATTACAAACAGAAGAACAGAAATTCCCAGAAATACAAAGTAATGCAATTAAATGGAAAGTAATTTATTCCCCATAACTGTAAGGACACTGTGAAGAAGAATCAGTATTAAGGGCATTGGTGAACATCAAGAAGCAATTCTCTTTTACATAAAGGCAACTTTAAAATCAGACTGACAGTGTCTTTACAATTATAGTGGCAAATGCATAGATAAAACATCCATTGTGCTTTCTTTGCATTTTCAAGATGGTATAATTTGCCCCTTACAATGAGGTCAGTTTGCTGGTTAAGAGATTTGTCTTTACTGGTATGACTGCTTACAGAGAAACCATATATTCTAAGCGTTGGAGGAAAAAAAAAAGAAAAAAAGTGTTTCTAAAGTATTACTGATTAAATATTACTGTGCTAACCCAGCTGGAATACAGTAACAAAAGAAACAGCCGACTTCCTCCAAAAAAAAAAGTAATGTAACCTAACCTAACCATTAGCCAAGCTGCCTACAGTAACCTTTGATTGATTCTAATACTCTCCAGGATGCAACTGAGCAGTCACAGTGGTTTCTTTAGGTTATCTCCTTTTCCAGCAGGGATTTCCTCAAACAAGTCAGACTCAAAGTATGAGGAATACTGTACATATGCCCTCAGACAGCACCTCCTACCAGCAGACCTACAGTCAGTGGTATAGACTGCTGTACTGGCAACACCAACTGCTTCTGGACAGGCAGGATTTCCAGGTCTATAACAGGATGAAAAAAAAAAAAAAAAAAAGATAGAGAAGTATAATTTTTGGGCAGGACTCACATTTACCCTTTCTGATAGGTCAAGATTGCAGTTCATAGTTTTTCTGTTTTGTGCTCCCATTACATTGATCTAAACCTCTGGCAAAAATGCAGAGATACCTAAATCAAATAATCACCTTACAGTGAGTTGTGTCTGTTCATGCAAAACATTGATACCCACTAATATTACACTGGTGCTCAAGCAAAAGCAATGAACTCTATGCAGCTGTTTAATACCATTTCTTGAGCACATGAAAAGTATCAAGTAACAGTTAATAAACTATAGTGTAAAGATTTCTCAGTAGTTTTCTCCTGTATAGTATCACAGGCTACTCAGCTTTGCCTCTATCAAATCCCCTTTCTTAATTCTGCTGTATTGAAACCAATCCTGAAAAAATAACAGCTGAGCTGGCAATCTGGGAAGCCATCCCAGGTTCTTAGTCACGGAAAGCTTTTGTTAGATCTGTGTTAACTTCCACAAAAAGAGGACAGTACCCTCCTATGCTAACTGCTGATTTGTACAGGGATATGCACAGTTCCTCCCTGTGAGTTGAGACTTCTAAACTCTGTCAATAATTCTTCATTAACAACCAAAAATCCTTACCATGACCACCACCAAGCAGTGGTAGTTCTGTGTCCATCCCCATCTCCAAAATTCAGTGGCTAGGCCACCTGGAGAAAGCATTCCAGTACAGGTTCTACTGCAAACATCTCAGGTGGAAAGGAGGGAACAGGAACGAGGCAACTTGATGATACTGATTCTAAAATATGCTTACAGCTTTGGGACAAAAAGCCAGTCACCCTCCCAAAAATTGACTTGGTCATGGAACATGGAATTGCATGGAACAGAGAAACTGCTAGAGGATTGCAAGAGAAACTAAAGGAAAATAACAGCACAAGCAAACACAAAACACTTAAACACACACTTCACAAAACATAGCAGAAGGGAGAAGAGAGGCTAAGTTCAGCTTAACTGTCATCAGATACTGTTACTCCCTCAACAAGACTTCAGCTACAGGACCTTAGTGGTAAGATGAGCTACCTACCTAATTAATAGGCAAAAAAAAGACAAAAAGAAGTGGAGGTATTAGAAACACTTTTTTCTGCTACTCTTTTTTTCCTTAAGATCTTTTGAATCAGAGAAGCTTCCAGAGGTGTGCAGATGGTTGTAGAGATGGTCCAGCTACCTGACAGCTGTTAGAGAAAAATGACAGCAGGATTCAAACAGTTCCATGGATTTTGGACCATGGTGAGGATGACTTCCAGTCACAGAGATGGAACAAGCTACCAGAAGAGAGATAATTTTATATTCAAAATTATGAAAAATCACAGGTTATCCTATAGAAGCAGCAGCTAAGACTGTTAGGGTGGAACACCATTTGAAGAAAAGCCCTCAGGAGGTAAGAGTCAAAAATTTCAGGAAAAGAAGGAAATAGTGCAGAGAAACAAGAATGATAGGGAACAAATGCAAACCTGAAGAAAATCAAGGAAATAGGTAACAGCAGGTTCTCTAGCGATGTATTCTATGAGGAAAAGGAGTACAGGAGAGCTGGATGTTATTAAGAAGAAGGGTATATACAACCGTATGTACAACCTCATAAACTCAGTTTCTTAAGTTAATCACAAATTTAAGAACTATTAAAAGTATTATTTGCAACCATAATTACATCAAAATCACAGAAGTATACTATCCTGGTGTGTTCAGGAGCAATATGGTTACAATGAAAGTTTCCTGAATTGACAATCAGCAGATGCATGCAAATAAATGGTGACAATGAATATATCGTGATAATGATACATTATTAAAGGCAATACAAAAAAACAGCACAAGTATTTTGAAACAAAATGAGAAAGACACATGCATGAACTCAAACTAGAAAGAAACAGTAACAAAAAATGGTTACATAAATAAATCCCTGGTGGAAAATAGGATTTTAAAAAGATGAAACTAACTCTTTTCTCAGTAAGAATGGAGAAAGAACCACTTTATGTTTAGCTACATTAACCTAAAGCCCGCTAACTGCCAGCAAAAACCTCCAAGAGAACAGCAGAGCTGCAAGAGAACTGTGAGCAAGGGTAAACCTACCTGGCCATTCTGAGAAAACGGTAGAAGCAAATATAAATTACAATAATAACAGTGACCAAACGACTAAATAAACAATCCATATAAAATCTTGAAGGACATGATAAAACCAGCATAGATTTTCAAGGATAAATCATGTCAAATACCCAATTATTTGATGGAATAACTGGACCTATCACTCAGAAAAAAGCATATGCTGCAGCTTAGTATCAGTACAACTTCTGACACTACACCAATGATACATAGTTTTCAAGAAAAAAAGCAATGTGGTCCAGCTTAAATTGACACAGGAGCTTGGTTCCGAAACCGCAGTCAGGACTCTGCAGTAATTCGTACTGATCCGGTTATAGTAATGTCTTAATTTTTTTTTATTTCAACAGCCCTGATGTATATTTGCCAAGTTGTTACTAGTATTTTATTGAACACTTAGCACATTAATAAAAATAAACCACACACAATTAAAGTAATGAAAATTATACCTGTATTTTGAATTATCTAATTATATAACATTATACATTTTAGGATCTTTTTTTTTTACCCCTTCCTTGCTTTTGTGTTTGTCTCCCCTTGCACAGTGTCCCACCTTAACCTGCGTACCCAAACCTATGCTCCCTTCTGAAGGACATTAAAATCACTGTTGTACCAGCAAATATTTAGGTTTTGCTTTCTCTATATTTCATTTGCTTCTGTTTCAGCAGTAGTATTATTTTGTCTATTTTCAGGCTAATGTACACTGACCTGATGAGCACCTGTTAAGAACTAAGTAAAAATTGAGACTTTAGGTCATGATGTAATCTTTACTTTCCCAAGCCCACTACTGTGCAACCCCTAAGTAAATAGAAGTTAATTTTCTCTGAAAATATTTAATAACTTTTTCCTCTTTAAAAAGTAACTCAATCAGTACTTGTTGACTGCATGTCTGTGATGCTGACTCCTCTTCTTTAATGCAAATTTGATATCAGAAAGATATTTTTTCCTTGTATTTTCCTAGAATGAACATGCAAAGAAGGGAGATCCAAGTTCATCTAAGCAATATATGAAGGCAATGACATAACAAAGGAAAGTGGCATTTTCCAAACAATAGGTCAGAAAAAAAGACAGTGATTTTTCTCAAATTACTGCAGTTTCTAAAAATAATTGAAGCAAGAGGCAAGTCATGTTCTTAAAAGGTAAACTGCAAAGATTTTCAAAAAAGCACCAGACAGCAATTAAGCTAAACATCTATCCAACCACTTCTTATTTCTGTCTTTCCAGAGGTCTAGACTACACAAAATATTTTCTAACCCTTAAACAGAATATACCAGACTGATGCTACATAGTGAGCCTTCCCTCTCCCCTGCACAGAGGACAAAGGTTTCAGATCTGCTGAGGAAAGGAAACCTTCCATGCTGAAGGAGTGATTTCTTCAACATGCAGATACAGAAAGGTAACAAGGGTGGTGTCTGCAGCCTGGACCAAAGCCTGTTTACAGTTTGGATGAGGAAACAAGGAACAACATCTCACCAGCTTGTTTCTTCAAGAAACTAAGATAAAAACATCCCAGGATGGACAACTCTCCCCTGAGAAGGTTTACCTGTAATTAACTTAGTGTACAGTGCTTCCCTGCAACTGCGGCAATGCCAACCTTGTTACTGTTCTCAGCAGAGTGAAACATGAAGGCAAAAAATAAATTACGGAAAAGAAGGAAAAGTGCTTTTGTGTCTCTGAAACGTGCCTAAAAATTTGATTTCAGTGAATACCAGGCCAGTAAGCTACTAGTACATGAACACCTATTTGCTGCTATTTTTTTGCTATTTTAACTTTCATTAAAAAAAAATAATTCCATCTAAATGCATTTGAATATCATAAAACTCTTCATATTTTAAAGCACTTTGGAACAATTATTTTGAAGGGAGCCCTTGACAGTTAAATGACTCCGTTAAATGAATGTTATAGAAGACACATAATGGTTTTTAGTGAAATATTGAATTTAACCACAAATGAAGAAAACCAGGCATAAGCAACCTGGGTGTATTTGAATAATAATGTCTTGCTTGAGAGTTCAATGGCTTTTGTATGTTTTAACAATGAAGCCATTAGCTAGACAGACCAAGCTGATATTTCTCATATTTTTTTCCTTCACTTTCATGTTTGGTTTTCACCTTTAGTTTCTTTCCTTTTTTTTCTTTTTTTAGAAAACAAATTTTTTTATTGTAGGTTGGGGTTTTTTTGTGGGGTTGGGTGTTTTTTTATGCTTGCAGCTACTGACGCCATCCCTGTGCTGCATTTTATTGTGATCACGCGATGGTAAAGATTGCTTTCCTTAGTTAAGTATTCCTGCTTGTTTTACTGATGATGCTCAGGAATGGAATAAAAAAACCCCAAAACCAACCAAAAAAAAAGGCACCAAAAATCCAGTGTTCCAAGGGGGCCTAGTATTAGAGTTTGAATGACACAAAACTCCTGTTGAAATTAACGGGAAGCTTTTGTGAGTTAAGTCCTGACAGAAGCAGGACTGGTTCTACACAGTGCAGATTTATTTATCCTACAACATTATCCACTTAACTCTGACAGATAACACAACTTCTCATAACCATATTAAAAAACAGTTTTAAGTAACATTTCAGTTTATTATTATTATTATTGTTGTTGTTATTGTACTTCAGCACAGGAACAAGGCACTGTTCTTCTGATGCTGAACCACCACTCATTAGCGGGTTTTATTTGCTGGAAGAAAAAGAAATGAATGGAAAACTATCCACTAGGAATGTATTTCCCTACAGATTACGAAAGGCAAAGAAAAATCTCAATGCTGAAGAAATGAGGCTGAAAAACAGGGATCACATATACTCAGTGAAATGAGGTGGAATGACCGTTTCACAGTAGAAAGGCCAGCTACACATATGAAGGCAGTATTTATTGGGATCTACAGTCTTGTCTAAAGCTTTCAACTCTCTAGTCTGACACTAAAAACAGGAAAAAAATACGTTGCTGAAGTGAGCAAACAAAACTTGTTAGGAGTGGAAGATTCAGGTACAAACCAAACTGATGAAATAAGATCTTTGCTGGAGGATTAAAGAGATGAGACAGCTGAAGCAGTATCAACTGCACAGTGGGGTCAGGGAATCAGTCTGCTTAACCCACCGTTTTTTAACCTCCCAGGTTTTTTTTACTTCCTTAGACTCAGATGTCATCCTGCATCTCCACTGGGTGCCCAGAGCAGCCCTGATGGAGGCCTCCACGGAGGAGACCCTCGAGCCCTGGGAGGGTGCTCCCCGTTGCTTCAGGGAGCAAGTGGGAAAGTGCAAGAACCCATCCACCCTCCTCTGCTTGCCACCTGCTCCCACGGCACCCCCTGTCGCCCATGCTGACATCAACAGCTTGTCCAAGAAAAAGGCAGGAGGGGAAAAGGGGAGGAATTAAAAAAGGAGCCACTTGGTCTGATGCTAGAAGTATTCATCCTAAGTAAATATAACTATAAATACCACTGGACTACTGACATCAGCAGCTACACCACTTACAAACTTGGCAGACCCCACTTTCCTTGGGTGATAAATATTACAAAGAGTATTTCATCTGACCAAATAAGAAAATTCAGGAATTTCACATGCAGAAGATTAATTATTTTTTCTCATCTTTGGGGACAGCTTCCCTCCTACCCCTCTTGCCCCCTCCTCCTCCTCAGAGTGCTGGAATAAATGTAATAGTGCATTTTGCTCTAAAAGTCAGCCACGGTTCAGTGAACAAGGCTGCTATGCTATTTCATGTGAGAAAAGAAGCTGTGATTTAATCTTATTTTCACTAGCTAGATTGCTAGCTAATCTATCTGGGGATGGTTAAGTCTGCATTCACTGTAAGACATCTGCATTATATATGGTTTGGCCCGCTGTATTTGCACAAAGCCTAGGTGAAAAATTAGCTGGGTTTCTTGCACCTGCTGTGCAACAGTGGTAAATCTCTGTATACTCACAGATGTAGAAATATTCCCGGCCTGGCCTGAACTCAAATCCTAGTGAGAAGGGTGTGAACAGCTGGAATTTTTCCGAGAACTTCAATGGTCCATTCGGGGAATGTGGCCGATTACACTCCCACCTTTTGAACCCTTTGGAGGTGTGATCGCAGGAGCTGTAGCCATCAAAGTTCACCATGTATAGAACATAGCGCTCGGTCTTATCTTCTGGCACTGAGTCTTCATAGTGAGGGCAGAACACATCCAGGTAGTCATTGATGCAGACATCGATGTGGTAGTCGCCCCGCTGGAATCTGAAATCACAGGAAGAGTTCAGACATAAGCACAGTTAAGTCAGGATGACCTTGTTGCAGGGTAATGTTCTCATAAGATGGGCATCACTAAAGGCACTTAATTTCACTCCAGCCATGCACATCGACTCTCAGAAATAACCCTTACAATTCACCAGAGCTATCAGAGACTGCTTATGCAGAACTATAATCATACGACCTTCTGGATAAAGGTTTTGCTCTCTTCTCTTACAAAATGAGTTGTTGCTAACACACCCCAAGATATAGGCTATCTTTCCCTATGGCTTATTGAATAAACAAAGAAACTGTCTGCTTTATTTGGTTGTATTTTGCCTTTTTTTTTTTTTTTTTAATTGCAGAAAGAAGCAAGAAGCAGCAAAGAAGCCAAAATTGTATCAGCCTCCCCAAATCAGTGTCTATATAAACATCTACATATGCATGCAAATAAATAACCCAAACAAATCCTCTTCTCTGAATCAGGCAGTAATCACCCCTGTGCTTATAGCTGATTTGACTGCAAGTACTTATAGTTACTACAAGAGCACAAACAGGTTTCCTCTTTCTTCATGATTAGCAGCAGTTTGTCAAGATGCAAAGAAAAGCCTGTACTGCTTTTTAAAGATATTTGAAAAGCAGTGCATCTCCTTTGCCAAAAATACACAGTGGAGACATTGCTCTCTGTTCAGATAAAAGGATTCTGGGATATGAATTATCAGCACTCAGCCTAATGTGACAGCTCTGAATGAGTGCCAGCTGAGAAATGCAGCGCAAGGCACGGGCCCAGATGCACTTTATTATTACTGTTGTTATTATCATTGAGGACTCCTTAGAGATGTGAGATTCTTGTTTTGTTGGGGGTGGAGAGGGTGTCCTTTTTCCTCCCCTCCACATTACACTTACATTACTTCTCTAACGCCTACCACAGTATCTGGATGAAACTATGGGAACAAATTCACTGCCTCCATGGGAGCTTATACCATGATGGATTTAATGATTCCATAAACCAGGTCTGTACGTCTATCAAACTCCCTGGGGCAGCCAAAGGAACCAACCACTGACCTACTCCACTTCAGGCTGACTGAGCTACTTGTAGCTTCTCTCTTTGACGGCTCCAGTTGTCAAGTGTACCACAGAGCAATAAAAAGGCCATGACAGATTTAACTATAATACTTCTTTTTAGCTGAGGGGCATATTTTAAACACCTGATGGGCTTGAAATCTGCCATCTGGATCCTTCTATCTAATTTCAGAGAAAAAGCAATGATCTGCTGGCCCTCCAAGGATAAATTCAGAGCTAACTACACCTTTTCATATCCCTACAATAATTTAACTTCAATAAAATAGCTTTTTAAAGACAAAAAACTGAACATGCATCAAAGCATGATGTATCTGTATAATTTCAGCCAGTGCACAGTCTCATGGCTCCATTCTGTAACATGGAAAAGTCTCTCTGTACCACAGTTCTTCCAGGAGAATTTACATGTATCTGAACCGTTAGTTAAAAATACTTTTGCACACCAGTGCTTTCAAAAACTGTCACCTGAACAGGTACTATCAACACATTTACAAGAACATATTGTTTTCAAGTTGCTGTCTGTTCTCTGTATCAGTTAACAGTATGCCATTTCTTACAGGTAATGAAAAAGAGTATCTTCTAAATTATGAATAGAGAAGCCACATCCTGGCAACCATAGCTCTATTATTTTTTAGGGGGTTTTAATTACAGTTTTAGTAAGCAAAAATTAATATATATTTTATCTCTGTGTGTGTGTGCATGCTTTTTTTACAACCATGCAGATGACAGACAATATAATTTTCTCAAGAGATTCTCAAGGTTACCTCTTGTATCAGCCTGTGCCTTCACAGTAATGCCTGATTACGGTTTTGTGACAGAGACTATATGCTTTCACAACTACATTTACGTAAATGCAGACATTCAGGATCTGAGTGGTCTCCTTAACATCAGACTCTTACAGCCTTATGTGAACTGATCCTCCACATTCTCTCTTAAGTCAATGGAGAGAAACAGGAACTTCTCCAGTCCAACTCATCTGGCCTGTTTAGGCCCAAGGTAGGCTGGAATGAGATGGAGCACACTCCAGAGGCAGCTATCTTTCTCCTTTAACCAAAAGGAGAGTCTAGACAGACATTTCCCAGACACAGTCTGTGAACAGCTGAATTTGAAGGAAAGAATCCGACCATACAGTCTATGATAATGGAAATGATAAATACAAAAAGATAGGCAACTAAATTTGTGATCACACTTTAAATCCCTGTTAGCAATGAAATCAACCTTGTCATCTGCACCAGTGAGCTCTTTTACCGAACACTGCACACAGAGGTCATCTGACTCCCTGCTGCCAAAGTCCCCTATTGCGCTCCTGCGAAACCAGCGAAACCACAACACAACTGTCCTCTTTGATCACTGGTATTTTAGTAGATTCATTCTTATTTTTGCTTCCTTAAGTGCTGAAACACTTGAGAGTCTTCGTTCGCCCCAGCACACCCTTGCCTGTCAAACAGGTGGAAAGCAAAAACCAAGCAAATGCAAAAGCAGGTCTGCAGGCGAAGCGCACAACCAAGTCCTCTTTACCCCAGTATCCTTCCCTCCCAGCTCCCCTGCCCTCCCAATATTTTCATTCCAAAGTCATTCACTGTAGCCAGAAAGTGTTTACATTTACATGTCTGAAAAGGGAAGGAGGTGGTACATATTTTAAGTGATCTAAACTGGCCTTTAACTGATACTCCTGGCACAGCGGTGAACCTGCTCCATGGAAAAATGTACTGAGGTATTTACCAAGCAGCTCTGAAATGAAGTCTCTTCACTCCATATAGTAACAGCAATACTGAAAAGAGATTATTAGCCAACTAAGAAGCAGAAAGCTGGTATTTATTTCTCCTCATGTAATATCTTAAAGAAGTCAGTAATCAAAACCTCAGCATGCGTACTGAAGAGTTGTAGAACTAATTTTGTTTTTCCAAAAGGGGCTACAACATGTCCAGTGTGCCTCCTGGAGCAAACTGAGACCATTCTCGCTTCTCTCTAGCTACAAGGCAGTGTGTTGTATTTACCTCTTGAAGAGGAAACACAAAGACCTCTAATGTGAACAGAAAGGCAAGGGATGGCCATGAACAACTCACAAAAAAATCCATCAGTTCATACTCCTCAAAGCCATTAGAGGAAACAGTTCAGAAACACACTTCCAAGAATTTAAAACCACAACAGAGAGAAAAGCACTTAACATTTACAGGCTGAAACCCTCTTATAAATAGTGTAATGTCAGGTATTAGAGTGAAACAAAAGTTCCACTTCAAATGAAAGCATCTATCGATGTGTACCAAAGCCACCTACATATATTAAGGAACACAACATATAAAGGGAAGGTGGAATCCATTAACAGATTGGTGGAGATAACCAGAATAACAAGTCTCCTGTTGTCTGCATTTAAGGTTTAATAAGTTTGTCCCTTTTTGCACTCCCACTCAGAACAGAAAGCTTGTTTTCCAACACTCTCTAGTAATGCTACTCCTGTGTTTTTCCTTTTCTAGGTTAGGTCTTCCAGCTGTTCTGGCAGATCCTCATCTGGACTCCCATGCCCTTCTGAAACCATGCAGTGATCAGGGTCTTCATAGAAATCCCACTACAAGGAAAAAATCAGTCCTATCTGGATTTTGCATAAAAGAACATTGTGTTGTGGTAGAAACCAGCCCAAAAGGCTTCTCCAAAACTCTGAGAGGATCTACAAACCTTTTAGCAATAATGTCATTTGTGTCTGTGCACTCTGACTTACAGACAGCAAAACACAGCTATTCCTCAAATATAATGAACCTTTTTTTTTTTGTCAGGTGGCATTCAAACAGTGTCTTGGAAATGTGCATACTACAAAGCTAGCTATTGGGCAGTAGGGCTTTAAAAGTCACTTTGAAAACAGAGGTGGATAGTAAAAGTACCTTCTAAACCTAAACGTTTCCATAACCAACGAACATCAGCTCGCTACACAAAACTCGCATACTGTTTCCAGCAAAGACAATCATGTGGATGTTTCTGTGTCAAGTGCCAGCGATGACATTTCCATGTATTGAGGATGCAGAGAAAGAACTTCATGGCAATTTTAACCACAGAAACACAAGACTAGCAAAACATTTCAAAGTAATTAATGTCTTCTGTGTTCTGTTTATCCATTAACACAAGTGAAAGTACACAGTCTGTGTGCATGTTTCTCTTCATCATTTTAAGCCCATCTGAAGCATAAGTGGCTTGTCTTGAATTTAATAACTTTGCTGGTCACTGAAACAAGTGATGATTTGTTTAAACAGATATTTAGAATGCAGTAACAGTGTTGTTTGCTTGTTTCTTGTTTCTTTCTTCCTTTCTTGCTTGGAATAAGCACTATAAAAATCCAGGTTAAGAACAGCACAAATAACACTAATTGACCATTACCATTTAGATAGATAAAAAAATGCAATAGCTTCTGCTTGTTGCCTCCCATACCAATCTTATTAGTTATATTCTATCACCCTTCCTGCAAAATTGACACACCAGATGCTCTGCTTCAAGGTAAGTGTACTGGAAAATTTTGCTTTTACTATGTCAACCTTTCTTTATTTGGAGTCTGTTCTGTCAAATGTATGTGGCAAGGCTTCATTGTGAACCAGAAAAGACTTCAAATAACTGCTCCAACAATGATTTACAAAATTCTGGTCTTCAGTCGTGCATTAGAAGGGATCAGATGCAAATGCCCCAATTCTGCTGCCTGGAGCCTGCACAGCCTGTAACACCAATGCACAGAGGACACTGCCATTGCTAAACACCTTACACCAGCTGCCTTGCTCTCAAATTGCAATCTGAAATGCAAGGCAACATTATACAAAATTCACTGAATTGATTTATTCTTGGGGTAAATACAAACTATAATTACCCATAGTTCTCCAGAAAGAGCATAGCAAAAAGTTACTTGTTCTGTTCCCCAAGTAAAAAAAGGCTTCTCTGAGCAGCACATGTCCATACCCCTGTAACTGCTGCTCACCCAGCTCCTCCTTTTTGCTTTCACAGCCACTAAGCCATTTTAACTAAATTTAACGGAGATTGAGAGGTCCCAGATAGAAGTCCATTCATACAAGCATCATGAAAAAAGCAGCCAGATCAGAAGATCCCATAAATATACCAAAAGGCTGAAGCACCGGTAGGTTAAATATTTCTATTAGAATATAGAAACGACCGCCAGCAGATTAAATGTTATTGGAATATAGAAACACCTCTCACAAAAGTACTAAACACACGAAAAACTTCAACTGGAAGAATACATAAATAGATTGGAAATTAAGTTTATTTCTATTAGCTAGTTATGAAACTATTTGCTAAAATTATTAATAACAGAGGAATGAAAATAGTGTAGGTATTTGCATATGCAATAATACACAAAACCCAAACATCTTCTGGAAAATGTTAACATCCTTTAAAAGAACAACATATAAATTGCTCTTAGGATGTGGTGAAGTCAGTTATTTACCATTCCACACTACTGAGCTTGCTCACAAGCTTTTGCCTCTGTTTAGGTGACAAGTGCAGCACATTAGGCTATTCCACTCAACTCACAAGCTGTGGCTGGAACACAGCAGGGTAACTTGTGCCTCGTCATTCTTTTACACAGTTCAAGCAAGCCCCCACATTTCAAATAACTTAAAACCGTTAACTGTGATGGGGGAAATCATGCGGTTGTTAAGTATCTGAGGGGTTGTGGGATTAAGTGTGCCATTTTACTGCAGATAATTTTAAAAATGCTATTTCTGTGCTATGCAAAAATAACCTCTTCAATGCTTTTCTGCTCTTTTTACTGGCTCTGTCACAACATTTAATAAACTCTGTTCCCATAGCTCTGCTGACATCAACAATGATACTGATGCACAAACAATGAAGTAATCAAAGAGCTATTTTAATTTTAGCTCTATTCAAACCAAAAGAAAATTCAACGTTTTCCAGATGCTAAGAGAAGTGGGTTTGCTAACAGTAGCAAGCCAGTGATATTTTAGATCTCTAGCAGGATATTGCTACCCAAGCAAACAAAAAACTCCTGTAATATACAGGAGCTTTCTATGACCCTTCAGTCCTTAGGTTACAGTTTCACAAGTTAAGACAAGTTCAAAACACCACGAGAAAACACTACGTAGGAAGCAAAATACTGACTGACAAAACAAAGGAGAAACAACTAATCAAGGCTGTTGTTCAAAAAAACACTATTCAAAAATCATTCCTAGAAAAGACTGCAAGTTAAATACACAACGCAGAAAGAAACTTATTCTCTTGTCATTAAGTCCTCTATTCAATTACCATTTATTGGAGTAATTAAACACTGGGAAAGGATGCCAGGCTAATTGTTAGATTATGATAATTACACAGCTTTGCTGTGTGCTACAGCTGATCAAAATAAGATGCGGTCACATGCTCTCAGCTAAGGCTTCTCTGCAATCACCGGGCTTCCATGGGAAACTTATTACTATAATAAGGCCACTTATTACTAGTTCATTATCAATCTTCATTTTACTCTCCCACCCACTCTGCCAGAACAAGCCTCCCAAAAGGTTGCGCCCAGGTCTCTGCCTTCAGCTGGCTGCCTTCCATCACAATTACACAGCTGAGCAGAATCAGGCTCCTGCACTTGAAAGAGTTCATCAGACTTCAAATTACTGTTTCACAACTGGCTGCAAGAGCCTATCACATTTCTTCAAAGAGCTGAGCCATCCTCCTGCATTTCACTTCATATACATCTGTCAGAGATCTTACCTTCCTCTCTTATTCCTGCTTATGTCCCTCTCGCCTGGAAGATCTTTCACACTGCTTGGATGGGTCCGAAAGCAAAAACCACAAACAAATGAAAATCAGCAAGAACAGAGTCAGTTTTATGTGACTTGTCTCCCTGGAGAATCTCATGTCTTTAGCCCTTCTTATCAGCCAACAGTACAAGACAGACATTGTGCCTTCCTGTTCGGAGGGCTGGGTTTTTTCTTGTTAAATAACAATTTCTGATCAGTTACCATTGTATCTGGTACTTCATACTGCCTATTTAAATGAGACAAATGATCTGCTATAGGGACTAGAACATGGGAAGAAATGTGAAACAAGTAAGTTTGAGCTAGCATTTAGGTTTTTAAAGAAAAGAACTCATTAAGTACTGAGCAGCTGTGAAGAATCAAGCTATTGAAGTTTACAGGTATCCTGCAGGTGACCAACTTTTAATTCTAACTTCCAGAACCAAGAAACTTCCTCAAAACCCGTCTGGTTAAAAGTCTTTGACTTTCTGGAAAATAAAATAAAATACAAATTTAAAAATCTCCACTTTTTTTTTTTTTTAAATAAAATCTGATTGTTGGAAACTTCCCAATGTTCCCTCAAACACACCCTTTGCAAAGAAAGCCTGCACTCAGAAGGAAGGGGATTCTACAGGCAAAATCAAGGCAAAAAAGACTGCAAAACACAGAAGGAAAGGACTAGATTTGAATGGGAAAAGGATATAGCCTATTTAAAATGTAAGAGTTCTCTGAATGACATGTTGTTTTAATTCCATTAACCTGAAAGACCTGAAATACCTTTTTCTCTGATTCTGTTGCTGAACAAAAAATTCAGTTGCATCATAACAGTTAGCAATGACATTGAATTTAAAGTATAGACACATCTTTTATTTATTTTTATGCTTAAAAGCTCTTTAAGAAATAAATTCTGCAAAACCGTGTTTACTCCACTTACTGTTAATAATTTTATCCTTACAGTCATAACTGTTTTCATTTGTACGGCTGGGTCCTGTATTGGCTTTTTATAGCTGGCACTGCAGAAAGATATATGTTCAATGATAATGCAAACATTAAAAAATAGAAACTAATTGCTCTTCCCTGAGAAGATACGAGGGAGGGAGGGAATAAACAAATCAACATTTATTTCCCACCTATAAATCGGAGTACTCCAGAGATTCTCAAGTACTCCAACACCCTCACGCACTTAACTTCCCATCATTCTGCACCTCCTAATCGATGAGCTGGACATTTTTCATTCTGTTTATTAAAACTGTTTCCTCAGACTCTGTATTTGTAAAATGTGTTCAAAGCTGGCACACATGACTTTCACCTGATCTCTCAGAATTTCTCTTTTGCTGCAACTTCTGACGTGAAGCATGCATTGCATCTTGGGGGCTTGGGTGACACAGTCATGCAGTGGATGATAAGGGTGATAAAGTGGTTCAACATGTCACAGCATTGCTCCCAAAGAGGTTAGGCTCTCATTCTCAGCTGTCCCAGCTCTGATAGCTTTAATCCCCATGACTACAGACTCTACCTGCTTATTGATTTTCTATTGCTGTGGGCATTTAACTTGTAGAGATGGATGAAGAGTGAAGGAGGGAGGGGAAGGTAAAGGAAGAGTTACTATGCTGTTAAAGGCATCACTTAAGACTTACAGGACAAACCTCAGTGTTGAAGACCCTAGTAACATCATCTGAAAGATACCATACACAACCAGATACTAAAGGCAGCCTGATACTTGTGTTTGGAGCCTATATCCACACAGTGAATCCAGAATGTGTGAGCTGAAGCTGTCTCTTTGTTAAGTTGATTTGTGAACACAAGCTTATTACTTGCGTTCCCATTTGTACTACTCTGGAGCTCACCAGCAACATTTATCCCACTTTATCTGAGGTGGCATGAGGAGATCTGGTAATTACTACCCTCATATTTTTAAACATGGTCATCAGCACCATCCATGCATGACTCTCCATTTGTCTGCTGTATTCACTAACACCACACAAGATGCCAGCTTCATCTTTTATTCCATGCTTTTGCTTGAAAATACAAACCCCACCTCAGCTACCTCTGGCCTATACTGAAAAACTGCAGTTTTCTGATTCATTAGCATATACCTTAGAAAAGCAAGAAAATCTGACCTGATCTCTGCTGTACTAACACACACTTTACTATCAAACACATTTGGGAGAAAAAAACCTATTCAGAGTTTAAAGTCTAACAAACCAAAATAAAATAATAATTAAAAAAACCCCACAGGTAGGAGTACTACTAAAAAGTCTGAAAACTGGACTCTAACAACATGTGTTGACCATGTGTCTAACTCAGAAGACACAGTCTATCAGCCTGGATGGAATGTGATTCTGTGACTGGTATAATAGACAGGGTTACTGTAAGCCTGAGGCATGTGCTGACATCTGTTAATGGATATGGAGAACAATGCCCTATCTGCAGAAAGGTCTTGCTTCTCACACTCACAGAATGAAGAAAAGAACACTTGCCCAACAAGCATGTTGACCTGCACACTGAATAATTGAGATAAACTGCTGTCTGTTTCCATGAGGAAGTGTACATAACAGGAGTCAGTTTCGCAAATTTATTATCCCACTAATATATTAAAAGCAGAGTGATGGCTAACTCATAAGCTCAAATATCCATCTCTTCCATACTCCTAGGGAAAAAATGCTGCATCAATTTGTGCAAGTAAATATATGGGCAGTATTTGAGAAGAAACATTCTGATAAAAGTGCCTGTCTGTTGCATATACACCTACACTTGCTGTTGCATTAGAAATAATTTTCGATGACATTAAGCTATAGCTGTTTATTACTAATCTATCAATCTGCCAACAAACTCAATATAAATATTTTGTGATCAAATTAGAATTTGGAGACTCTGACATCCTAATGAATTGCAACTGGAAAAAACTACCCCTTAATTTCCCAATATGTAAGTGTATAAAATGAAACTAATCCTCAAGATGTTTCACAGTCTTTTTGTATTTCAACTGTGTATGTTTCAATGAGCTCTGGTCATAATACACACCTTCCAGCTAAAAGGAATGAATCCAGATGCAATATCAAACAGCCTGAGCAAAATACAGAGGATAAAAACCCAGCAATCACAGACTCACCAGCATCAAAACATGACTTGCTATTAACATGAATAACCTATATATTCAAATACATTCTCAGAAGCTATTTGAACTTGTTCACGTAAAAACAAAGCTAGAATAGCTAACAAGTGCATAACTATATTTGCAGACAATTCACTCTCAGGAAAGAGGGCTTCAATCGATGAATTTAAATTTCTTGCTAAACAATTGCCTTGTGTTTATTTAAGAGATCCATAGGAAAAATATTTCCTTTCCTGACACAGAAACAGCATTTTGGAGAAAGTTCCATGGTGAAATCTAATAATTTAACCATGTTGTTGTTACCTTTCCATATTAGTTTCTCTCTTATGCTGGGCAAACTAGCAAAAGAAGAGCAAGCAGAGTTTTAGATGACAGGCTGCAGCAGCACCAAGTAGCACATTTTACAAATGTTAGAATTTTTTTCTTTTAATTCCTGTTATTTCTTCAAAAGACTTAGAGCACATAGACAATACAATTTTCCTTCAAGATTAATCTTGATACACTTGGTCTCTGAACAACAGGACTTAAAAAGAATGTTTTTTACCTAGAGAAATTCATCTTAAGCTTTGTATGTCATATGAACAAGGCAGGTCCTGATCCAAATCAGTTTCTCGGTTTACAAATATAATCTGAAAAGCTGCCAATTAGTTTGTAAAACACCTAAGACATTACAAAGATTACAATCTGATGGGCAACAATTATTTTTTTTTGACTGAATGAGATTGACAAATGGTGGAATTCAATGCAGCTTTTATATTATCCCCTCCCTGCCCTGTCCCCTTTTCAAATTACAAAGTCCCCATAATATGGTTCCTATTATGGGGTTTGGGAATTTATTTCTTCAAAAGTGACAAAAACAGTTTTTCAATATGTATAAATGAAGCTCGACTTGATAAAAGGTGCAAAACCTGGTCATTTACTTTCATATGCATGTGTAAAATATTCATATAGGGAGAAAAATAGAGAGCAAAAGAAGGCACTGCTCTCAGATAATCAAAAAATTCAGAGAGGTAAAACTGAAGCTATTCTCTTAATTTCCCTAATGCATTTTGTCTAAAAGTGTTTCCAAATTAATCTTAAATGAATTCTAATCTTCAACCAGTAGTGAGATCACTTCACTCACAACTGAACAATGATCTTGTCTGCATAAACCAGAGTAACTATTTTTAAAAGTACAGACACTAAGGTTTAAGATAAGCAGAGAATACCACAGACAAATTAAACAGAAGTTTTTTTCCCCTGCCCTCCTTTCTTCTTCCTACTTACTATAAAGACAGCAGCAGGCAGGTATGAGGAAGGGACTGCATAGGTTGGGCAAGAACCATTAGTCTATTGGGAAGCCTTCCATCACTCCTTTGATCTTAAAATGAATTATTGAGCATATGAGCTATTTCTTCCTTTCATTCTAATCTTAAGTACTAGTTTAGCAATACGGAAACAAAACAGACCCTACAATTCAAGAACGAAGCGTTCATAACTTAAGCACATAGTTGGAGCATAAACACATAATCTGAGGCTAGACAGACAGCACATACAACTTAGACCAACTGCGTGGGTAAAATCCCAGTTAAAGAATGTGAGATGCAAGCAATGACAGTACTCATCCTGGTTCAGAGCAAACTCCCATCAAGGCCAACAAAACAGTCCCAATACTGGCCAATGGAAGATGTCTAGGCTACACTAAATACCTACACAGATAGATCTCCCCAGTGTATTCTCAGAACAGCCACCAATCTTTTGCATAGCCAGAGGTTTAGGCTCTCTGTGCTTAACAGAATGGTGGATTTTTCTTGACCAGGTCTGATCATTTTTTGAACCCCCAGAAACTTCTGGAATTAGGTGTACTAGTCTGTGGACACTGAGTTGCACAGCTTGCTTGCCAAGTTGTGCAGCTTACCTGCTCCTGTGCATTTGAGCCTGATACCTGACAAATTCTACCAGAGATACAATTTTACCATGAATTTCATAGCTAAGAAAGTAACATATAATCTATGATGCTGTATTGCTTAGAAGAAGGGTGGTAAGAAATGATAAAGCTGATCACAAGTGCCTAGTCCTCAAATGTTTATCAGTTGAACATTTTCACCTTTGCTGCCTGTAACTATCAGAGGCAAGAGTGTACCTTGTCAACCCTCAGAGACAAGATTCTTTTTTGGAGACAGATTTATTAATTGGAGAAAAGTTAGATCTTGATTTCCATTATTCCAGTACCTAATTTTAAGCAAAATGAAACCTTACATAAAACAATATACTAAAATCTCTGAACGTATCTCACCTGCTCTCCAAGGAGGCTGCTACATAAAAAAGCCTAGACAAATGAAGGCTGCTTAGTTGCCTACTGTCTGCAATACAAGTTTAGCTAAGGATTAACTGAAATAGAATACAGACCCCAAGATTTGTCCTTTCACCTTGCATGTTATGGCTCATAACAAAAATAATACGACCGAAAAGTCTTTTATTGCACTTCAATAGACATTTATATTGCTCATCTTGTCCTGTGCTTTTAGAGATGTACACTTCATAATCAGATGGTCAGTTCTTTAGGAAAACTCTTCTACTGCCCAAGCTTGCTTTCTAAGGTTGTTGGGAGGTTATCTATACCCAAAGGTGTGCTACAATAATTTTACAGTGAAGAACAGTCAAACTTGTTTACACCCACTTTTTCTTACCGCATGGCAAGAAACATCTGTAGAGACCTCTACTTCCTTCTCTCATAAAAAAATCTTCTCCTAAATTATGCCTTCCAAGTTCCCAGCAGCAAAAGGCAATTTCAGGCTTTGGTGTTCGCCAAACTTGCAGACAAATGTGCTGCACAGCTGGAGGCCATTTGCTTTGATACCCTAATTTTTCCCTTCATCAATGAAGTGGAAAAAAACTTAGTAATTTTGTACATTAAATAAGTCAAATGAAATACAAATCTTGGTTTTAAATATATCATCATAGAAGTTTTAATTTATTATGATGTTAACTTAAATCTAGTAATTTATCTATCTACTTTAGCTTTTACGTCAAAGAAACAAAGCCTGAACCTTCCAAATCCTTTAAAAAAAGGTTAACAGTTCTTTGGATTACAGAAAGAAAAAAGCCAACAGAAAATTACTGCCTTTTGCTAAGCTATTAGACTGGTTTTGCTGAGTTGCTGTATCAAGCTGTTTAACTACATTTTTCCCCATTTCATCAGTTATTTTACCTTTGTTTATATACTAGTTCTGTTAATTATCAAGCATCTTCAGCTTTTTAGTGCATTTTCCCCCTTACACCTTGGCATGTTTTAACTTAGGCATTTAAATGCACTCAAATATATATTCAGAGATCTTTTGTTAGATTAAAGAATGGTCCAAGTAACAGTGCATGAATATTTATTCTTTATTTAAATCGTAGCTATGACTGATGTAAAAAATACATCCTGACACAGTATCTCCAAAGTTCCCAAAAGGTTACAGATATGTGGCTATTAGGGTCCTCTGTTCTAATAAGCAGCTCTGTTCAAGACAGCAATTAAGCTGATGCTTTAGAATTAAGTACATACTAAGCCAAAGGATTTAGGTAAATGGTTAAATGCTTTCCTGAATTGAGGGCTAACTGTGCAGAAAGCATTCAACAAAGCAGTGAATCTGCATGGACTACAAAGTGGTGTAAAATTATTCATTATTATGCTGATGTCAGAGGAGAACTACCTCAGCCAAAGAGGAATGTGTGAACACAGCGTTTAATGATATGAAGCATGATAATGAGTAACTTCATATTGAGAATCATTCATTACCAAAATTATTACAGTAATACCTCTTATGACTTTTATTTAATTATTCCATCTCCGGGAAACTGAACTACAGATACCTTAGCGGTCAGTATTTGACTCTTACTCCACAGAGGGAAAGGGTTAAAAAGCTTTTACTTTAATAATCGGGCACCCTTTTTAGCACAAAAGAAAAAATTCTTACCAGGATTAACATTTTAAATATGGTTCTTTGGTCCATTAGAAGGTCATGACATCACCACCACTATCCCCGCACTAAGCAAGATAAAAAATGACCTGAGACTCTAGCAATACGCTACCATTGATCTTACCAGTAACCTGAATGCATGTGGCAGCACGTAATTCTTATGTGTCCAAACATTAAAGCTTAATTCACTTCACCCATTTAATTTTTTCGCTTTTATGTGCTGAGATGATGCTCTTGATTAAATACCCAGACAGCAAGAGACTAAATCAGCTCCGCTGGTTAGTATGAGTTATGTATGTGTGTGTTGCATAGAAACATAGAGCCTGTTAAAATGTGTGTGCTCATAACACATGGGGTATGGAATATCTACTTCTTAATGCATTACAAATGAGTAAACTTGCATTAAGGCTATTTGAACCCTGTTCTCCCTTTCAAAATAAATTATTTTAAACTTCTCAACCTGAAACACAGAGATCATTTTCCAGTGCAGCACAACAGAGAAGAAGATGACTTCTTAATATGTTGGGGTTGATTGGCTAAACATTGTTTCACTCATTTCTATAACCTTAAAATTACATCTTTTTGTCTGCTGAACACTGTTACTTAAATTCTTCAAAATAGATAAAACTCAAGAATCTCCATACTGTGATCCAACACTCCAAAAAACAGTTCCTGTTCCCAGAATTTTGTTCAGTCCCAGTGGCAGTGAGATCACACAGCTAAAACACAGCCACATAGCAAGCTGAGGTCTTCGTCAACAAATACAGAAAAAGAACCACCTTGACATAAATAATTACTTTTAAGAATGGATTAAATTTGGTGTAAAACTCTCAGATTGTCCCAAGAAGAAATTCTTATATTCAATAATAACTACAGGAATACATACTCTGAAAAAAAAAAAAAAATCCCAATTTTTTTCATCACTTCATCATAATTTTTATGCTAAAGAAATATTATGAAATATACATGAATAGTACCAACAGGCTTCAGAGAGTCATGGCACATGTTGAGGTGAATTACCCGTTCAGTCACCTTCTGTGGTCTACCTTTTCTTTGCCTGTGTTAGCTATAAGCTAAACATGCCTTTTACATTTTAAATACAATTGGTCTTGTCTCATTTTTTTAACAATAGTAAACCACACAGTATACAAAAGGAGACTAGAAGCTGAAGGAAGGAAAGCATTGTTTAGTTATGAAGGGGTTATATGAATACAGCAGAGAGAAGGGATTATTAAGTTAATGTGACAGCTTGCAATTTACTTCAGTTACACAGTTATCTGTAGACAAAAACGTCCACCCTGCAAGAACTGCTGGGTCAAGTTTCACCTTTTGCTGCAGCGGGGCAAAACAGGGAGCAATTCCCTGGTTTCAGCATGTAAATACATGGGTTGAATAGGATGAAATCAGGCCTACTAACTGTAATATTTAGTTCAAACAGGTATCAAGTAGACCACTGGGTAGACAAGTCCAATTAAGCAGAACAGCATCAGCTGTGTGCAAAAGTAACGGGGGGGGGGGGGGGGGGGGGGGGGCGGGAAAGAAACAGAATTAATGACTGAAGCAGGCTGCTGGCAGAAGGAGCATGTGGCCATTTACAGACACAGAGGTTCACCCATGACACGCCCAAATTGTATATTCGCTTACGTAGCTGACTGTTGAAATAATAGAAATGTTACTGATAACAATACAGAATTAGGTACACATTTGTGGTATATAAAGATAGTGTCTACAATTTTATACTACACACCTGAAACTTAAACTCTCTATTGCTCAGTCTAGTAAGCTTTCTCTTTTGAAGGACAGCTAATGCCTTCTGGGATCAGTGTAATATAAATAAGCATGCACACAACCAAACACTTCAATAGAAGAAAAGAGGATCTTAATGACAACAGGTGGAGCAAAACAGGTATTACTCAAATACCTGTTGATAGGATTCAAGAGTGCTCAAGACCACCTGACGCTTAGGGCCACAGAAGAAATCAGCAAAGACCTAACCTAGCTAATTGTCTGCATTGATTGTGATCGTCCTGATTAGAAGAATAATCAGCTCTCAGCAGCCCTTAGGTAAAAACACCAATGGAGGGCTTCATTCTTCTGTTTTCTTTTTTCTGTTTGATGATGATGATGCACTGCAGAATGGATGCCAGATCACATCATTAAACCACTCTTTCAAATATTAAAGGGGATCCTATATGAACAAAGCCAATAATTTCCTCCGTAATTAGCTTGAATATTCTCCTTCTGTCATTTTGAGATTGCATTCATGTAGACTAAAAAAATAGTGGTCTCCAGTTTTTCATGGATATGGAAAACCAGTCATACTTTGTGACTGTCAAACAACAGTTGTGATATTCCAATATTCCAGTGGTCCCTGATCAGCAAAAGGTTATCTAATGTTAAATTAAATTATTAAGAGCTGGCTGCATATGATACAAACTAATCTGAATTATTTTTGTAGTGGTGTTATCACTGATTTTATTTGAATATGTGCATCCACAATAAAACATCCATTTTCCTTTCTGTAACTGACTAAATTGTCTCTCCCAGGTTTTTTGGTCCACAATTTTCAACCCCAGTCATCAGGAAAACTTTAAGCCAGACATACTCAACACAGATTTCATACTAAGTTTTCTCAGCACTGCTCTCTTCTCAGTTCTGAGACTTCTGGTTTACAACTACAATAATTTCATCCTTGCTTTAGCTGCTTGCTGCTGTAAAAAACCTGAGTATTCATTTGAATGCAGAGTAGTATGTATTGACAATTATATTCCCAGGCTAGTCATTTTAAGAAGCACGTCTTGCCACTGTTTTTGCACCATGGTAGATTAGCTGATTTAATAACTTCTAAAACTGTTAAGCATATCACACACAAGAAACTTAAAAGCAAAGGAACAAAGGAGCTCGAAACAGTTCTTCATAATGATCTAGCTATCATACACATAGAAGGAGAGGCTTAAGAGCAGCTTTCAGTGCTTAAGTTATGCAAGGAGATCTAGGCATCCTTCCACACGGCTGACCAAAAAAGTAGACCAAAAGCGTATCTTCAAAAGAATTATCTACAATGTGATACCAGCCATTTCATAAGGGAAAGCAAAGTCTGAAACAACTGATCTTTCCTGTCCTCCCTTTAAGAATGTCCACATTAATAAAATCAAATACCTCACTGACAACAAGGTATAAATGTCTGAACAGCAAAAAAAAATAATAATAATCAACAGTTACTAAGTACACTTGACACCTGAAGGTAATTACATGTATGGGAATCCTGACAGGAGCAATTTCTCCTGTGTCCATTTTGAGCTATTTGTCTTCCAGAAAGTTCACCGAAAGAATGTGTCAAACTGTCTATTAAAGGGACAACCAAAATATGCAATAAACACATCCATATTTTAGCCTCTGACCCTGGAAAGCTGGCACATTTTTTACATTCCTCTTGTCAGGATAAGCAAGAATCAGCTAGCTGTGCATATCTGTGCCCAGACCCGCTCATGCTGCTAACAGGTCTTGTCCACAGAGAGATGTGCAGGACCCTTACATTTACAACTGTCAAGCATGCTGCCGGCAATCGTTTAGCCAAAGAAGGAATGAGTAAATGTGTGAAAGAGCTTACTGGAGACCTAGTTTATATAGATCCTCTATGTGTCAGGCCACCATATGTTTTTGCCAAATAGAAATTGTCTTGAAACAACAACCGCTCCCTGCTCTCACAGTGTTGTGCAAGTACTGAAAGAGAAAATACTTTTTTCCTACCCCCAAGTCCATCCGTTCAAACAAATGTTGACTGACAAAATATCTGCTGTCTTTCCTCAGTGTCGTAGCTGGGGCTCAGAGCATTCTAGAAACAAATTTTTTCAGACTGCTCAGTGCAAGCTGCTTTTTTCACCAAGGCTGCTAATGAACTGTAAAACCAACATTTTGGTTCGGTTAACATTGGCATCCCAGCTCTTGTAATAGACGGCCACACTGCCTTACTGAAGCAGAACCTCCAATTTTGAGTCTTCAGCACATAACGTTCACCTGCATCATTTTGTTTTGCTAGCAGGATTTTCACTCAATTTTTAATGCATACATGCACATGTACCTCCTATACCTTACCTATACATACATATAGTATTCCAACTGCTCTTCTGATATGAAATCCAGTAAGGCACTCAACACTTTAATTAGAACCAACAGGTAATTAAATCAACTTTTGACTGCACTGCTTTATTCATTTATTAACTTTGTTGATGTCTGCTGGTTTACATTGATGTGACTGGTAGCAGTGGTCAGGGGCACTGCCTATGCTCCCACAAAGCTTGGTCACTGCCAGATCTGAGCCCACTCAGGATCTTGCTCCTCTGTCTAGCACCTGGTTCCCAGTCTCCACAGAGATGACGGTGGACCTCTTCTGCAGAAGCGTTTGTAGCACTCTCCTCAAACCCACAAACTGGTCTCTGAGCTAAAGGCTTCCCCCATCCCACAAAACCAATGTACAGTACTGGGAGCACACAGCAACACTACAGGCGGCAGGAAAGCCAGCTCCTCTCATAACTGCCACATAGCCAAGATGGGTTTGTCTGAACAAGAGAATGCAGTTGCACTGCTTTCAAGGTTTGTAACACTAGCAATATGCAATCAATGTCTGCTTCAGCTAAAGACACATTCCAGACCTTTCAGTACCCATTAAGACTGCAGAAAATGTAAACATCCTCTTGGAACACAGTAAAAATCTCAGTGTAAACAAATGTTCCTATGAGCTTAACCAAACCACTGATGACCCAAAAGCAGTCTCACACGAGTGTCAGTGCAAAACACTTGCCTTTGCCACTGACTTATTACACTTTCAGGAAATAACTTAGGTTTTTGTACTGTAAATCCCCCTGCCCTGTCAGTAAGCCTTAGATTTACAACACCGATAAACGTCCTGCAGAGGTGGTTTGGAATGGGCTGGAAAGGTTACATCCAGCATCTACAAAACTGCTCTCATTTTTGTTTCCAGCCTTCTCTGAAGGATTTTGCAGGTCAGCGTGAAACATTGTCATTGACACTCAGCAGAATACCTGTATGGAGTCCTACTGGTCCTAATCTTAGGATGGAGGCAAGTATTCCACACTCTTCTTTTTTTGGTCTAAGGCTCTGACAACTCAAGTCTGTGTTATTTTCCACCCAGATGGCATTCTTCAGAGCAGTGCTCCTTTGACTCAGAGCTCCCACAGCAGGAAAGATAAGTAACAGAAGACAGCTTGTAAGGCTCTGCCCCTCTAACTTACCCGCTGGCAAAGTGCAATGAAGCCTTTCCCCACACTTGCAGACCTTTTATCAGGAACTTGAATGCACTGAGTACTGCTCCTCCCAGCCACTTAGCACCTGACTACATATATGCTGAGACTCATCAGCTGATGATCAGTGTCAGTACTGCTGACACTGCCGGGGCTCCCTGTTACCCTGTCTACCTTGTCTTCTCCTGCCAAGAAGCAAGCTTCTGCACAATTTTAACATAAAGAAGCAGGAGCTCATCAAGGCATTTTGAGACACCTGAAGAATGGGATGCATTAAGAAACACAAAAAGTTAGACCCTACTATGACCGTCCACATTATTTTTTTAATAGTACTCATTCTTGTCCATTATGGCCTGCAACAAAAAGGCAGATAGACAGCCTCGGTGAGAGAAAACAAGGCATGGAGCAGTAGATTAGGTATATTAACAACACTGTCCAGGGCTGGCCTAATAACAGATCTCCTGTATGCTGTCCTACCTCAGGTTCTCCTTGGTTAAAAACAGCAGTATTGCATTGCTGTGGGTAGATAACCACTGAAGACTGAGTCATTTGTATAGTATGAGGCCACATAAATATCTAATTAGGGAAATGAGATGAGCCGTACATCCAATTATCAGATTTATCTTGCTGTTCCTGCAATCTCAATATCCAGTTTTGCTTTCTGCAATGGATTTCGAGCAGCTGCACAGCCAGGAGATCTGTCAGCACCAGGAGTAGCTTCTGTAACCTGAACTTCACCCAAAGCTCTTCATGCAGTTGGATGCAGGGGCTTGCACAAGACCATTTCCTCACTGAAGCAGTCACCATTGGAATTGGCTGGAAGAACTAGCTGTGGTGTGTAGGATGAATAAATATGTATGCATTACTGCTGTGCAAGTAACTTTTAGTTTTGGAACACAGGAAAAGCTTAACTCATAATTTAATTAACATTTCTTAAAGATTTAATTTTCTTTTTAAATGCTGAAATGACTGCTTCATCTTTTGCAACTGTTTTGCCTAAACCACTCAAAGAATTGAACATGAATTTAGGAATACCTTTAGTTGACCTGAATCTGATTTTTAATTATTATTTTAATGCACAGAAAAACAGCTGAATAGAATTCAGTAAAACACACAATTTTACTTTCTTCCTCTCTCAATAAATTCTGAACAGAAGCTTCAAGAGCCAAACATAAGTTTGGTCAGGTCCTTTCACAACAGGCACAACTCTCCTCATACAAGTGGAGATCGTGAGCAAGAATTTAATACAAAAAATAACAAAAACAATACTCAAGATCCCTATTAGTGGGTGATCGTAATACAGAAAAGGAGCAATGAGAAGCTGGAGCGCACGATCGCGTTAACAGAGGACGAGAACTTGCTGTTGACAGATCAGTTTCAGCTGGGCTAGGGCTCAGTGGTCAAAAGGAGTCCAAAGCAACCTCCTCTTCTTTCTCCATGCCTGCTTCTGCACAGTGTTTCACCCCAGAAAAGATGCCTGGAGCTAACCCCCACTGCTGCTGCCTTACTGCTTTGTGGCGAGGGACCCCTCCAGAGGGGAGCAGCGTATGTCCCTCTTCTATTCCCTCCACACCCCTGGCCGTGGCGTCCAGCGGGGAGAACAGCACTGCTCGGTGGGCAGAATGAATCACAGGGCAATCCCTGCCGCCTCCCTGCAGACTGCATCAGGAGTCCAGGACCTGCTTGCCAAACGCGCATCACCAGGGATATGTGGCACTTGGCAGTTCTGCCTAGAAACCTGGCTGGAAGAGTTTCTCTCCCTTTTAACCTGTTCTTTTACTATTATTTTATTTTCATTTTAATAACTTAATAATGTTTTGTTTAGGCACTTTACAGCCCTGCTGCAGCACACTAAAGTCTCAAGTGTGCACAGAGATGAAATGCCTCAGGGAGCTAGTTTGCAGAACATGAGGTAACATTGGCTTTGTTAATTTATTTCCCAGTGCATTTAGCACAGCTGAGAATTAGAAATAAAATCAAACTAAGTTTCAGAGAGCAAGTTTCATCAGGCAGTGAGGAAAAAAAAGAAAAAAAAGTTTTTGTCTTTTTAATGAGGGACAGTGAAGCCTCACTCCAGAGAAGGCACACATGAGCTCCAAGCATCAGAGAGGTGGGTGACAACTGGCAGTGAAGGACTACACTGGAATTTGCACTCACTGGACACATTTATAGCATCAGCTGCCAAAGGTCAATGATGTGCTTGTGTACTTCACAAAGGAAGTGAACAAGGAACAAAGCAGAGAGAAGCAGTAACCGCACTGCGTCCAGCTGCACTCCCGTAACTGCAGAAGTCATTCTGACATCCTCTTCTGATCGATTTCATATCCTGTCCTTTCAAGTTGCCATCTTACTTCCAACTTGTGAAAAAAGGTTTCTGAGATAAATCAGGGAACAGAACTGGACAGTAAGAGTACGAAATTATCAGACCACACACTCCCCAATTCCCAAACATATGCTATACGCCAGTAAGACTTTATTTTTCTTTTTCTTTGTATTTCTTTTTCTCTTTATTTACTAATCTTGTAACAACATATTGTTCCTTCATTCACGCATGCTGCGAACTGCATCTCAGCCACACAAGAAATACCCTGTGCTTTTACACTAGCCTGGGCTCTGGCAAGACTGTCTGCCAAGTCAATGCCTTTGAACAGAATTACACCCAATAAGCAATTACAGTTAGGCATGGCCCTTTTTCTGCCAGTCAGAAAAGATAGAGACCTTTCCCTACCCTCATTTAACTTTCTGCCTTTTACAACGTAAAACATTGATTTATAAAGGACTAAGAGTGTATCTACTTTCTGATTTAGCATCCGATTTGTACATACTGATGAGACAAGGAAAAAAACGAAAGTGGATGAACGAAGGACCTACTGCCACATAGAAAAGGGTTGTGGATTCCATCCATTTTTTGCTTTGTCTTCTACTATTGCCAGCTGACTACTTCTGCTCGTAAGAGAGTGCAAACTATCCAATAAGCACAAAATGGTTACAGCACAAATTGATTTGGTAACATTACACAGATATATTGTATGAATAATGAGGTTCAGTTGTAGCCCACTACACAGAAAGTGTATCAATGTAACTGATTATTTTTTTAAAGTTGATGGAGTAATGTATAATTCAGCAAAGGAAAACTATAAAAGAATAACATGATAAAATTTTCGTTTGCATTTTTAAAACATTGTTTGCTGGTAAAAATAGTATTTAAAGTTACTCTGAATAGCATTCCCCTTACAATTAACTTTGAGAACAGCAAATGAAAAACTGAGATCATCTTGCCCAGGTAATCTTTATTACCAACTAAACTGAAGTTCTTCTGAAAGAGATTTTTCATTGGTGTGAAACACTCCAGAAAAAGCAGCAGCTCCATCTGAATATCTTGTCATTTAACTTCCAGTTATCTAGATCCTTCACAGCTATTTCTAAACTCTGACAAGGTCATTACTCAAAATGAGAACAATAAGCAACATTATTTCATTCTGACCAATTCACAAGCTGTGCACACTGGACACCAATTTATTTTCAGTCAAGGATGTAGTCCTTTTACATACTCACGGACAGTATTTTGCTGTGACTAACCATTCAAACTGTTCAGTATAATAGGGTAATTCATCTCCGAATTACCTAAGGTAAGAGGCAAGCAAATGCTATGGGTAATAGAAAAGCGTTATGGGTAACGTACCACAGGATATTTTACTTCAATATATTCTCTCGGTTTCATAATGTCCCACTAGCCATGCATTAGCACAGCTTTGTCAGCCCTACCCTGGCTCCAGAGGCACTCAGCAGACATTGAATCAATCTCTTGGGTCTTAAGGCACATTAGATAAGACTTGAAGGCAGGACGAGTGTCTCTGCTAACCTTCTGCCCCAGAAATACTGTTCCCTTGGCAGCTCATGCTTGCACATACCGCCTAGCCTCTCTCCCTCGCCACTCCAGAAGGACCCCCCCAACCCAACAGGCTGACAATGGATGGCCCAGGGCAGCACAGCTCTGATCAGCCCTCCTACCCTGCAGCCCAGCACCCGCTCTCCTGCTGCCGCGCACCGCTCACAATATTGCACCGGGTGAGGTAACCAGCTTGGCTGTGACCCACCCGCCCTCACCACCAAGACAGCCACTTCCCTCATTCACCACCGGCACCGGCCACAGCTTCCCAGAAAGGAGTGGACATCTCAGTGCCACACCAGCTACTTGCTACTTGGCCAGGTGACTGTGCCTGCATCCAGGCAACCATACAGACTCGCTCGTCATCCCACTGCTAGTTGTCACTTTAGCTGACAATTATAGTACCACTGAGAAGCTATCCAGTGATGATGGAATATGGTAGAGTCAAGGCTACCTCCTTTTGCAGAAGACCACTGTAACAATCAACGTAAAGCACAACAGACATTAAACAGATACAGCAATAAGCCGATTAACTGATTTAATCAAGCTGACTTAAAAAAAAAGCAATTATCTAATACAGGCAATACCTTTAAATAACCATCTAACTGATGCAACAGCTCCTGCAATATTGTAGACTCAGAGTTTAAATCAGTTAAACTGATTTCTGAATCCCTCACCAAACACTTTCAGAGGTTTGCAAAAAGGCTTGAAAGGAAGAAAAAAAATTCTTCTTCAGACTACACAAATTCAGTGTCTCCTACATACTGTAACCTCTTGATCAATTATTTCCTGCAACCTATCAAAATGTTTTTTAGGTTTGCCTTGATATGCCTTGGGTGTATCAGATGATCAATGAAACTATAATAATTGTACTTCATGCTGAAGATCTTAACTGCATGCAGCTATTTGTCAGACTAAGACACAAGCATTTTAGATGCATGTAATAAGTTTTGGCCAAAACACCAAGGCTTGCATTGAAGAAAGGTGCAAATAAACAGAAAATAAAACATCTGCTCCACTGACAATTTGGTGTTAGTACTGTAAATTCAATTGCAAACTTTGTTCCAAGCAAGCCACCCACAATGCTGTGTAAGAGACAACAAATTAATACTGAAGACCTTTTCTGTTAAAAGTCACTGGGAATTCTACCACTATCTTAAATAAGATTCCTCAATACCTCTGCTTTTTGGCTGCAGATTTAAAAAAGAAAAAAAATAATCAGCACCTGTGAGGCTAGAATTTTACTTGTGATTTTCTGATGAGTCTCATGTGTGCTCCTTTCTTGCACGTTTAAGAGCAGCCTCTAGCCACTTGACTAAACAGAGAAACTTTTTGTTGTACATTAAGGCAGCTTGAAGAAAAGGAAAACAGAAAACCAACATACACCAAGATGCCAACACGCTGTCTACAAAAAAAGTAGGTTTTTTTAGCATATATAAGTATGCACATGGAATTGCTTCCATTAAGGAGTGATCCTCTTTCTGTATCTTTGAGACTTACTGCTGCTTTTAAGTGTATGACCTTCCTCTGAACGATCCCACAAGCCTCTTCCCAGCCAAAAATTAGAGAAATGGATCAAATACCTCTTAAATCACTATGTAGCAAGAAAACAGACACAGCTAAAAATATGTTTTCTAAAAAAGTATTCAGAAATAAAATCACTTGGGCTTAACACTGCAGATAGTGTAAGAATGTAATACTGATATAAAACAGAACTGTAACCAATGGAATGATTAGATCTAGAGTATATGGTTAAGAAAACTCCTGCCAGAATTGATCTATGGATAATATAGCTGGATACGTTTCCTCACACAACAGCTGAATATTATGTTTTACATAGTTTTAAGTAATTCCACAAACCTCCCCACATCCCATTTTCTCTTTCCTTTTGAGGAAGGGGGAGGGAAACAATATGGAGAGGAAAGGGAGCAAGAGATTTTAATCTGAAAACCCTACAATTGTACATGACTCATGATCTGTTTTAAAGGTGTAAGGATGCAGTTATTAAGCTATATACCTGGGAATGAAGTGTTTAGCTGGCAAACCTCTTTTAAGCACAGCAGTAATTTTCTTCTGCAGGGTTCACTTTCAGTAAGGCTGGAAGCAGGAGCGGGTTTAAGTATGAAGGAAAGTCATTCAAAGCAATACAGAAAATTTAAAGAGCACTGAAGAACTTAAAGTATGAAAAGCTTTTAAGATACAGTAAAAGTAATTACTTGCTGATACAGCATCAGTAGGAAATTTATTACACACAATTTCACTGAGATACAAATAAGAGGCACTCTTGCACTGGAGCAAGTTACCACAAAGTATTTTGGCCATGGCTTCACCCTTAAAATGTTGTAGCTTTCTGTTCCGTGCCTGGTACTTCTTGACTGAGGTATTAAAGTGAGCCAATAAAACTCAGGCTTCCACCACATTAGCTGTCCTAAATTTGGAAAGAAAGTTGCTGCAACTTGCATGTCCTCAACCAAATGGAAAGAACCCAGCTGAAATAAACTTCCTCAATTTCTCAGTTATTATTGGTGCCAGTTCATGGAGCTGCGGGCAAAACAGCACCAAAAGGTATTATACCTATGACCCAAACATTAGCAGCCCACATTTTTTCAGTGACTGCTTTATAATACATATTTTTCCTTTCCACCAGTTTGGTATTTTCACAGGACAAGCAGGTGACTACGTTTTATAAAGACAGGAATATAAGTGAAACTATTCCTTTTTAAAAATAGAGCTTGCTCTTCTACTGACTGCATTGCTTCTGTAGGCTAGCATAGTCTCTCGTTGGCTTAAGAATTACACAGCAGTGAACCAGCACTTCCCTCTATCCCTCTTTCTATTCCCTTGAAAACCTTTTCAGCTTCTTTTTCCTCTTTAAAAAGAGAGAGAAAAATGCAACATATTTAAGATTCTCTTATGATAGCTATTTAAAACTGAAAACAAAACCTTTGGCAAAGGAAAATTATTGATGTATTCTTTCCGCAAATGTGGCTTAACACATTGACTAAGCCAGACTGTTAACTAATGTGTCACAGTAACTATAGAAAGAATTTACAGTACTTCAGCTGAAAGCATATGAAGCAGATAATCAAAATACTTATTAGACTTTGCTCCTAAGTAAATTTATCATAGGTTGCAGAAAAAATTCACAGAACACTTAATCATGTCGAGTTCCCATCAATTTCTATTCCTAGTTTTCTAAGGGGATTTCCACTTAACAAAATGAGTTTGTCCAAACACATCAGTCTCACAGCTTGGGGACAGCAAAGAATGTAGAGAAAAACCAGACCAAGGTCATGGCAAAACAGTCCTCTCAGATACCCAGGGAGAGAATACATAGCCATGATCTTTACACCCCTTGCCTCCTACACCGTTCGCTGGAGAAAAGTCACAGAGATCACGGTGTGTATCTTGTGACTATAATAACAGTTATGAAACTGTAACTGGGGCCCAGAAAAAATGTTTAAAGTGAATGAATGAGCAACCATATGTATACGCATACATGCTACGGTAGAGAATCTCAGGTCAGGCTCTGTAGTTGTTGAAGAGTCCATACGTACCATGTCAGGGACTGTGAACAAGCCTAAACACAGCCAAAGTAAAACTCAACATCCCACTTAAATCTTTTAATTCAAATATGGAAAGCCAAAATGTGCACACACTGATCTTTATTTCTTAATATTTCTCGCTGGGGATTACTTCTCTTTTATGTTGGCTAGGATATATTGCACTTGTGCACACACAAAGCACATTAATCTAGCAGTTGCTGTGACAATCACCTGCACAATTGTGAAGCCAGCACAAATTACAATTTGCATGGATGTTAGAAGAGAGTGTTCCAGCAGATGCAACAGTACAGCATAAATCATAGAGAATCAGGAGGAAAAATAATAAGCACTTGTTTTACAGAAACAGATTTTTTCCAGACTGCACATACTAGAGCAGAAAAGCACATATTACTAGTGGACTGAAGCTAGAAAAATGTACAGCACCCATTACTTAAAATCTCATTTCGTATCTCATGTGGTTAGCATCTACTCCTCATATTATTTTACATGTATTTTCTAAGAAATAGGTTTGCTAGGTTCTTAATAAGGGGTTACTTGCCTTGCCTAGCTTTTCTGATGAGAAGGATGTGCTTCACTATTTCTCTTTTGGTCTCTACAGAATTCCAGTTGTGTTTGTCTTGAAACAGAAAACTAATATGCACGTCAGGTGCACAGCTAGTATAGATTAGATGGAACAAATATATCTACATGAAATCTGTCATGAGTTATACTTAAAGGGACATTAAACCACAAATGCTTATTTATTTATTTAAGTAGAAGAACTATTGAAAACGTTTTTTCTCACAAAGCCTGAAAGTTGAAAACCAGTTTATCACCAAATAAAACAGGATTATAACAGAAATTTAAACAGGCAAGACCTATCTCATAAAAAAAATAATGAAGATTTCATTTTAAACAATCTTCCTTAGGCAGAAAAGAAAAAAAAATTGCTTTTAATGATAATATTTTTAGCATGAACTTTCAATAAAAGGTGGGGGAAAAGATGTGGATGAGAAAACAAACTAATGAGTGTATTAGTATGAGAGTAGAAGAAAATTAATTGTATAGTTTCTCACTTGTCAGGGAACTACTTCATAAGAGATCAGCTCATGCTAGAAGCTATCTTTTCACAGACATTCTTGAATCATAACTGTGCCAATCAACGTTATTTAGAGGAGTCGGCTCACTTTCCAAAGGTGTTTTTGAAATACTCCAGTATTCAGCTATCACACTCCTACAATACAAGGAGTTCCCTGGGGTCCTACAATAAAACCTTTCCTCCTTTTACACACACACGTATTTTGTTTTTAGGAACCAACTTTGAATCAGTAGCTCTGACAGATCTAAGAACTGAAATTATACGCTAAAATCCACATGACTGAAGATTAACCATTTGTACTCCAGCAAAAGAGAACACAGCTGCAATGTGCTTTGTTATTTAGTGAAAATGGACCTAAAGGGAATTGTTGAAATGTAAGTGAATGGTAGTAAAAACAGCATTACAGAGCATTGGCTCTAGTGGTGGACAAACACTTTTTGTATTTGTTGGTGCAGCTGGTGGACAAACACAGTTTTTAATATGAAATTAATATCCTCAAAATACAATGTCTGCTAATCTCTAGTCAACAATAGAAGGAAATGAATAAAAGCTAGTAAGACAAGGCTAGTTTTCCCTTCTCCTCTGTTTTTCCTTTCTTTCTTGTTCTCCCTGGTCCAGGAAGTTTTCCCATCTCAGACAGTTATGGGAGAACATCCTAGTGAAGTCTGAAGAAGCAGCAAAACAGAAGGGCACCCCTGCAAGGAACCTCTCCAGACAGTAGGTAAGGCAACTTGAAGGGGAAGGAAAGAGTTTTTCGGGCAAGAAATTCACCATTCATTCTTTCCATTTCCCTTTCCAGCCTCCTATGGCCTCTGTCATGCTAAAGACTCAAACTATATTTTTGACGAATTTTCTTTTGAAACAACAAATACAAGAGGGAAACACCAGGTAACCTGTCACCCATTTGTATGCAGTGCTAGTTAGGCACATATTTTTCCACCCTAGCTGGTCCAAACAACAGCAATGGACAGTCCACAGATTGGCACAAAAACATGAGGAGTATGCTGCTCCACTGTCGTCTTCATGAATATTCTCTCCACTGTATTTAGGAAGTGGACTATGTTAAATGTGTGTTGCTTTGGTGTACAGCTACTTACACTTACAGACTTCCATACTTCTTTTTCTCTTTCTTCAGTCTCATCAGACAAAATGGCACTCGAACCATGTGGCCATTGCTAAGGTTGATGAGTTGATCTTACTGACTGAAGACAGCAATCCTTCAGTGCTCTCAAAGCAAGCATTAGCTTGTTTTGACAAAGCAAAGAGACATTGTGACCATTCCCTACCTTTCTACAGCACATATGAATATGCAATATACACTGGTGCTCAGTGTACAGTCAAATCCATGCCTAAGGGCTGTGTCCATAAATAATTTTGAGTCTGGTACAAAGGAACAAGTTGCAGTCATCTGGAAGCGGAAAACTGCAGATGACCATTAGCCAGACCTTGCCCCTACGTAATTTTTCTGTCCTTACTAATGTGTCTTTCAGCACAAGAAAGAATGTACAAATGAGATAAAGAAAGCCACTGCCCTTTTCTGCCAGTGAACACCATTACAGTATTTACACTACCCAAGAGTTCCTGTTTCTGTACAATAAACAATTTTGTCAGTGCAATTTAGCTTCTAAAACTTTGACTACCCAAAAGACAATAGAAACAAATTTCAAGAAAATGAAGATATGTATCTAAATCATACCTTCCCTGCTAAAGATATGTCAAATGTAGTCTTTCCTTATTCAGTGATTCTAAACGCTCTTCCCAATGTAAAAACGTTCTCTGGTGATGAAATATGAAGAGGTGATGATTTCCTCAAATTAGGAGGACATTAACAATTAAGTGTTAAAGTGAACACTGTTACAGTAAGGCAATTATAACTGTATTCCATGAAGAGCAATAGGAAATAATTACTCTTATTCTCAAGTGATAGATCTAAGAGAATAAGACTCCCAAACTTAAATTCATCAGACGGGCAGCTCACATCACATTTCCTTGTCTAAGATGTAATCAGTTTTTCTTTATTGGAAAGCTATCTCCTGTCTTTCATTACTGAAGTATGCGTGCACCTTCACTTCTGTTTGATAATATCAAGCAGTGAGCTAAAGACATTTTCAGGACACCCATCTACCTCCAGATGCAAGTGCAATATCCTCCTCACCAACACTGTTTGCCTCTTCCAGATGCCTCCAAATGCAAAGTTCACCCAGAATCAAAAAACATGCTCATTTAACACAACAGATTCCTCTTGTATGCAAGTACTCTTCGGTTGATGGTTCTCTGATCCTGTCTGAGGAAAAAACATCATGTGGGGACAGATGCAAGTGCATCACATAGCACAATCACAACTTAATATTTGCAATGCAATGAAGGTGACCCATAGTAACTTGCATGCCAATGCTTGGCTATCAATGATCTTTACAAGCTACATCTTCCAAGAAAGCAAGAATATCACAGTCCTTCTTGTGGGTATCAAGCTTCGATAAGTTCAGGGAGGGGAAGGGAATCTTACCTGAGAATTTAAACAGCAAAAAAAAGCCTAAGTGCATTTTTGGTGCAAAGAAAAACAATGCAGAAAGAACCCAAAATCAGGCATAATGGCAGAACCAATACCTCTAAACACAAAACAGTGAAACCCTTTGGTTCTCAGAAGCCCACATTCTTTGCTGACTTTTTAGATGCTATCACTCCACACTCTCCATATTAAACACAGAGGTACTGGTTGGCTATAATAATTAGGAAAGCTTGCCAAAAAGATGTTAGCACAAGGAATACATCAGGTGACAGAACAGTGCCTCCAAAGATTCTGGGACCTGTCAACCTCTGTAACTGTATACTCCTGGCCTGTCACAGTAGAGTTAATGAGAAACATCTGTAGTATAGAGATCAAGCAGAGGCAGAAGGGACAGCTTATTTGCACAAAAAAAGGTACAACTCATGTGGGAGGTAAAGAGGGTAGAATCACAGACACAGATCAGTTACACGAACCTGATCAGTTACCTGAGCTATACGTACTTCTGAAATAGAACTACCTAAGTTACACAAATGCAAGACTGATGAAAAGCCTTAACTGTAACATTGGCAAACTGACTTACTGGAATCTTTACAGTGAGAACAATTCTCCAATGACACGCAAAATGTCATTCATCTGTTCAGACATTATGGTGCAGACTGTGCCACAAGTTCCTCTGAGAAGTACGTTGACTTCATCTTATATTTTTGCTAAGGACCTTAAGTTAAGCTAAAAATGCTGATTTGTTTACTCACAGTTCTTGCTACTACAGTTTACGGCAAGCAAATCCTTCTAACTGTGAATTCCGTCCTCCTCCCAAAACAAGACATACTTTGGGAAAAGTCTCTGTTACAGATGTAACTAGAAATTTCATTTCTCCCACCCCCAAAGCACAGATCTTTCAGTCTATCCAAGATGATTTGTGACAATTCGGAGCTGAATGATCGAATATTATACACCAAATAGAATTCAAGAAATTCAAATGGTAAAATAAGATTATGGCTGGAAGAGAACTTGGCAGAGTTATGCACATGCACAAATACAACTCAGAGAACTTTGCATTCCTGCAACTTTGTCCTCCTACATCCCCATTAGAATCCAAGAAATCAATAATGAAAATTTTTCAATAAATTAGTGTAGAATAGCTGCAAACTTTTAGGCTGATCCTTCCTGTTTTCAACCACACAGACTGCTTCCATGCCTGGACACATCAAAACTTGTCAGAGAAAAGAAATAAAATTAAAGAAAACAAACAGAAGAATTCATTTTTTTTAATCTGTAAGATACATCATTAAAGAAAAACAGGATGCAAAGTCCTCAAAGTGAGCATGAAAAATTGCATAAGCAAATCACATGATCACAATATAAATCCGTAAACAATTTTTGGCAGGCATTTTCTGAAGGACTTATTCTCTACTTAATTTTAATTTGATAACGTTGCTGACCCTTGAGCCCTCAGCATATATCCCCTGAGGAAGCAGCTGCAGCTACTTATGTGTCTGTGGCCCCAGCACACCTCAGCCCTCAAAAGCTGCCTGTTACCATGCAAGTGGTGGCATACAGAAACACTTGCCCATGAATCAGCAGGTGCACACTTCTGGAATGCCTGTCCACTACCTTAGCACAACCAGATTTCGTGGGCTGCCTGATGAGGTAAGCCAGAGCCCCAGGGCATGGGCACCTTCTGCCACCTCCGCTGCTGCACCAGGGTTGACAGCAAGGTATGATGGCCAGCTGTGGGCAGCAAGACCTCACATCATCAAAGCTACATTTGTTGAAGGCAGTTTGTTAGAAATGTAAATTTCCCTAAGGATCTTTGTAAAAACAAGATCACCCCCAAACTTCCAGAGGAATCCCTATCTGCTGACTGTAGTCCTACACCCTCTCTCTTGTGTCCAGCAGTCCCACTTCAGACAGTCTTCTGTTTCAAACCTCAAGAAGTTCCAGCCCTTCTTCAGTCCATTTGTACTTACTCATCACACTGCTCTTTTTCTTCTTTCAATCCAATTTCTTGTTTAACCACTTAGAAATTTAGAGGGGTTTGTATTACCACATTGCCAAGGAACAATTTATAGTCATGACACTTAAACAACTCATTATCAGACTTTGACATATATACACTTTTTAAAAAGAGCTTTTTTATACATATATATATAAAAGAAAAGTTCTCAGCACTTACGAGCAATATACAGAGCTGCATGAAATAACAGCTGGAAGTAACCACTTTAGTGCTTGGTAAAACTGCGGAGCTACTCAAGACTGCAAAGATTTACTCACTTTGGTTACTGATAACTCCAAGTGTAATGTTACTGAATTCTGCAGCACAGCCTGAAGCAACACAAAGCTGCAGAGTGGTTGAGCAGAATGCAAAAGTTATGGGTTTAGTGTCTCATTTTTATCCAAAAAAATGCCACCAGCAGTTTAGTATGGGTAAAATCTCACCAGTTCATTCACATTTGTAGTGTGGCCCTAAAATCCCTGGCAGGAAGTCAAGAAGGACCTCAGTATTTGGACACTCCTTTTACATTCTACTACATGTAAGGTACATCCTGGAAGAAAACCAATAGGCTGTGCTGAAATGCAGTAACATTTTCTTTTTCCAGATCAATTTTGCTGTTCTGAAATGTCTGCACCACATACCACTGCATAAATACTTAAAAGAACAAGGGTATCAGTGTGTGTCTTAATAAGGTACCTAAAAAAGACACTTGCTGATACATAGACTACATAAAGCAAAGATATGCAAAAGTAGGAACAGATTTTTCAGGGGGTTGTTTTGGGGTATTTTTTGGTATCTCCTTTTGGCAAAAAGAAGTGGAAGGAAAATATCTTTCACACCACCACAGACTGCTGGCTGTTTCAACTGCTTTCAAAACCAATTGCCTGTGCAATTACAAGGAAACAAAAAAAAAAAACCCCAAAAAAAACCCCTGTTGTTCATGTGTTTCTTCTCTAACAGTCACTAGAAAATAGACATATATAGTATTTTCAAAACATGCAGGTATAGCATGCATTCCTGACCAAAAGAGTAATTAAAAATGTGTCAGGTGTCCAATTACACAGATTTCTAATTACAAAAAAAGTTATCTGGATGTACCCATGCTGACTAAACCTTTCCAAATCCATACTCTCTGTGTTGTTATGACTGTCCACACAGTGTAGTCTGAGCTCCCCATGGCTTCCTAACTCAGTTTAACAAGCCATCAATTAAAGGCAGATATTTAGAAGAAGCAAAACTGATTGGTTGCAGAGGGATTTCTGGATATTTTAACTGATACCCACTGAAAATACATAAGAAGGACTTCAAACTCAGGAAAAATTGACTGCCAAAAGCCCTGACAGATATATAATGCCATGATAGAAATACTACACATTATGTCCTATCTAATAACCTATTTGTGCCACATTACACAGCTGTTTTTGTTACACTGCAGTGCCAAATACAGCCCCTATCTTTCCCTCTTTCTCACTCTAAATTAACAAAGAACAAAATTAAACTAGCAGTTTTGTAGACACCGCCTCTATGCAGAACACAGGTTTTACCCTAAACTGAAGTCACAAAGATGAGGTAAGTAATCTTGAGAGCGAAGGAAATTTTTTAGTTCTTTCCCAAACTCATTAAGAAAGGGCCTGATTCCCACAGGTTTACCCAGAATAATTAGCAGCAACAAACAGTGGTAGATTTCAGTGTGTAGGTCAGCCTATGGGATTAATCACAAAGGTTTTGTAAATTTCATAAGAGATCTACACAGATGGTGGGTGGGTGCGGTGGGGGGCAGGGGGTAAAGGGAAAAAAAAAAAAAGGACTATACAATGGATACAGCCAGAACCATTAAGAATTTAGAATTTCGTAAGACTTCCACAACCAATAAATTCTACGCAAAAAGTCATGAAAGTCAGATGGCAAAAAAATACATGGCGCAGAAGTTGCAACCTTCTAGGCAGCTTGTAAAACTGTGGCAATGCACGAGGTAAATGGTAAATACACTAACAAGAGTTCATCAGTCTTAATAAATAGGACAGGGTCACATGGGTTTACTTCTGGAACCCATAAAGGTCCCTAAGTATCTAATTATTTCTGAAAAAAAATCTGTGGTATAATTCCCTTTTATTCCTCAACAGATTAGCTCATTCTTCATCGGATACAATTTTAAATTGAAATACACTCCTTTTAAGAAGCTAAGGTTGGTTTCTTATTGACATGATAGAATCCTATGTACCATATGTTCTTCCAAGGGAGTATTACTAAGTAGTCTTAAACACTGTATCTTAATGGGAGTAACAGAAAACGAGTTTCTTAGGAGAAGCATGTAACAAAAAAATTGGTCGTGGCATTAGGCCATATACTAGCTCCAGATTTTGAAGAAAATGTCAAATTAAGATCAAGAGCTTTCACTTCCAAATTTCTACTTTACTGCAGAATATGAACACATCTTTTCCATCACCATGCCAGGGGAAAGACGAGGCTGTACTGTCACCTCTACAAGGAGGCAATCATCCTCTCCAGGCAGATCTTTAGTTCATTGGGCCTGACATAATATTGACAAGTATGCTTGTTCATGTTTTTGTGAACAATGATTTTATAGTGTCACTCAGGTTGGTAACTTGAAGAAATCATAAGTAACAAATGCTACCCTTGTGACCAATGAAAACAAATAATAACACATCTGTAACTGCAGGGTAAGCAAATGCATTGTACTGGGTAATAAAAACAGCACTTTGTCCTGACTGTGGCACTAATTAGAATCTGATTTGCCTATTTAAAAGCTGTAATCGAGCAGAACCCATGCAACCAAGACTCCCAGGCTGGTTTCATTGTTTAGGAACTGATGTACTGACCTCAACAGCTCAAAAACCCAAGAGCAAGTGGGAGCAAGAGGTCTGTTCATGCACCCCTGCCCTCTGTTACTCCGGCCAAATGATTTGTGTTCAAGTGAGGTGCTTTTTGCTGAAGGTGCCACTGCAGAACCGGATAGGTACCCCTGCTGCCAAACAGGCATTACCAGGGAGCTTTAGAAAGTAGGGCATGACACAGTAACTGGTTCTGAGAGCGTTTCCCTCCTCCCTTCCTTTCCCTGGTTCCTTTTTTCCATTCCAAACCCATTGCTTTGTTTTTCAAGCTACAAACCTATATTCCATAGCAGCATACTTAAGAAACTCAACCTCAAACACAGCAGGTGATTACCACCTAAGACATAACATTTGCAAAAAGATTTGTATTCATTAAAAAATAACAAAACAAAACCAGCTAGACAGACAGACTTCTTTTCAGAGGTAGCAGTGTAAATATCAACAAGTCCCAAGTTCTGCACTAGTTATATACAAGAGAATGTCACGTGTGTCCCATAGAAAGCAAAAATCATTACGAAACCCAGAGGAAAAATCAAATCTCCTTCTCCCCTCACCTCCAGAAAGCAACTGATGAAGCCTCAGCTAAATGATGTATCCACTATATCCTTACTACGTTACCTCAGCTATATATTCAGTGCCCCTCAGATATTACTTAAAACCCCTCGGGCTATTGTCTAAATTGAAATGTTCACTATCCTCAGTATTTCAGTACTATTAAAAATACAACCTGAAGTCACAATGGGATTTCTCCCTTGTAATTTTCTCTAAGCAAAACTATTCTTGTACTTGTGCAGTACCCCCAAGCACTACTCTCTGACATTCTCACCTGATATGAAAGTTTACGTACAGTTCCATATGGTCATATCCTACATAATGCTATATGCATTGAAGGAGAAAAAAAAGAAAAGAAGTGAAAATGAGGAATCTATATTGCTTTATTTCTGTAGAGCAGCCAGATTCTATGTATTCTGTCCCATATCAAGAGATAGAAGTATCTTCTTACAAACATGACAATAGTGGACACATCTCATCAAGTGTTTAGGTACGGCACAGAACAAAACAAATAGTTTACTAAAACATAATTTAACAAGTTATACTTATCAAACTATAGTGATAAATAATTATATTTATTAAAGCTACTGGCTTCCTAAAGGAAAGCCACTTCAGCACATAGACAAATTTGTGTTCTACAGAGTATTGGAACATTTGCATAATTCAGCCTGTTACCCAATTCATGTGTCAACTGACAAAAGAAAAAAATCCAAAGCTGCTGGAACACTTACCATGCCTAACACCTGCCATTGCTATACCCCATCCAGCCAACCTCTCACAATGCACAGCCAAAGCCTGTGCAGTGTCCCTGTCCACCTGCCTCACCCTCAACCACCCTGATGCTGGGTGAGCTAATTAGCAACCTGTCAGCTCGCTTGTGCATAGCTTAGCATGGAGCTGGGCACAGGGCAACAACAGGAATCCCTTTGGGCCTCATCATGACATCATTTGGGCAGTGTAGCCTGTGACAGAAGAAAATGAAGCCAGTATTTATACACGGGCATTAGAAAGGGGCCCTCCCATATCGGGCTTAAGATGACAAAACGTCAGCTTCAATCATCTGACAGGCTTTGGTCTCCCTCTGTAACCTCTTTCTTTTTGGCTGCTCTTTTTTTATATACACATATGACACTAACAGAAAAATAAATTGAAAAGAGCACTGAGGCAGAGTGTATTTCATGCACTGGTGCCAATGTTTCATATCTCATGAACCTCGGGAAAACAATTCGTTGAACTAATTAGTTTACAGTGTTTAAGCAGCTTGTTTCCCGTCTTTAATCTTCTTTATGTAATACTGCAAACAAAGCCATATTATCTTCTCTTTTTTTTCTTATACAGTTTAACAAATATAATCTCTTTTTTTCCTGGAGATTATTTCGTTTAGCCATCAAACTACCCTACCCTTCCCTACTTTTCTTCTTGGGGAGAACAATATAAACAGCACCAATTCATTAGTTTTTCAAATATCTTCAAGATTTTTTTTGTGCTATACTTTTTCTTCTTCTTCTTCCTTTTTTTTTTTTTTTAATAATCTTATCGAGTTCATTTAATTTCTCATCTTTACTATCCCTCAGAAAGCAACTGTATTTGTTTTCCTCTGAAAATAAAACTCTTCTCCCTCATGGGTCCTAGTAATCGGAGACTGTCCATAGCTTACAATCTTTGTTCCACTTGTTTTAAAAAGTACTGGAAAAGCTAATAATAACCAGTTAAAAATTAACCAAGCAGACCTTTAAATGTGAAGCAGGTTCATCGTTTCACTTTCATCAGCAACAACTGGCTTGAATTAGAAGAAAACATATAAATAAACCAACCAAATAACGCCTATTCAGGAGCCTGGAAATGGGGCTCTTTCCCAGGTCCCTTAAAAGTGCCTTTGGTGTAGTGCAGGACTGCAGGCACGGCTGGAGCTAGTTCAACCACAACATCTGACTACCACCCTCCCTATTTCACATTGGGGTCCAAAAACGTGCGCGAGTCTTTTGAAAAGCTTGACCCAGTAGGGATGCAGGATGTCATCTGCAGAGACCAAGGTGTTACTGTCCCACCTGGTCATTCTGCCTCTTGCCATTACTGTGTGATAAGCAAAATCAGCAAAAAGCTGCCAGGTGCATACCAAGCTGCGGCTGCATGCAACCAATGTTGAAGATAGGTTTAGTAAACCAATAGGTAAAGATCAGATTTTCTCAGAGAGCTAGTTAGATTTTCCAGTCAAAACATATGTTCAAGCTTATTAATGGGCAGCTGGGGACAGCAGGTTTTTAGGTGACTCCAGCCAGGGTCACGGGAGGATTGTCTTTTGTGCCCAACACATACAGCCAGCATTGGACTTTCTGCAACAGTCGCAGCAACTGTCTTTTTAAAGTAGGGAAAGGGAGATGGTAGTACATGCCTTTTATCCAGCAGTGTAGTTGCATGTTCTACAAGTACTGTACACACATATTCCTGCCTTTGATATTATTTCTGATTTTACACAAAGGCTGCTTGATGTAAAATGCACAAACCATCCTGAAAACATGAAAACAATGCTCCAGCCACAAGGTGAGAGAGGAAAACAAACTCTTCCATACTTTTGAACAGTTTTAACTCTAAGCAAGATGTTAGACATCTCGGTGTTTAGCTGGTAAGCGCCTAAACCTTGTCCTTGATACTGCTCTCTCACAAGGATGCACCATTTGTCAACAGTGACCAGTCCTGTACTTGGACATTCATTTCATGCAGATTGTTGAAGCATACGCAGTCAACATTATTTTACTTTCTGATTCTTTCCCTGCTTTAGAACTGTCTGCTGTCTCCCCAGCATGCTTATCCACGTTAAAGTTCACGCTGTCCTTAGCTGTTGGATTCTCAGTAACTCTTAATTAGTACAGAGAGGTGACCGCTGAGGCTTCACGAGGGCAAGAACACCAGCAAGAACTCTGTCCTGTTGTGCTCAAGGGACTTCTCCCTTCTCCCCCAAGGTTAATGCCTATGACTCCTCTGGGAGCCAGCAACTGCACAGGCTGCTTAACTGACGATACCTGAAATCTCCCAGCTACTCAGGGATTTAGTGACTGTAGACCATTTGCATTATTTCTGAATGCTTGAAAGTTTACAGGAACAAACTTTGTAAAGGCGTCAAAAGCGTGAAAAATATTAATGCGATATTAACTTCCATTAACCTTCAATTTACATCCTAATTTACTGGATTAAAACTTTATGGGTTGAAGTTTTGCTTACAAATTTTCTCTTTAAGAACACATGCACTTTCCAATATTATAATATATGCAGGCTTTTCTATTCAACACAGACTGGTACCAGTAAACAGGCTGGAAGGAATGAAAGATGTGAAACAATAAAGCTTCATAAGCACATAATTTTGTAACCCTTTATTCACAGGAAGATTTTGAAAGCTTCTTAATTTCTCTCATTTTATGGTTTAGTTTTGGACTAATTTAATGAGGATTGGAGCGGGATGCTAGACAGGCAATTGTTCCACTTCTTTTCTCTCATTTAAAGCAAAAAGCATGTATTTTTTCAATTTACATTTAATACTTAGCAATATATGAAGCAGACCTGTTATTAATCTTAATATAATCCACTAATATATTCCAACACCCTCTAAAAAGCTTTAACCTTTTGTTCACAAGGAAAGAGTTTTCTTCCCAGAAAAAAATAGCGTGACTCACGGGAGCTGATAAAACAGGCAAATTTTTTATGTTTGCCATACTTCTTAAGAAAATTAATCGCATCAGCTAAGACTGGATAAGACCAATTTGGCAACGGGTTTTTTTCTGGTCAGCAGGAAATTTCATTCTGCAGCAGAAAAGTCAAATCTCTGTAGGCTCATCTTCACAGATGAGGTTTTTTAGTTTGTTTTTTTCTGATTTTTCTGAACCTATTACTGTGATCGACAAAAGATTATAAAGTGTCATAGTAAATGTATTCAAGTGGATTAAATACTTATACAGTATTTCATGTTTTGTTTTATTTCTCAACTTCATCCTTGCACATTCCTGATGAATTGTCTTTTTTATTATTTTTTTATTATTATTATTTAAGAGTAAATAGGTACATGACTTACCATGGCCAGAAAACATCTATGCATATCTGGGAGAGCTCACAGGTTTTTCATTCTCTTTAATTAAAGTCTACAGACAAGACTTCTCATTAAATAGCCATGTGATAGAAATCCATCAAGCACCGTTCCTATTAAATGCAACCCCTCAACTTACCTACTTTCTTATCAAACAAAAATAGTACTTAATATCTCCTCACCTTTTTTTTTTTTTTTTTTAATCACTAGCCAAAGCTTGGCTAGATTCCATGTATGTGATGTCCCATTACTGTTTCTTGGAGGTTTCTTCCTACCTTCTGATTTTTGTTTTGGTTTTGGGTTTTTTTCTGACAAAGCACAATTTGTGCTTTGTCCCTGATGACTGCTAGCTCTGACTGCACCTGCTATCATAGTTTAAATCACAGTCCATGCACCATACCTGGAACTCTCCCAGGCCAGCAGTGGCCACTGCTAACACCTCCTCACTTGACTGAGAGCAGTTTGTTTCAAGACTGACTCCATTAAGAGTTGCTAAGATACCTACAAATACAAATGAAGCCCAGAAATTATATTCCAAAGACAGTTGTTATTATAAAAGATGTATCCACCCGCAGCTATTGTACTTACCCTTATCCAATTCCAAAGTTAGGAAACACAACATAAATTGAATGATATAGAGCACAATTACTGTGGGAAGGATTTCAGCCTTGATTACATTTGAAGAAAAAAATCCACCATTTTTCTCCCTAAGAAACGCTTTACACAGCTCTGCACTACATATATTGTGTTATAGCTGCTCGTTCCCAAAGGAATTCTCACTCTCTTCACACTCAGACTACACACACCCCCCTCTGCCTGAAAGGGCGAATGCTACAAGCTCTGCTTGCCCTTCACTGCGGAAAATCTCCCCCTGCGCTGCAGGACTGTCGTGCTCTGCACATCAGCAGGAGAGGCTCCCACCACCAATTTCAGATCTGAACGGTTTCTTACACAACTCAAGTTTTATGCACACGTCAGTAAATCCCACTAGTGGCACAGACAACTACATGCAGCTCCTCAGGTATGGTATTAAAAATAAAAATAATAAAAAGGTAATTGCGAAATAATTGAGAAAGGAACTGTTACTTGTCCTCTCCTGCTGCAGTTTTATCACAAAGCAACACTACTGGGGTTTGCACTCTGTGTTTATGGGCATCAGATTGTTGATTACTGATCAAGCTGCTTCACAAGTATCAGTCAAAGGTGCCTGCTGAACACTAATAAAAAATCTCACACCCGCAACAGTCTTTAGCTTGTAACAGTTTTACTTACAAGAAAATACAGATGCCACACACCTTCCCCAAAGGGTTATGGAAGTAAAAAGTGTTGCAAGATGTTTTAAAATAAACTTATTTAATATGAGCACTCAAACTTCTCTCTTGTCTACTGCTGTTTGTAATCCACCTGTCCAGCCTCATTTCAGCTTTTCACTTTGTGTTTGAAAACTATCTGCTTTACACCAGTAAAAGAACAGCACTCCTACAGTAAGGCTTGCTTCTCAAAGCTGTGTTTTGATCTTTAAAAACACCATCTTCTCTTTTCCATAAAGTCCCTCTGTTACCATAAAGAAGTAGTGCAGGACTATATTCAGATGTGCACAAACTCTCTTCAAAGCTCAGAGCCCAGAAGATAATAAATTAGACTGAAATTGCTGCTGTGAATTATGTTTCTGGCTGAGTTAATGCTCTGAGATTTTTCAGACTATTCCAAGTAATTGACGGCTGGTACTCTTTCTACCTTGGTAAAAAGAAAACTGTTAGGTCCTGGCACCAGTGGTGGCTACGGTAATGCCTGAACCTGATAATTTTTACCAGCTCAGGTAGGAATTAATGTAGGTAAAAAGATATTGTAGGTCTCAGGAATAAAGGGAACATAAGCTAAAAATGATAAGAGAAATAAAGAAGGTTTATCTAAAAAAATACCCACTGCAATTATATGTCACCCTCACATTTCTATGCATGTAAATAAAAAGTCTTGAAAATATTTAACTATGTGAATAGAAACAGAGAATAAATAGGAATTTTCTTTACTTGAAATGCTTGACAGCATAAATCTAATGAGCCTAGTGTAGTAACAATATAGCATAAATCATTATTTTGCCAGTCACAAGAACAATGACAATATTCCTACTACAGCCATCATCTGTGGCTTCAGTTAATGATAACCGTTATCAGAAATAATATTTCTACCTTAACAACCTATAGGTTTAACTCATAATAATCCAATATGTATTTAGATATGGATACACTTTTAGTGTTTCTTGTACTAAACCCTTTCTTTCTATATATATATAAAAAGTAAAATATATTTTTAAAATCGAACTAGGCTATTGTGAATTGTTTTATGAGAGCAGGCACACTGTGAGATGCTAATCCAGTGTGTCAGTATTTGATCAGAAAAAATCAGTAGTTATTCTGCAAATTTATTTTGTAATATATAGACTGTATCAACTGCAGAAGTTTCTCTAGTTTTTCTCCTTCGTGTTTGAGAACATTTTAAAAAGAAAAATAAAAGTATCGGTATATGAACATGCTGTTTCCTTGTTATTATAGATCCTTTTGATTTAATGGAATTATTCTAATCTTTAACCTTCTTCATGTCACAATATGAACTGGAAGGATTTAGCTTAACTCCAATATTCTGTATGTCTCTCACTATTTCGTATAACTGAATCTGAACCATATCTCATATATATGACCGACAGCTGACAAAGAATTTCATCTTTTGAAAGTATCCAATCAGCATGTTCTGGTTAGAATAAGTTAGAACATGCAAAACCCAGTTTCATTTCCCAGTTACCTTTCAAATTATCTGGACCATCTCACTCAAAGACATTCTAATGATACAGAAAAAAATATTTTGGCTTATTATGCAGGTCAGCTTCAAGGTAGCTTCAAAAAATTCTGATTTTGTCTATGTGTTTCAAGGTGTTTCAGAGAAAACCTGAGCAGCATGCATACTTAACAGGTATTTCTTTCAGAAGCCAGTCCTTTATTTAGAAGAGAAGAGGTGATCCTTAATACCTCAGCCATCACCAGTAACAAGAAATAGCTGGGTGAATGAAAATTTAGCCATGTGTGCTTTTACTGTCAATGGACAGGTATGTGCTTTTGACAGCAGAAACTGGCTGTGAAATAAATTTTAAAACTTCGTTACCTCTGATAAATGACAGAAAGTAATTCAGCTCTTCTCTGGTCCTACCTGTGTTTGCAAAACTAAAGGCTGGGAGAGCAGATGTGCTAAAGTGAACTGCAATAACAAGATGTGCTTTTCTTTCTAACTGCAGCTGCACCTCTTAAATAAGCACAACTTACAAAATTACACAAAGAGACAACATGAGAGATGAAAAATGGTAAAGAAGCAGCCACCACATGCAGAACAGTGGGTGCAAAGGGCCATCTGGCTGGCTTATAATTATGAGCCTGTATTGTCTTTCTAGAACCTAACTACTTCAACAGCCCTGCAAAAGAAAAAAAATATCTCAACTCTCCAAGAGAGGTAGAGAGTTCTCGGTGTGGTAAATTAATAAATTAACTAACTGCTTGTTAATTACATCCTTCCACCACTCATCATCCTAAGTATCCCCACACTATCACAAGCATAATCTCACCATGTGAAAAAGGAAGATTACACAATCGCTATAATCATTATTTTCCAAAAACAATAACAAAAAAGCTAGGTAAGTACTCTTATTTGAAGCCATCAGTGTGCAGAGAATCATAATTAATCTTTATGTAGCACTGCAATTTCTCCTCAACTACATATCATCATAATTGCAGGTCCTAAACAGGAACCTCTTGGCTTTGCTTAATGATTCTCTCATATGCTCTTCTCCCAAGATAAGGCTCTGATCTGAGAGCAGAGTTGTGAACAAAATGAAGTGAATACAAATGACAGCTAGAGCAGGGCAGGTCCTAATGTGTTGCCCTGAGTGGAAGAAAGGGTTAACCTTAAGTAGCTGTTCATTGGACTGCTCAAAACCAAGAAAACCATGGTGACAAGGAGCAAAGAAAGGATAGGGCCAGAGACCAAGGACAGGCAAACACATTTCAGTCAGTATTTGCCCTCAGCTTCGACATTTTGTTTGTTTACTACCAAAAGAATAGTTTTTTGGGCATTTTTGAACATTTAGAGTAAAATGCTTTTTAGAATAAGCTGCTAAAGGCCAATGAAACCTCTGTTTCCTTCCCCTTTCTTCTTCTTGAAGATCAACTTTAGCTACAGAATTCTTAAGTGAATAGCTGGTAAGAAAAATTAAAGGGCTCAGCAGCAGAATGTGTTAAGCAGTTGGACCCCAGCTCTCACACCTCCTTGTCTCTCTACTAAATCTCTCTGCTAAACCAATCCACCCTGAATATCAATCACAGCTGAGGCTGGAAATCACTGTTGGACAAAAGACATAATAACAATCAATTTTTAAAAAACCCAAAAACCTCCTGAAAAACTAAACCCACATTTATAAGGGCATAATTTTCTCTGATTTTAACCACTGCTTCATTCCTTCATGCATTTACTGAAACCTTCTGAGGCACTGTAGTTCCCCCAAAAGCCCAAACCTGCTTGGTGCTAACTCAGAGGTTAGCACCTAAAGACAACTTCTAGACAAGCATATCTCTGGCAAGACAGCCTACTGCTATAAAAGAAGTTACTTATCTAGAAATATTATTATATTCACAGTTATCTGAGGATATAAAATCATATTACTATACCAGAATAATCATAGAGCTATGGCTACATCACAAGACATTCCTGTACAAAGAGCCGCAGAATAGAAGTGCATGACTGTTCTGAGGTTTGTTTTTCTGGTATGGCTTGCACTGCTTCCGGAACAACATGAACTAAAAGAGCAATGAAATTAATCTGTTTTACTCTGTAGTAAGAATATTCACTGGTGAGCCAAAACCTTGTATTCACTCTCACAGCTGAGCCAAGAAAATGGAAAGTGAGTCCTTCTGCAGAGTCAGCTAAGTTTTCTTGAATGGCCTAAATTCAGGGGGGTTGTATCAGTAAAAATTCTTGCATAGATAAACTCTAGCAATTGATCTTTTTCTAAATCCTGTATGTCAAACTGATACGTATTCTAAATAAGTGGGGCTACTCTCACCAGAGCTCTGAATCCTCCAGAACACTTCTTTTGTTAAAATGATGTATCATCTACTTAAAAGCCCACTACAAGAAATGCAAAATCGACCAATTATAAAACTGTTAATATTTAGCAGGATTTAGTAGTGATATAAAACTGTTAATATTTAGCAGGATTTAGTAGTGATTTTAAGTAACTTTTTTTTTTTTTTTTTTTTTTACACAACGCAAAGCAAGTCTCCACAACACTGAAGATTATTCCACAGGTACAAATCTTAGCTCCTGCAACCTTCTCCATGATCTTTAGAAAAAATTCTCACTGAATTACTCTATAAAAGAATTGGGTACACCTTACCTATTCCAGCTTGTTAAATGAAGGAGAGATTAGAGGGGGTGGTGGGTAGTGGTGGAAGAAAACCACCTGGTTCATAAAAAGCTGTGTTTCGGATGGTTACATTTGGAGCTTATCAGTTCTCTGATCAACACCTGTAAAATGTCTGTCCTGCTTGAAGAATTCTGCAATCAAAGAAATACCTTCCTAATTACATAAGTAAACTGAGCAGCTGCTTCTATCTTCCCTGGGTCTTGTATACACGGAAAAATTATTCCCAAATACAACAGTCTATGAATTTGAAGTGCAATAGTTGTTCCAAAATAGCCATTCATCGGACACAGTTACGGCAGTCCAAGCGCATTCAGCAGGGGTGTTATGATTTTGGGTTTGGTGTTTTGTTTTTTGGGTTTTTCTTTGGTGGGTGGGGAGGTGGTGGTAGGGAAAAAAGTTACATTCAATAATGCTTTCTTTATACTGCAAAGATTATTCATGTCCACTTCCCAGTGCCCCCAGTGAGAAGCTTTCTGAAGTTGAGGAGCATTACAATGTTCCTTTGCTGAAGTCCAAGCCTGCTCAGCTAGACTGCCTTGATCAAGCGTTATATAAGGTAAAGTGGCTGTTCCAATGGAAGATACTTCCAGATCTATGCTAAAAAGATAGCATGGGGATTAAACCACCATTTCCAGTTTCATTGTCACAGAGCAGACCTAGAAACAGTGACAATTACAACAGAAACATGGTGCTTCCCTAATGGCATATCCTTTGCTCCTCTGTTCTTCAGGGTGCTCTGTTTGGAGAAGAAAAATCTTTCAAGTTTTTTCTGCTGGCATATATGAAATATGTTACCGCTAGAAAAATCATGCATAACAGACCTGATGTTCAGGCTTACCAGTTGCTCCACAAAAAATATTACAACAGCATTTCTAGTTTTTTAACATTTTCACCAGGTTGTGACTTGATCCTGCAGGCTCTTTAGCAACTGCTTAATGTCTGGATCTACTTTACATAAATAAACATACAGGTTATCCTTCAGAATAGCTGCTGATGCAAAAGAGTATACAGCCAGTCCTCCTCTAAAACCCTTGACAAACATCACATGCTGTTAGCATTGAGGAACTTTGCTTCTTACCTACAATGTGCTATTCACTTATAGGGTCAAGCAGGATGCCACCAGGGAGCACTCAGCAGTACCCAGGTTAATTCTTATTAAAAAGATATAGTGTATCTGCAACGAACACTTCAAATTCAGCAAGCAAAAATAATCCTATTTGCTTATTTTCTATCAGTACGTGTTTATACTTCTCTTATTCAGCGGCATTTTCTCCACATATTCACATCACCCTTGCTTTACGCCTTTTGTAGCATAAAAATCCTGACATATTTTCACCCTGAAGCTGTGATCACCATCTTTTGAAACTAACAGGCACAGACAATGACGAAGAAGCCCATAAACCCTAACACTTGAAGCAGATGCCTGGCAAAAGTTTTAGCCCAGATGTATGCTAAATATAGAGGTATCAACTAATGACTACACCAGAATAAAAGATTTTTTCTGGTTTTAATTAAAGCTGCCATAATGGGGAGCTTATTTCTTCCACACTGACTCTTTTCCTGTCAGTGTAAGCCATTTTATTGTAATGCTTTACTTTAACATGGGAGAAAAGATACGAATGCCCTAAGGTGGAAGCATTACCAACACAGATGGATCAATCTTCCAAGCACGAATGACACACAGATCACAAAGCAGGTAAACCATACAAAGTATCTGGAGAAAGCAAAATAAACAAAAACAGGTCAGTGACTCAGTTCTGTGGTGCTCCACAGCCATTCTGGTAGAGATAATTTGCCTTGTGAAATTGTACTGATCAATAGCTCCAAGGCAGCTGTGACTTGGCTCTGTGACAGTCTATTGACTAGAACCTTTTTTTTTTTTCCCCTTAATCCAAATGCCACACTTTTGCAGCCTGACCCAGGCTGCAAGGTCCCATCAGCAGATGTTGACATTATCTCTTCCTGATTGTAACAGCTCATCATAAACAAGTAGTCTGCTTTTTGAGCTTTGTTTTGGTTGGGTTCTTTGAAAAAAGGCCACATAGGGGAAGAGACAGGGGAAAGAAAGATTATCCTTTATAACTTGGTACAGAATTCATATTGGCACTTCTGTCATGTGTTTCCATTATGATGAAAAAAACAGGATGTCATTAATCTGTATTTTCCTACCTGACCAAGTGCTGTTATGTTCTATTGTATGTTGCAATTTCATTCAACAGACCAGCTTAAGAAATGTCCAAAACCAATGGGTTTCTGCTGCTGTTGTCTAGTTACATTTCTAAATCTCTTTTTCCTTTTGTATCATACTGCCAGGCATAAAACCTGAACTCAAATATGCTAGACCTTCACCCGTACTCAAGGGCAATGACACATGCATTGTTTGTTTACTGTTTTACACTGTGTTCAACAGTCAAGAATTTGCGAAGTGGTCCTGTGCTACAACCACAATCTTTAAATGTGTCAAGGTAAGGGCCGTGCTGCACCATATAACCTTGACACTACCGTATCAGAAATGAAGACTGAACTGTTCCTCATGCATCACCAAACCAGATGCAGCAGAAGAACAAAATACTACTGAAACTCCCAAGAACAGCCACCTGCCATGACCTGCAAAAAAACAATTCCTTTTGATGTAGCTAAGAGATTTTTCAAGCAAGGCCTCGTCCATCAATTTATTCAGATGGTTTTATGATTTAAGCTATTGCATATGAAAGCCTTCAAGGAAGCTACTAAGCATGACTTCATGAGGATCATTAGCTAGGACTGACCTGAAATGTCACAGTCAAATCTACAAAGAGCTCAAGATCAGCTCCATCCAAAAATCAGATTTTTTATGTTGCCGTCAATGAAAGCAGAGTGGGATTAGTAGGGAAGTACGAACCCAGCTAACAGTCACACCTAAAAATGCCTTGTTTTGGAGTCAGTAAGCAGTTGTATGGTCAAAGTCTAGCACCCAAAATGAGTATCTCTGTAACAGAGCTTTTGATTAGTTCTCTATTTGCTTGAGGTGCATATCTGATAGGAAAGGCACATTATCTAGCAAACTGGCCACTAGACTTGGAGTAGTCGTCTACCTCCAAATCCCAGTTTGATCAGAAACATGCTCTACGACCCTGGAAAATGTGCTGCTTTATACGTCTGTTCCCCCAGCATTGTCTTGTGCCTCTCCTGCATGTTGCCCAGCCCTCACTTCAATACAGCACAGTCACCACAAATTAATTCAGCTTATGAATCCAAAGGATACTGTTACACAAGTAATTCCTATAATTTGTAGAAACAGCTGAAGTTTGACATTTTTTTTTGGAATCACTGGATACCATAACTAAATATAAGATCTGACTACATTTAGAAAAAATGAAAAAGCTATCAAAGAATCAGCCCAAACCACACATTTAACTCGTCTCACTTTTTTGGGCACATTGTACACTTGTGCAGTTCTGCACAGAATTACACCTTGTGCCATGGTTGCGGCTCATTTTTTGAGCAATTATGCTCATTTACTGGACTAGTGTAATAATGACTGAAGATTAAATCTTGCATTTGTTGAATTCCAGCATTACAAACCGAACTGTCTCAGGCTACTCAGCAGCTCCAAGTACTTTCACTTCTCATTCCACTTCAAGAAGGGAAAAGATTCAATACTGAACTACTGACAGGTGATACTGAATATAGATCAGCAACCTTACCTCCTTAGCCACCCATTTTATATTAAACATGCTGTCGTAACATTTTGTCATAAAACTAAATCAAATACACATTCATTAAATTGTTAATTCAGGATTTCAGGAACTTCTGCCAGCAGCTTAAGATTTAGTGACTCTCACTACTTTCCTTTGCCTTGAACCAGGATACGTGGATTTTAAATGTATGCAGTGGGTATGATACAGGAAGATTTTGATGGATGTACAATTTCTTTCTTGTATCTTTCCCCTGCCTTTCCTGGTTCACAGAAGCTGAGAGCTAATGGAAGCACCCAGATTCTATGGTTCATCAACAGAAACTGTAGATCAAGTGAAGCCTCTACAGCATACCCTGTTATCTGAGCAAGATTAACAGTATCTGGACTGGTAAATTATCCTTCCACCCTTGGTGACTCAGAAAGGAGATTTAAATGAAGCTGCTAACTCTAATGAGTAGCACACTGCTGGTTGTCTGAAGTGAGCTATACACCACTTACGATCAAACTGTAAACCAGTCATTTCACTTCACTGATCTTGTTCAGGCTTCCCAGAGTTTAACAGACAACTCATTATCCAGTCCATCACACTGCCTGTCTACCTCTCTCCTCCAATTGTTTCAAGACACAGGATGAAGCAACTCATGCTAACTTATACAACCCGTTTTCTGAGTCTCCCTGCAAAACAAAGCTGCTGCTCACAGTGGACTGAAAGGAAAAAAACCCTCCAAAACAAAAAACCTCACACCAGCAGCAGACTTACAGCACCTTTAACAGTGCTATCATCAGCAACAAGCTGTTACAAATTCTCCAGCATGTCAAGGACAGACTTCCTAAATGTGATCCCCTAAAACGGTGTATTTCACCTGGCATCTTTTTCATCCAAAGTAAATTAACTAGCAGGAACCTCAGTAGTGGAAATGGAATTAAAATAACCTAACCCTGACACTTTGGGGTTTACTCATTTTGTTACAAATAGCTGTACGGTGCTATTTGTGATGGGAGTCTTTTGACAGCCTGCTGCTGGAAATCACACACATGGTCATGAGCAAATTGGGGGAACAGCACAGAAGAATCAGCCCTTTTCTTCTGTTCACATAGAAAATCGTACCTTCAGAACTCCTCTTCATCAAATCCCAGCAGAAAGACTTGATGAATGGGCCCTGAGAGAGCACATCTCCTTGCCTTCGGCTGCAATAGCTTGCAGGCATGTGACACTCCATCAATATTGAGAGCTGGCAGCTTGAAAGGCAGGAAGGACGTTCACTGATAGCACGCATCTGCTTACTAACAGCACTAGTGCTCCACTCCTTTTCCCATCCATTGCCTGCAGGAACGACTCCATTGAGAGACTTGCCATCAACAGATGGTCCCAGGCTAAGGTGTAATCAGGAGCAGCTTGCTAAATTTACTCCAAACAAATACAATTACAGGCTTTTTCTGAATCTGAACTGAATTGGGAGCTTGGGTGGTACAGAGAGTGTTAACCCGAGTACATCCCAAAACAATGATCTAAAGTTGTCAGCAAAAATCAGCTCTGCCCTGCATGCTGCTTATTGTCTCAGCTTATACAATAGATGGTTATTTTGAGAGAATTTTTAGCTGCATCCTAATTAAGTCATTTACCTCCTACAGTCCTCTTTCCCCCTCAGGACATACTCTGCTAAAAATGTTTTAATGCAAAATCTTACACTTCCATCACCTTCAACTCATGGGTATTTCAATATGTCGACTTTTTATTCCATTAGGAAAACAAAAACTACTATTAAAGTTGAAAAAGCCTTTACCAAGACAGAAAACTATGCTATAACATGGGACTGGATGTGTATATGTCTTGAAAGCATCATTACCTTGAAGTTACTTGCTGTTTTGTTGAATGCAACATATAAGTTTGGAATCATGCCCTGATACAACTTACTAATAGCAATTCCAAGCAGAAGCAAAGGAAAAAAAAAAACAAATTTCAAATGCATGTTCTGTATGAATTTATATTAACTGGGCAGAAAACAAATGTCATTTTTTAAACAAAAGTTCATACGACTTCACCTTATTAGACAACATATCTTATTGCTAGAGATGTCAAGGTCTATCCGCTGACTCTAATGAAAAAAATAAAATTTTAAATATGCTAACTTCTTGTAGTCACACTGCATATAAAAAGATTTAATAAAAAACACAGCCTAATCTGCCTGAAGAAAATCCTTTAGTGAACTGTACCAGAGAAAAATCAGTTTTCTTCATAGACATGTAAAATAATACTGAGCCTGCAAGCAGGCTGCACTATTATACCTGTGGATCTAACCTTGCCGGTGGATTTCTTGAAGTAATTGCATGCAAAATAATGTGCATTTGTGTGTCAGTGATTGGACAAATTTCATTTGTAGCAAAACTGACCACTGCTTTATGTATTAATTTGATCACTTGAAGGGCAAATTGTCCAGGTAACAAAAACATGGAACACCAAAGTCATGAGTGTCATTGCCGATGATGACACAACAGTGCGGCTCTGTGGTTAAAAATATGCATATGAAATGTAACACTGCTCCATTTTATATGATCCCATTGCCTTCAGATGTCAAAATCTGCTATAATGTAACACTGTAAGCACAATAAAAGCTAATTTATTCAAACTAGCTTTGAAGTACTTAAGTACCTTTGCCTACCTTGTAAAATTTAGGCCATTTACACAATGATGAAAACATTCTCCTGAACCTGTAGTTCTTCAATGACACAAGGTTTTCAGCACTGTTGTTCACCTAAAGGAGTTCCTAAACTGTAGCCCCCTAATTGCACCAAAACAACTGCTTTTGGGGCTATGAGGCGGACCCTGATATGTGATTTGGTTAAAATAACAGTAGGTGGCCCAAGGCAGAGTTATTTTTCATCTTCATCATCCCTTGATCCATCTCATAGTGGGCAAGCTGTCAGCACAACTGAGAATGACAAATATGCAACTACAGGGAGATCTCAGCAGTCAGCCAAGGAGTAAGAAACTAGACGTAAACCCAGCCAATCTGTCAAAACCCTGCACACCATGTAGCTGTGGCTTAGAAAAGAACTTTTGGGAGATCCTGTATCACAGTATCAAACTTGAAGTTCACCACCATTTGTGCAGTCACCTGATTAAAACTGAATGCTTGTCATTAACAGATCCTTCACATTTCCATTTTTGCCATGTAAAATTTTAGGTTAGAGCATAACCTTGTTACGGACCAGAAACTCTCCTACTAAGTAATTACAATCTACTAGGATCTAGTTCGTACACATACCTGCACTGCAAATGACTACAACTATGGATTTTTTTTAAAAAAAAAACACCACCTACAAAGATGATTTTTAATCCTTGCCAGGATCACAGCTACACAACAAATACTGGCTTTGATCTAAATATTTGTCAATGTCATAAACATTTTTAAAATCAAATTTGAAGAGGTACCTAGCATGAGACTTCTTTTTAGCTCCTAAGTTATTTTTTTTTTCTTAAAGTAGCTATAGATATTTGCTTTTTTAAAACAAGTCAAGATCTAAGTGCTATGATTTAGCTGATAATAAATGTTAATCAATTTATAATGGAAAGTTGGTAAATGCTTAAGTACCATGACAGATAATGTGTAATGGATGCCAAATCCCTCAAAAAGCCTGTAGCCCTTCATGAACAACCAGAGGCACACCAATACCTCCTAGTGAGCTATGGAAAAGGAGATGCTTCCAGGACTAGTCCCACATGGGGAACAACTACCATCTCCACTCAACTCTGTAGCTTCACCGAGTGCCAAAACTGGGTTACCAGGACTGGAAACCACACTTAAACCATTCAAGAGGTGCAGACTAGTTGTCCACTACATAACAACATGTAGCCAAATCCAATTGCAGCTTCAGGTAATGCAAGCCTCTGCATAAAAGCAATAAGTTTTTTACTCATTTCACTAAAATTAAGAGTTACTGCGATGCTAACAGCCAGTGACAAAGACAGCCCAATTGAATGAAAAGGAACCAGAAAAGAAATACTGTAGCAATGCTACAGTAACATTTTTCAAAATAGATGAGATATATTCCAGAATAATAGAAATAAGGCTGAGAAGCACATCTTCCCTGAGAGATACCTGTTTCAAATTTGGCACTACATTCATTACTGTATAATTTTCCTACATTTATCACACGTACTTTGTAACTAGTTTTATTGTTCTGTTTTTAGAGCAAAATTCATTTCCTATGAAGAGAACTGGCAAATACTTACACTTGGAGAAGACTCCGCAAGCTGATGTCTGCCACTGTAGCACTGGCATTATCATATCAATTTAATAGAGTAAAAAGACCAAGCAGTAATTCTTACCACTTACTTGGAAAAAAAGGTGATAAAATAATAACCTCAAGACTGCATAGAGCAGCCCGAGATGTATGTGTGTAAACTGCAGATCATGTACTAAATCCGCCTAAGGAATGTGTAATTTGTAAATGCAAAACCTACCTTCCATCTATCTGATTACAAAATCTAGATGATAAAGCTGTTTCATAAATGAGTCCTAGGTGGATTTTTCTGTAACTTGTGCCATTTTTCTGTTCCTAAATTAAAAAAAGGAAATTGAAGTCTCCTTTGTGGTATTTACTAAATTTGGCATTGAACAATTTTCTTCCTTTAAACTTTGTAAATCTGTAAGGTTAGCAAGTCTATATAACCATTAACAATATTTCTTTGACTAAAGTGTGTCAATATATAGAAAAATCACACAAACTGACTTATTAAAAAGCCTACTATTTGACCAAGTTATTAAAGAAGCAGTCCTGTTCTCTGGGAAGTACGGCTTGGCTTCGTAGCCTTGGATAAGGAGATTCCTCAACTTGAGGTGCTCCGCTACACTGCTATCACAGAAAATCTGCCTATCTAAAGTAAATGAATTATCACCAGTATGTTATTAAATTCCTGGTAGGTGGATCTGCCAGCAACACACACAGCCCCTGGCAAGTTCAAAATGACTTTTCCAGTGTTAAGTGTCTGGAGGTTTTCCTTTCCCTGTTCTTAAATCCATGGTAGTTGGTATTTAGGAAGATAAGGAATTGCTTAATGAGGCACTCATCATTGTTTCCTTAGTTGTGGGATCAGTGAAGAATTTTTTAGCAATGTTGATCTCTCCTTGCTTGCATTCCCTGAGGTCTCACACATAACTGGATCCACAAACACACATGCAGGAGCCCAGCAGAGGTGCTTCTTTCTATCACTCTTTCCTGTCTCCCCTTGGTCCCCCAGCTTGGCCCCTTTCTTTTGCATGCCACAAACCCAGTCTGCTTCATAAAAATGCAGTATATGACACGGCCCTGCAGGGCCTTGGAGAGCACTTCTGGCTTTGACCATGTCAGCAGTCCCTTGCAGGGTAGGCAAGGGGAGGCTGCCAGCTGGGAGGAGGCATTCCCACTCCACAGCTACCTTGCTTCTGCTGAGGCTTTGAAGGCTCCCAACCCTGAGAGCACTTTGCAGCAGCCATCTTGCTTCAGCACACTTCCAGCTGCACGCAGCAAGCCTCAAGCAGAGGCTTTACTTTTTGTTCTTTATTGTCCTGACGTCAATGTAAGATAAAGGTAATTTGGGCTCAGGTTATAAGCAGAATAAAAACAGAAGGAGGAAGCTGGCAGCAGCAGCCTGACTTCAGGCTTCAGAAAGTCTGTGAGAGCCTGCCAAAACACAATCTTAGCTAAAAGCGTTAGCACATCTGAGACCCCCCGGATGTCTAAAAACAAAAACAAAACAGAAATGAAAATGCTCTCTAGCAATGCCACTGCCTCCACCTCCTGGTGGGGGGAGAAGCAGAGCCTATGCATGGCTTTTGGCTGAGAATCTAGGAGAGACCAGCAAATACTACCCCAGATGAAATTCTGTATTGCAAGCTCTGCCTGCAGCAAGTTTGTGCAGCCAAGTTATAAATCCTTCAAACAGGGTCTCATAATGAAAATGTGGACACTGTCTTAATAGATGGCACCTTGACCTGACAGAAATTTGGCCTCTATTCCTCTGCCAAAGCAGCCTTGAGACGCAGAAATGAGCAGTCCCTCCCCCCACTAGCAGTGTGGGGAGGGAGGAGGCGGTTGACGGATGGTTTTGTGGACAAAAGAGAGAGGGATGAGGAATAAACTGCAAATTGATCTGTGCAGCAGAATAAAAGCAGGATGTGGCAAGGTGGACTGAGGTCAGTGTCACACAGGTGCAAGCCTTGGAATTAGTTTCCTGAACATCTGCAGCAAACATAAAAAATAACTGCCAGTACCAAGGAGGGAGAAAAAAATAACACATCTCACATTGCATGGAGCAAAGTAACCCACAAAACAACACAAAAGAAGAAAAAAAAAAGTTTTTTCTGTGACCATTGCATTCACCAGCCACTCTGTTCCCAATTTCCTTGTTTAAGCTGTGTGTTTTGCCACATCATTAAAGAAAACAGTAATATTTCTGCTTTCCTTGAAACTGTTTGGAAACATCCCCCCGTTGAGACCTGAGCAGAGCCAGTTTTCCAGATCTAAACAAAGGAGGACCATTGCACGGGGCTTCTGGTGTGCCACTCCCCAGCCCCCTGCCGCCAAGCTCTTCAGACTAAATACAAATTGGGAGTCTCCTCCTAGGAATCCACAAAAATCTGTCTTAACAAAATGTCCAAGTATGTGATAGGCAAGGAGACATCTGTGTGTTTTTCTTTGCCTATGAGAATGTCTGGGAGAAGAAGAAAAGGTTACTGTTTTGCCCATAATTATTTCTCCTCCCCCTTTCATCCTTCCTATTCCCAGGGTAAGCAGACGAAACAGCATACCAACACCCCAAACTGAATAAATTTACAAAGCTTTAATTTTTCCCTTAGCTGTGTAGGAAGCAATGGTACTGAGGAATGACTGTTCACATGTGAAGGGCTAAATTAATTTGCCCAAGAACATGAGTGCCTTCAGCACTTACAGAAACAACTCAAACGAGAGATTCCCTTACTTTGTCAGGAAAACAAACTCCTTGTAAAAGAAAAAAGAAACAAAAAAGTACATATCCTAAAAATGCTCTGAATCTGTTTATTGAACCTGATGCTCTCCAAGTGACTGACTGCTTTTCAATGGTCAGAACATTTGTTTTTTAACTACTTAGGCTTAAAAAAGTGACTTTTTATTACTTTTCCCTTCATATGGCTGCTAGTTCCTTCCTTAACTTTATGTGGTAAATGAAAAAAAATAAATACCTAAGCTAGGAACATCACAAAATCCATGAATAGCTCAGGCAATTACTTACTATTAAACAAACAAAACAAGAAAGAAGGAAGTACTAGAAATAAAATATATTACAGGTGGAGTCTGAGTGGAAGAGCTATTCATTTTACCTAGTGGTTTGAGAAGTTTGGTATGTTTTCTCCCCCGAGATTAAATCGTGGGCATTAAACAACGTGGTATACCTCACAGCTGCCCCTGAACATGAGTCTTTTTATGAGGAGTATGGAGAATGTCGAGGAAAAAGCATAAAAAAATTAACAAACCCCACTACATTTATCTCCTGACAGATGACATCAAAGATGCAGCTACTGTTTTTCTGCAGGCGTATCTCCTCCACAAACAACAGCATGGTGTGAAGGGTCCACCCCCCCAGCATGGTGCAAGCTTCTTCCCCGCAGCCTGCCTGACCACAGCCTGAAACAACAGCACCCCTAAAGCATATAGGAAGTTCTTCAAACAGCTCCCTCTCTTCCTACAGCAGCCGTAAACTTGTACGCACATGTAAAAATACCTGTGCTGGAGACAGCCACAGGTAATGACAGCTAATTTGACAGACAGCACAGCAGAGCTGATCAATATTGACAAGCACCAGACAGCCTTTTTCATTCTCCTTTCACCTTCCTTTTTTAAAATCAACTAAAATTAAAATAAGAAGCCGCCAGCATGGGTGTTCCTGGTACCGTACGAAATCCAGCACTGCTAACAAACTGCAGTAAATAAGTTTTCTCTCTCCTCTGCAACTAACAACACAACACCGGTACTACTGGTGGCAGCGTGTCATACAGGGAAATCTGCACTAGCTCCAACAGTGCAGTATGTCTGAGCACACCAGTTCAGGTCGACAGGCATCTCTTCCTTTCTGCAGCCAGAGCTGGCTCTGATACCTTACTGTATCACAAAGAGCAACCGAAGAGGTGGAACAGGGAAGGTCACTTAGGAAAGAGGCAGCAGAAGCTTCATTTCTTCACAGAAGCCTTGCCCTGTTGTGCCTCCTACTTCCCATTTTTATCCCTTCTAGCACCCTGCCTTGCATAGAAAATATTTATTTAATACTATTAACTATATCTGTGGAAGAAGGCTTTGTAGTTCCAGTCTGCGGTAAAGGGTAGAAGAAACACGGGAGATGGTGGGGGACTCTTAGTAAATGAAGCCAGGGGATACTTTGGGCTGAATTCAAGCCTAGAGTGAGTCATTTATGACTAGGACTCTTTTTTTTTTTTTTTTTCCTCCAGGACAAGGGGACTGGATGGGTGTTTTTATTTAATAGTGTAACTAACCAGAATGCAAAAAATGTGTACAATCTGGATAAAGGACTTTTTAATGAAGGCACTGCGAATGACATTTCCCCTCTACTTTAGAATGCTGCAAATAGCAAATTAGCATACCTCAGAGTGGAATTTCTGCTACAGGAGAGATGAAAGGTTAACTGTCTAAAGAGTAAAGAATATGTCTGACATCTATTTAGAAAAGAAAAAGTCTCCTAATAAAAGCAGAGGCCCCACTTGATGCTCCTAATTCTCCTTCAGTGTTTGCATACACTTTCAAATAATTAGAGAAACCCACTCCAAAAAGCCTGACTGAAAAAAATAAAAAAAACCCACTGCAAACCTCAATGCCTTGTTTGCTGGGCTGGTTAGAGGGCTCTGGAGGTCACATTGATTGACAAGCCTTTGGTGCCTGTAGGAGGGCTGCTAATGCATACACATCGCTTGAGAGGCAACCTCTGGGTACTGACCATGCCTAATAAGCAAAGGGCAGCCGGTAGGCTGAACAATGTAGGAAGCAAACCGTCCTGAATTAAGGGTGGCTGAAAGATTGCAAATTACATTCTCTATCAATTAGTACCCATTAGAAAGCAGGAGGGCATGGTATATCATTAAAAACAAAGATCTCCCCCCCCCCCCAACTCCAAGGCATTTTCATAAAGCTACCTTTGTTGCTACTTCTTAGCAAGCACCTTACTACTGCACGCACATGCCTGGGCTCACACCAGGGAATTTGAGGTACGTGTTACTAGAGCAGTAAAGTTGTTTAGAAAAGCAATTTGAGCCACAACGGGAAGGCTTGAGTTTCTACATCCTACCATAACCTAAGTGCTAAGACTGGAGTTTCATAAGGTGTGACAGAGACAGGAAACCATGGCTTCAAGCCAGACAGAGCTCCTTCCAAACAGATCTCACCCTGAGCACTTGCTGCAGCCTCAGCCAAATGCTGCCCAGCACATTGCTGGACTGCCAGCAGCTCTCAGCGGCTCCCCATTCAGTCCCTAGCCTCCACTCAGGCAGCGCAAAGAGGAGAAACACCCCTGGGGAAGCCGATGATGACTCTCCCTTCTTCTCTTTATAAACCAGGTCTTGTGGGGTTCATCTGTTCTATGTATGGTTAAACACAGCAAACTACTTCCACAGGCATGCTTGCAATGGTGGTTTATGATGTGATTCCACGGATTTGTCCTCCTGTGTATGTGCTCATCTACTTCTGCAGCTGTTTTAACTTTTCCTTGCTGTTTTGAAGGCATGGCGTAACTCATTAGGTTACACCTCAAGTTGCATCTAACTTCAGCTAGCATTTTAAAGCCAGCTGTGTCTGTTTAGCCAAGGAAAACCAGCCCTATTCAGTGTTTAAATGTATACCTTCAACAAACAGAACTATTGACTGATAATATTGACTACGCTTTTGATGCTTTACTGAATCTCTACGTAGGCTAGAGGAATAATAATACAAATGTGACTACACTTTCAACAACAGTAGGTGGCAAGAAAAAAAAAATCGGTGTTATTTTATTTTACTGAAGTCACCTTAGGCACCACACTTGCAATAAGAACAATACTTTGATCTTAGCACTTTTCACTAGTAAAACTCAATAGAATTTTACAAAGGAAGTCAGCATTGGCACTTACATGTAGGGTACCATTATTGCACAAAGAACTACTGTTCATTTCTTTTCTCACGCACTTTTCCTTAGTGCTATTGTGACAAACTGAAAAAAAAAATAAATCTAGTAACAATCATGAAGCCTTGGCACAGTTATATTTCCAAGACTTGCTGGGCCCTCATCTTTTTTCCTTCACCAACAGCTGGTCTTTTCTGTCCAGAAAGGAACCAGGGCTTGGTCCAGTCCTGCAGACAAGGGGAGCACAGCGAGTAAGGCTGGGCTCTTCAACTATTTCATTCCACATATTGTTGTGAAAGCCTAGTGTGCAGTTCAAGTGTGATATGGAAACAAGACAGATAAAAGTGCAGCAAAAAAGTTCCACTGAAAAAATAATGCATTCACCACTACAAGAAAATTGATACCAGAGCCAGCAAAGTATACTCTTTCTTATTAAACTTTTTTTTTTTTAAAGATACTGTTAGAAGGCTTGGCCAGGTAGTTATTTTCAGCAAAACACATGCATCCCTGGAAAGCATGTAACACCAAAAAAGAATAAAATATGGCTGTACCTCTTAAAAGTGAAATTAAGATCTTAAAGAAGTGCCACAGTTATTTCACAGACTTGGTAAAAATGCTTGAGGTTAAAGAAAAATGGAGTCTTGCTTAAACAATCTTCATTTGTATATTTTCTTGGAAAGCAAAAACAAACAAAAAAAAGGCCATGCACACATTTGAGAAGCACTTTAGTATTCAGCAGCTCTGGAAGTGAAACTAAATGATACCAGAGTAAGGACTGGATTTGTCCTTTGAACTGTAAATACTGCTTAGCTCATGTCAAGTGTGATAAAATGGGTGCAACTCTGACAAAGCACAGTAACTTACTTTCCTACTCTCTCCCAAGTTCTCATTCACAGCTTGGTTTTTCCGACTTGGAAAGAAAGAGGGGCCTTCCATTCATTTCCAGCAGGGGCTCAAAAGTATTTCAGGAGGTACAGGGACAGGATGTCACCAGGACAACACAAGTAAGCACAAAAGACAGATACAAAGAACAGACTTCTTCAATGGCATGTTTGTCAGATGTTTCATAAATCACAGTGTCTCTGTATTACAACAATAACTGCTCTCTTGTAACATACTCCGGGTTATCCCTTTCTGTATGGGTTAGTTGATATAGTTTGCAAATACCACAGCTGGCTTGTCACTAACTACTATAAATGGAATAAACCAAGAGACTGTTCCTCAGTTCTTGATATGGTCTGTTACAGACAGCTTTCACAGACACCGACCACATGAGGTATTACCAGCCCTGATTACCAGGTTCAAGATAATGGCTCAAATGACAAGACCCTGGAGAGGGTACAAAGACCTGTTTCGTCAGAGTGCTCCACACCATGGTAACTGTCATGTACCTGCTCCGCTGCAATACCGTTAGCAGTCCTGCCAAGGCTGCCACCTGAGGCTGTTCATTTTCAAATTTTATAAGGAATTTTTTTTCCTACATGATTTCATTTAATCTAATCTAGTTTGACAGTGATAAAGGATGGGTGGGGTCTTCGTGATACTTGTTGTGAAAACTTAGTTTTATTCCAGCTCCATAACATGAGGAATCATCAGCTGTGGCAGGCTATTTATACAAAGATAGTGCTTTAGCATTTGGAAGTAGGGCACTTGTTTCCCCTCCTCCAAAGTCTCTAGCCCACACTTCAAAGCATTTAACTATATTTAAAATCCTTCCCATATTGCAGCAACATGATACAGCCACTTTGGGACAAGTTTATGAAAAAAGGGACCTTTACCCATTTCTGCAAATTGAACTATCTAGCCGATTTTTTATTTCCACTACACATCTGTTGTTCTCCAAGTCTTGGTTGTTTATTTATTCACACACACACACACGCGCGCGCACACACACACACGTCATGTCCACGCAGTAGATCACATTCACCATTCACTTCTGAGTACTTAATTGTTGGTCTGCCCATTAATCCCAGCCATTTTTATCTTTCCCTAAATTTAAAGTCTTTCAGTAGCTTCATATTAGTAGAGAAATCTTTCTTCATTTCCAAATATGAAAAAAAAATCCATTCCCAACTACCCTAGTATTACGCCCAGCATAATTTTGTTCTGCAAAAGTCACAGATTTAAAGATCTGATTTCTTGTAACCTTTCACAGCTAGAAGTTTCTATGGCGTGGGAAAACCATCACTTTCTAATCCCTGGAGAGTTTAGAGATAAACCCCCGCCACCCCCCCACCCCAACCCCTTTTTTTTTAATGTAGAGAACTTGGTTTAAGTTGTTGGTTCCTCAGATCACAAATCCAATTATGGTAAGCTCATGACAAACCACAAAATCCTCTAAAATTATGTAAAATTTCTTTCATGCAACTAAAAGCTACATGACTTTGTGCATTATCTGAAGGTTCCCCATGGCCACAACATTATTTCATTTTGGTAGCAGCATGGCTGGCAGGCATGACAAAGATATTTATAGAACGTATGTATACTTAAGCGTACCTGTTTAAAATTAAATTGACAAAGATACATAAAGGACAAATGAGGCAGTCAAACTGAATTAGATATTAACATTTCCCATTCATCTGACATTAGCAAATGACTCCTGCCTCAATGTACGATGTGTATTCAGATACTCTTTTATCATATTTCTACACTTACTAACATTTGCACATGTATTTTATGGGGTATTTAAAGCAGGTAGACTGGATGAAGTAGAATACAAACATACCATCTCTGAAGATGACTTATCAGTGCTCTTCTGAAAAATAAAGATGGCAAAGCCACGTAATGTGTTATAGTAATCTGCTCACATCACTTAACAGATGTTGGTCCGAGAACCTAAAACCAACAGCAACTGACAAGCAGCCTGTCATCATTTTCAAGCTGAACAAATACTCTTAACACAACAGGATATATACACATATACTTTTAGAGAATGTGTTAAATGTATAAATTAACTCTGAAATAGCTCTAAACTCATGTGATGCACTTCCATTGAACATCTTTTTGTAAAACTCTTGACAGTCCTTCCTTTCCTTAGTCCGTTTGGCTAACCCATGTACCAACATGCTTACTATTAGCTCCTGTACTGCTGCTACCCAAGCACACCTCCTCAGAAGGTGCCATCCATTTTGCAGACACAAAATGCAAGAGCCATGTCACCCCTTCAGAAACGTGGTTTTTTCCTTCCACAATGGGAAATAAAAAAAACGCTTTCTATGCAGGGGAAGAAAGGAAAGAAAGCTTGATTTTTTTATATATATATTTTTATTGGAGCCTTAAATCTAAATTTCTGGAGCCATGCTCACCCTACCATAACCAAGTGAGTAACAGGGAAAGGCTCCTTGCACAGGCCAACTGCGGCACCTCTGGTTTTGGCGAGGCAGAGGAGTGTCTCGTGCCAGCTCAGCTACGATGTTTCTGAGACTATGATAAAGAGTCAAAAGTCAGTTGCATGTCTTTCCTTTTTTCAGGATGATCAAGCCACCAGATGTTTTGACCAGCCCCTTAAATTTGCCTATCACAAAGAGAGCTCCACAATGAAGAAATCGTCTCAAAGTCTCAAACCGAGACGCAACATAAAAACAGAGAAGCAGAAATGCCCGCATGTGTATGTGTGAATGCGAAACATACACCATGGATTATGTCACTAGAAGCAGTATGTCCTTGTTTTCAATGGTAAGTGGAAGGAAATCTCAGTAGTGCACCTGTACACCAGGCTTTCCGCAAGGATCAAGGCTTCCAGAGAAGCACAGAAGGCGACCGCAGGCCACGCCACACCGCGTTTGCTCAGTAAGGCTCTATCGCTAACAAAGAAGGCCAGGCTTATCGTGCTCAGTGCCCATATTCTTACAAGCTTGCTGTAATGCTCAAAGGGCTTAAGTGCCCTTATCTGCCAACCTCCTGCTTCATTTCTTCATTGAAATAAATCCCTTTGTAATAACAAATGAGACTTAATACTTAGCCTGTATGCAGATGAGGAGGGACAGAGCTGCTGTCACATCTGGCTGGCAGAAGACAATCCACACAGGTAGCTGAACTGCTCAGGGATTACAGGTAAATTTAACTAAATGGATGTCCCTGCTTCCCCCCTTCTCCCACCAAGTTCTTTAACCCTTCTTAGGATAACAGAGTAATTTCAATGTACAGTGTTTAAAAGCTACAGCTCTCCGTATAATTTTGGTGACTGTCATTTTACTTAAGTTATTTTTAAATTAGTGATTTTTAAGAACACATTCCCAGGCTCAGAGCAGGCAGAAACAAGGAGTGAGGGGAACTGTTTCAGATTTTTTATGCAGCACCAATTCCTGCCATAGGCTTTCAAAGGCCTAAGTCACTTACAGAGTTCAGGATAACCTACAGTTCACCAGCTCAGGAATGCTATTAAAAATTGGCTGTGAAGAAGAATACAAATGTTCATTGTAGTTATTATAAATCTAAAGAAGAGGGGGATGACCAAAAGCTTATTATAGAAAAATGATTTTCTGAATGTACTTGTATGTTCTTTAGATGGCAATATATAAATTATGTGTTTTTCAGTAAACAAAGAAATTAGAAAGTTAACAAAAAAAAGTTGGAATAATTTAAAAATATTTTAAAAGCGACAGAAATAGCCTGAGACTTCATTCAGCAAGGGCACAGGGGTCTTGACTGCATCTGTGATTTCTGTCATGTGGGGCTTGAAGACAAAGAGGACATTCACATGAGTAAAGATGATAAAGGATTAGTTCCAAAATGCTGAATTGTCCATTATAAAATGAATTACACAAGTTTCCTCTGCAGTTTAAAAGCCCCAATGTTTTACACACCAACAACTCAAAATTAGTCACTCCTCATAGTCTATGAAGAATTAAATAGCCTCAAAAGCACTGTAACTAAGAAAAAACAAAACAAACTGAAGAGCCAAACATGGCTTTACGTTACTTCTCTTGAGCATTTACTATTTATATCATATAAAGATCTAAAACTGCAAACACAAATCCATCCATAGAAATTGTAAAGGGCTCAGGAAAGGCTCCAGGCCATAAGTACCTTTGGAATTTTCTAAAAATAGAAACAATAACCCCCACCCTTTATGCTGATTCTAATATCCTAACATCATTCTCACAATACACTTTGCCTACAGAATTTAAAAATAAATTAGCTATTTACGCAGGTTATCAACACAAGGCTGTGTTTTGGAATTTCTTTCCATCCTTTTCTTCTCCTATAACAGCACTCTTATTTATTACCATATTTATGTGAAAAGAAAATATAACATTTTTAGTTTATTGTCCATGCTTTCTTAGTAATTTCCTGATCTGTCCTTCAGTGCCTTGCCAGTCTCCCTGTCACTAAAAATATTTTTTTTTTCTTCTTTTATGCCACAAATGGAAGAATCTTCACTTTCTGACATTTGGGCTTTTTTATTTTTACCTTCAAGGCTGTTCATTAATAAGAGCTGTGAATGCAGAGACTGATGCAAATACCTTGCAGTAAAGAACTGTCCAGTTTCTAGAGAGCAGAACTGGACAGGTGGAGAAGCAGGATGCAGTATTAATTTCTGAAGGAAACTGCTGTTCCTCTCACATGTAACACTATCACTGAAACCAGTACTTACCTATGTACAAAAAGATAAGCATTTTAATTGAGCTTTAATATAGTCTTTCATATATTCTACTATAACATGGAAACTAAACAAATTTAACTCTTAAAACACTTTACCACTTTTTTATTTGCTAAGAGACTATGTAATCAAATTGGGTTTTGTTGAGCTTGGATACTCTTAACATGAAAGATGCAATGTGGTGGGCTACAGTGTCCGTACATTTCTCAGTTAAAACAGCATATAAAATGTTATGAACATAGTTTACAAACCCAACCAGCATACAGAAACATGCTGACAGCAAGACTGACAGCGTATATTCCTTTATATTTACTTGACAATCTGTAACACCTCTGTGGGAGTTTTAGGTGTTCCTAAGTGAAGAACAGTTAAAATGAAAACCAATTTAGAAGAAAATATTCCTGAACTGTGTATTTCCAGTGCCCTGAACTCACACAGTTTTGCTGCATACAACACATTTCCACTGCTCTTAAACATGCTACCAACCAGGTAACTTTATCTCTCTCTCCAGAAAATGTTTGGAGAAACACTGAAAATCATCTTTAGTTTTGTAAAAGGAAAAGAAAGCACAGACAAGCAGAACAACTAGAGTTGTGCCGCTGAATCACCAGAGAGTTCTATGCATTTCTTCTTATCTGAAAATCATCATTAAAAGGGTTGACTTTAAGAAGTATCATGACAACCAATAACTTTAGTCCTACCTGTATATGGTCTTCTTTCATATAATTAAATTGCAGCTGCATAATTTTTTCAATAATATTGTTGTGGTGAATAGACCATGTCAAAGCTGAGAAGCTGAAGCTGAGCCACATAAAGAAGACATTTCATGCAGGCCCCACTTTCAGCTTTCTGACACAGGAGACTTTCTCCTCCGGTTTTCTAGCATAAACAAATGTGTAACTAGCCAGCCCTTAATTCCTCAGTATCACCTGGGTTAGTTTATACACTTAGTAGGAATTCAAGATTGACTGACAGAACCAGGTTGAAGCATAACCACACATGCAGTAATTAGCATGATTAGAAGCAATAAGACCTTTAACCTTAGTCAGGTGCAGTTGGAACAGCACATCTAAATTCTACCTTTGATATATGACATCTAGAATTTAATGCATTCATGTATTTCCTTCCTTCCATCCACTTGTGATTCCTGAAAAAGTGCTGGTCAATCACATTTTATATTCTTTAATTTGACACCTACACTTACAGATACAACTGGACTGTTTGAGTATTGAGCACATTGCATCCGGAAAGGGTTTAGAGAATTACATTGGTGAGCACTTCCCTCTATGATCAATATAAATGATGATTTGATGAAAATACCTATATGCATAATTATCTAACACCCAGTACAGCTTAAAAACTTAAAAAATATATAAATTCCTAGCATACAGAAAATTATCAGACAGAAATTCCAGGGCCTAGGTGTTAGTCATATTCTGACATCTTATCAAGATGTAGTGTATGCAAGTAATATACGATTGCCCTCAGCATCAGTATTTTGACAGATGCATCCAAGAGATGCCCCTTCTCTACATCCATTTCTTCATCTTGCAAGAAACATTAAACATTTGCTCTAGAATGAAATGGTTGATATATACAGACTAACTGCAAAAATATTCCTAGCCATCCTCACCAGAAAAAAATACTGTTCCATACCTGTAACATTTATCTCTTCAAAATAAACCAAACACTGTGGATGAAAGTATCAGTGAATCTGCTTCAGGAATTAATTTTGCTACCGTTACTCAAATCAGATATTGAGGCATTGCATTTTTTCCTAATGATTTTTTTAATACATCTGTTTACTTGTTCAGCGTTTAAAGCCTGTATGGTGATATCTATCCAAGAAAGACACATTACTGTGAATCGCCTCAATTACAGTATTCTAATTCACAGATTTAGTAACATGTCAGAGAATTTGACTCATTGTCTTCAATAAAACTCAGATTGTTCATGTTGTAAGAACTCATATATTTACAGAGCAGGTGAATTAAGCCTACACCCATTAGTCTAAACGTAACAAACAGATTGGTTTTTTATGCTAAAGAGAGCATTTTAAAAAGCTATTATATGCTTCTAGACTGGAAACATCTCATTAGAATGTGATGTCTGGGGCTGTCCTAGAATGTTAGTTTGTAATGTAGGCATGAAAGCAATCAAGGCTGTGCCGGTGTAACCTCAAAAAATCCAATCACCCTACCCCCAAAAAACCCACAGAAGCTGAAATGTTCACAAGCTCAGCTAAGTACTGGCAAAATCAATATTTAATCAGCACCTGGTGCTGGGGGCACAGGTGGCAATAGCCAGGCTCTCTGTTTTGACAGACCTGGAGACATCTGAAATGTTCAGACCCATTTTTGCTCAGTTTATGATCATTTACCATACAAATAGAAAGTCTAAAATGCTCTGGACATTTTTCTGTCCTCCTGTAGCTAGCTATGATCACACAGCATCTGAGCTTTTGTCATCTCCCTTTATGCAACCCAGCTATAGCATACCTATTGTTAAAGATTTCCTATTGCTTTTATTTTTTCCACAGTGTTGTGCTATCCACTCAGGAGATAAAAAATCAGTAGCACATGACATAGAAGTTAAACTGAAGTTAGCACATGCAACTGGAAGGTCACATATCTTGAACTGGAATTCCCAAGAACAACACTTGGAAAAGTCATTAATCATTAAGCATGGCCTGCACACAACAGTTAAGAGTAAATGCTTGTCACATTTTGAAGGAAACCCTGCTCACCTCCATCAGCATGAATATCATCTTTCCAACAACAGCAGAAGTCTTCTACGTCAGCAAGTGACCTCCCATGTTATTGGAACAGTCTAGGCTTCACAGTCACTGGTGGGATTAAGTTACCTGAACGTATCCAATGCTAAGCCTGGGGACACCTTCAGAATGAGGGTTCAGGTCATGTTTCCCAGATTTTTCACATTCATCCTCTAAGAGAATTTGATTCCACAAAATTAAGCTAAATATGTGTGGACAGTCTTTTTAAATTGTTTTCTTTTAAGACTAAAAATGACAATTAAAAGTCCAAGTAAGGTAAATGGAACAGTATTATTTCACAAGTGAACAGAACTGAATGGGAAAAGCATCAACAGAATAACAATTACTGGAATCAAACCAGGATTTCTTGAAGTACTTATTAACCTGTGAAAGGTGTATATTCCCAAGGATCATGATCAGAGCTATGTTCCTCTATGTTGGAAAATATTCTTATAAGCAAATAAAACTGGCTGACCCAAAGCTGCTAGTGTCACCCAATATAATGTCAAATCATCACTACAGGGAGACTGCTTTGAAAAAGGATAACACGAGGTCTCTCAAAGGAAAGTCCTGAATTTTAAACAGAGCCTTTCCTTGCTATGGCAAGCTACAGATAAACAGAAAAACAGGCAACTACAGCATTCCATAAATTACAGAATGTATTGAACAGTGTGCCAGGGCAAAAATACTGACACGTCATAATTTTCATACTGTATGCTGCACGGAGCAAGTGTGCTCTGCAAGGTAAACAAAAAACTTTGCTTTTTTTTCATTTTGCACTGCAGTCATCATTAAGTGAATTTATCTGCAGCCTGTTCTAAGTGCACTTGCAGAAGAACATCACACAAATGCTAGGGAGTCTTGCCTCCAAAATGCTTAGCTGTAATAAAACTATAATAATGGTTTTATTTTGCAGCTGAGCTAAGGAAAGCTGGAGTGCAGGAACATAAATCTAAATTGAATTTTTAAATACTTGTATTTAGGATTCCTTTGAAAATTCACAACGCAAACTTAAGTCTGAATTCCCAATATGGAGTTTTAATGCTTTTATCTGTCATAGTTTTATTTCCTCTTCTGCCATAGATTTGGGCTTACCTATATAAATAGATCCTAATAATATGAGTGGGGTTCCATTTAAACTTGTTAATTCTCTTTCGGAAAACAAGTTCTGTAATATATAGAGGGATCAGTTATAGTTCCCATGGCAATATATATATAAAAGAAAGTTTAATATTTGCCATAAATATTATAATTGTAAGAAACACCTTTTCTGTATGCTTAAAATAGCACAGAAGACAGTATTACACACAGTAATTTAAACATATGTATACACTGTTGACATGTAAAATCCTGGTTATATACCTGGATTTATTATTTGTATGCTTCTTTATTTTCCAGATTGCAATGAATTTGCATGCTGAAGCCTGTTTTTAATGTACAAATTCTGTCAAACATATTTATAAGACCAGTACTGCAGAAGTAGGTGTATATTACCAGGAAAACAGTAATGCACTCAGCTGAAAAATATACTGTAGTTCAGCTGAAAAACAGGCCAAATCCACATACACAAATATCCCATTTTTATTACTCTTTCTTTGTATTCCAGTGAATCCACATGCTTAACTGTAAGGCAAGGCAGTTTTTACTGGATATCATATGTTTTTAATGAGAAAAGTCAATGTAGGGATTCTAGTATGTCTTTAGCACCTTTCTTCTTTTCATCGCAGAATTATGGCAGGGGCTTTAACTCCAACAGGGGCTCTAACAAGTTTAGCCTAAAACTTACTTTCTCCACTTTTTTCATAAGAGGAAGCGTGCGGACTTTACTAGCCAAGTCTAGGATACCTATTTTAGGGTTTTTGGGGTGTGTGCATGTGTGTCTGTTTTAAATCAAGACATTTTAAAATCTAAAATTCAAAAGCATTGGTTCAGAACTGCAGAATACGGCTTTCTGCTGTGGGAAATGGATGCTGTTTTGTTGGGACTGTCTCTTCAGGGTCTCAGTATTTAAGATCATCTGGGTATCTGGACAGCTCCAGTGCCATACTTATCATTCAAATACCACAAGCACCTATAAATTGTCCCACCCCACTGGTGGTGGAAAATGGAATTAAAATAATTTCGATTTTACCAGACAGAGAATGGAGGAACAAAAAAAGTAACTGGCTTATCCAAGGTTATGCAGCTAGCCTGCCACAGAATACAAAGCAAAACAAATTATTTTTAACACAGTTCTAGTTACAGGACGCATACCACTATTACTCTGTTTCCTTTTGAGTGTACAGTTTTAAAAATGAGAGCACAATATGCACCATCCATATCCAGTGTACAAAACTGCATGCCACAGCAAAAGCAACAGAAAAGACAGTAAACAACAGAAGAATCACAAGAAGATTGTCTTTTCAGAGTGTACTTCGACATAATCCCTGGACCTTAAGGGCACACCAGAGGAAAGATACCTCATAGTTCTGTAAGGTTTCAAAAATCCATACATAACCTGCATTTGTTATGCTAGGCAACCTATTTTGTGGATATCATATTTTTCCTTCCCCTCAACGCGCGCGCGCACGCACACACACACACACACACCCCCAGTATGTCAGCTATAAATAAATGTCAGTTGTATGAGCAAGGGAACAGCACATTTGTATAAGGTAAGTAACAAGGGGGAGTGACGCGCCTCAAACTAAGGGCCAGCTAAGAAACATACTGATGGGAAACAGGTAGTCCGTAGACAAAACAGGTATGTACATCAATTAGGCTCAGGACATGGAGATTAATGGAGTATGGGGACAGCTTTGTTTTATGAGTCCCGCTGAAGATAAATGATGGTAGAGAGGAGCATAAGGAATTGTCTACTATTTAGAAGGTAAGCATAAAAGACAAAGCAATGGAGTGAGAATGCTACATGGGACAATTACTGGTGAAGACCCCTGGCTGAAAGTGAGCAGCCTGTTGGGATACGTAGGACATTTGATAGGTAAAATCACTCTTGCCATTTGGGTCATGACCTCATTAACAGTCAAACAGCAGTGCTGAAAATGAATGACCTGCATCTGACTGCCCAGTGAAAATCTACTCTTCACAACGGTTACATTTGAGAATGGATTTAGCAGGTAGCAGTTACTGTAGGCTACTTGAGAACAACTAATTTTAACTAGAAATCATTAAAGCAGAAGAAATAAAAATTACATTCTGTGGACTCCATAATGTGTACAGCAGAAGATGGAAGGATTGGGATGGATATGCTAGCATACAGCTCATGGAAGTTCTCTTAGATTCAGCTCTGTAGTGCACAACACAGAAAAGCAAGTATGACGTTCAGTGCCCCATACACTGACACACATCAGCTAATCTGTAAACAACAATGTGAAGGCCTTTAGAGCATAGCAGTGATAAAGTACCCAGCAAAGTGGATGCTTTAAATCAAAAGGTATCAGAAAGCATGATGTAAATAAGAACAATGTGTTATATCAAACACAAAAGTACTAACCACATCATCCTGGCATTATGCTGACACCAAACTATGTAAACTACTTAAGGTTCAAGGGCACCATGTGATTATTAATCTATAGGTAAGCACTTCTTATGTAATCATAAAGTTAATTAATTCAGATAAAGTATGAATTAAAGTGATGGAGTAAACAAATAATCAGTATAGTAGAATTATTTTCCACTAACCATACCCTGTGTACTCAAACTACTAACCTACCTTTGCTTCAGTTGATCCCTCTAACCCGGATTTTCCAGCTAATGAACAGAAGCAGAAATGTTTAACTTAATCAGCTGATGCAGAAAAATTAGACAAAAGGAAAAATAGATAAGAGGTTGAAAAGAGCAATAAAGTAAATCTCACTTTTCAACTAATTTCTCTGACTCAAATGAAAACTTTATCCCATTGAATTCAATTAGGGAAACACAAAAGTTTAGCCTCCAGCTTCAAAAAGGACTACGAACTTCTCAGCCCTTTTCCTTGATCCTTTTCCCTCCCTTTTTTTCTAATTTGTACCAGCATCATATTTTCAATATTGTGTAATCTCTGCCTCTGGGGTAATTTTTGAAACAGTTTCTTACATACAAACACAGTAGTCGGGGCTAACGCTGGCTGTATCAGACAAAGATGGGATGGTAACACTGAAGGATGATAAATAAAAAGAAATAGGAAGTAACTGAGGAAAGGAAATTAAGGTACAACAAAGGTTTTAGCTAAAGTGCAGTTTTGGGTCTTCACTGCCACACAGCACACTTCATTCCACGTCCTTCTCAATTTATCATCTGAAAAGTAAACAATATAAACCTAAAAATAAGATGTACCTCAACAGTTAAGTAATAACCGCCTAACAAAAGCTTACCATTTTGGCCTTGGACCTTACTTCAGAGAAAGATTTAACTTGAGAGAATAATCAGCACAGAAAACAGTTACACATGCAACAAGAAGCCTCTCCAAAATGGCAAGATGGCATGTAGTAACAATAATCCAAAACCACTCCCACTAAAATTAAATGCTAAAATTATTTCTTTTATAAATGTAGGTATATTTAAACTTTTACCTATGTATTTTAGCCCCCTTTACTTTCAGATTTTCTCAAAACTTTTTTTCCTCACATGCTACAGGACCCTTTCTTGACAGATCTTTTTAACTGTTGTAGATTTGCCACCAAATTTAGAAAAAACAAACCACATCCTGGTGCCTTCATTTCTGAAGTGGGAGGGAATTATTCAATTTACTCTGCTTAGTAATATCTGGAAAGAATATTCCTGGTTCTTGTTGGACAGCAGTTACAGGAAAGCCATTGATGGAATATACTGACCTGAGAATTAACAACGAGAGCGCTGAGAAGCAGTAGCATGTTGAATGGAAACACAGGGGACATAGAAAAAAGAATCAAGACTGAAAGTAGTATTATACTCTGAATGAGAATGGGAGTAAAGGAAAACAAATGGCAGGAGAGGCCCTATTAAGCACGACAGCTCCTGCTAGCTTGAAGAAGGCACATGTGAAAGACTAAAAAGCATGTAAAAAGGAGCCAATGATGAGAGGATCCCATCACACAAAACTCAAAAAAAGTGATCAAGGATGGAGAGATACAGAGATGTTTTTTCACCTCAAAAGTCTTCAGTTGTCTGCCAGGGAAATCTTTCTCCTGTGAGATCTTCATGAGCTGATCCAGCCACACTGGAGCATGGGCTTTTAGAAGATCTTGCAGAGATGGGGAGTGTCAGGCCAAAAGAACTGTATTATTCAGCCTTCTGCCTGGAGCTTGTGCAGTCCAAAGGGCCCATGAGTGCAGTTTCAGAAAATCTGACCGTTCATGGGCAGGGAAGGATTTATGTTACGATGATCAGAAAAGATTCATTCTAAAGCCGGTCTAAACATCACTGGCTTATGTACTTCACAAAGATGATGATGACAGCCCAATTGGCGTAACTTGGGAGGAATGTAGCCACCTTCAAACTCAAGGGGACTCCTGAACAATCATTAGAAAATGTCATACTAGTTATTCACAACTGCTCCAAGAGGATAAAGCTATTTATCAGTCTTCTTAAAGAAAACTATTACTTTCTTTGGCTACAGGGGAACTGGAGAGCTATTGCTTCTATTAAACAAAACAAGCATGATGATCTTCATAACATGTATGTGAATATATCTTTCCTTTCAAGAGAAGAAGTGCTGTCTCCAGGCAATGGATTATTATAAAAAAACCCCACCAAAACCCTAATAAATTCAGCAAATGAGAGCTCCTAGCATCTCAAAGACAGAGCTCCTGAGATTTACCTCTATATATTAGGGGTGTAGAGTAATGGTTCTTGTACTGGATGGTTTACAGTTTGTAGATCTACAGGGACCCATCTCAACTGAATTCTTTTAACAGCTGATATGACAGAGATGTCCATTACCCAAATGGACAGCACTCTCTATTGATCAGTGCTCCACTCAGCAATCCCATTTGTCATTCTTTTGTCTCTGCCCTCATCTGCACTAGATAAAAAGAAGGAAATAATCAGGCTCTACAATAGTTAATCCACCTACAAGGCACAATGAACAATTAAAACATCTAAGACACAGAACCCTTAGTGTATCTACCTCATTTTTCCCTAGGCAGGCAGGGAGAAGTAAGAAACAGTATTAGTACAAAAAAAGGATCTAAAGAAATGCTACAGTCATTGCAAACTCTATTTACACCAAGTGTCATGTTCCCTCCACAGCTTCTTTATGAAATGTTTTTGTTTCTTTCAACATATAGTAGGGAAAAAAAGCCAAAACCCCAATAAAATAACAGAGCGACTACCTAATCAACCAGTGAATCACCTGGGGAGTTGCAACTGCAATTAATTGGATTTATGCAGTTAGACTGCAGTCATCCAGTATTCCCATACACATAGTATGTTTTTTACATAGTTCTCATATGAAAGATTAAATTAACCATGAGAAAAGCAATACTGAAACATTTAACGTTCTCTCTCATAGTACACATTAAGCATCCATGTCACGGAGACAGAAGCTTTTTTATTCCTTCACTGAATGCAATAACAGAAATAATTAAACATCTTCCAGACCTGAACTGCATGGTCATTAGCCAACAGTCAATGATTTGAACTGCCACAAGAGCTCAAACTGCACTTTGCCCAGGCTTTTCAACCCATTTCCATTCGGAAAGCCTTCCATATCCAGATTTCCCCTGATAAATGTTTTATGATGCTATAAAGACTGTCAACCAGAGAAGAGAGCTCCTCGGCACCTGAGCCACAGACAGAACTATCAAATAACACTTAATTGCTGGATGACACTGGGTGGCTGGGCTTGAATTCTGATCTCCAAATATTATCCATGCAACTGTCTGCAGAGATAAGACAGTTACGATAGCAGCAGATAAAACCAATTAAAATGGGGAACAGTGAGCATATCAAGACCCTGACTTTCACCATAAATACAGTTTAACACACATGTGGCAAGACATAATGTGCTCTCTGCTACATCAAGAACACAGCCTAGGACCTAACTCTTCTTCTGCACTGGAAGGAGGCATATGCGTAGCTGAGGGAATAGCATAGGGAGTGAAGGTAAACACTGGATATTCAGGACTAAGTACAGCAGCTGTTAATGACTTCTATAAACACTGCTGGATTGCAAATTTTGATACCAATAGCAGAGATAGGTTCATTTTCAATTTAGGAAGATGTTTACAGCTTCTGTCACCAGCATGATAATTCCAGGAGAAATACAGGGCATCTATTTCTCTTTTCCCTAACATCTGAGCAACTTCCACTTTCCAGTTCATGCAATTCCACTAGCATGTCTGTCTGGTATTCTTCATACCCATATCTACTTCATGATTTATCTCTCACCGTTGCTGTCCAAACCCTCCAATAAGGCAGTAATATTTAAATTTTTACACACTCAGCAAGTAAGGAATACAGCGAAGGTATGGCACATAAAAGGGACATGGAATAAGAATTTCTTAGTAAGCATATACAATTTTGTTCATTTGGTAGGAAAAGGCAGGAACACAGGAAGAGAGCAAAACAGAAGGGTTGATATAAAATCTAACTAATGCATCCCACAGGTCAAAACCATAATGACTGTTGGCAACTAGTGTTAATAAGGAGAATCCCTTTAAATGAATCATGGACATTAAGAAATAAAATACCTACTTTAACCAAAGAAAGACTAAAATAGCACCACACAACATAGTGTTGCTTAGAATACCTTCCCCTCACCCCCAGATTCTCTCAAAATTCAGTGAGACCTTTATAATTGAGAAGTCATTAGAAAAGGTCTTAATATCATCTGAGTTGAACAGTGAAAAAAACCCTCTTAAATTTATCCATACATTATTTTTTTAGTGCTTCTAATCTTAACTGTGTGCTCTCCATATAAAAATGGACTAGCAGAATTAAAAGTAAAATGGAGTCCTGACTCCCATTTTCTTTTCTTTCTGATTCTTTCCCTTTTTTAATACTGCATAGCTGTGATGTTACTTAACCATTCAATTATGTTATTTAAATGTTACAAAGTGAGTACTCCAAGTGACATTATGTAGACAATCTTTTACATACTGTTTCAATTTCAAAGTTTGCTCAAATTAGAAAGCGAGAATATGCACTTTTTCTTCCCCTTCACAACCACCCTTGCAAATAATCTTAACACCTAAACAGAAAGAAAAAAATCCCTGAACTCCAAAAAACCTTATCTTTTTTCTATAACTAAAGATTTTGTTTGTCCAAGCCTACCCACACGCATCCTTCACATTCTGCCTCCCTGTCTCTCACCTGTGAGCATCACAGTCAGAGAACAGAAAGTGGGAAATAACAGTGACTGAGCATGTTATAACTGGCCTTAAAAATACAAATGAAGATGTTTTTTAAAACTGATGACATTGCTTGAAGAGCATTCTTAAGATCCCAGTCATTTCTTCCCACAATTTCTTTTTAGCCTTCAAGGAGCACCATACCCTAGCTTTAGTTATCCACAATCTCAATGAGCCCACAGAAATCAAAGCACAGATCAGAAATGAACAAAAGCTTAACAGAACTACAACTCTTATTTGCAAATGCACGTCACATTTGAGCTACAATTTTGCTATTAAGTATAGTCGATGTAAAATATTGTCAGGTATGTTTAGTCCATTTATAGAAATGTACTTTTCCTTAAGCACCTCCTTTTATCTTAATAACAATAACAAGCATTATTTCTGTCTGTATTAGTATAATTTCTGTACCACCATGCTTTGCTCTTTGAGTCAGTTTTGATCCTCTGGTCTGCTTCATTTGAATCAGTGAAATAATTCTTTGATCACGACCCTTTTCCCAAAATAGGGCCAGCAGAAAGGCTTAGTGGCCTATTCCAACTACTTACTTTATTCCACTTTTGCTCATTTAACTACAAAAATATGTCTGGTACCAGATATACACAGTGTAACCCTGTGATCAACACTGTATTTCAGATATATATACTGCATCTTTTCAGCATTCAAGCAAGTGCTCTGCATTGCACTGAGATCAATGGCTTGCTCTTCTTTACCTCTTCAGAGAGAGTTAAATACTCCCTTCAGAGCAAAACATGTTTCAGGGATGTAAATAGTTTGGCTGCTGATGCTTCCATATTACTCTCTTATGGGGCAGGGGGGTGGGGTGGGGGTGGGGTGTACGACTGGTTTGCCTATACAGCTTCACTCCTCTATAACATAATTGCAGTTTTTGCACCTTTTCTGTTTACATTCACTTTGAAGTTTTCTCCCTTCGGGCTTCTGTCTCTGCCCTCTTCTCACTTGTTTTGATATGGCTTGCACATTTCCTGCTATTACAATTAACAATGCACTACAGAAACAATAGCCACTGCCACAACATTCACAGCTTCAAAGCTCTCCAACTTGCAAGACATAATACACAGAGAGGACACTAATGAAAAGGCTGAATTTAAAATCCCATTTATCCTGAAAAGGTCACGCCACATTGAGATGTCCTTGGGAGATTGCTGGGAGATACTGGGCTCTTTGAATGTTGTTGTGATCATTTTCTCAGCAAGATAACTATGCTTTACATGTCTGGACTGTTTAAGGGCACAACACATGCTAATTTAATTATGTTTTTAGGGGAGCTGAAGCTCTTACACAGAAAATGCAAGGAGCTATAGCTTGCACTGCATGCACAAGGAATTATGCCCATCTTTCAAGAGCTAATGGCAGAGCTGCAAGAGGCAGCAATGAACATCAGTTCAGTTTCCTGGGAGTGTTCGCAATTCACGATCACTGTCTTGCAAAGAAACTACTCCTGTACACAAAAGGGATTTATGAAAAATCCTCCTGGGCTTTACAAAGATCTTGAAAAGATTTGGACCATTTATACTCTAAATAATTTTATAAACCCATACCAAGTACGGATATATTACTACAGCCAATGGCTATGCTACTGCTGTTTTGCTATTAGAACAAGCTTCAAACCATGAGTATCCAAAATAACCTTCAAAAAAAAATTAGTCTGTAGCTTTAGTTGCTTTGTACACTTTGAGCAGGTACCAGCCACAGCTATTATAGTGCATTTCACACTAGAAGACTCATTAGCTATCTTATGGCCATGACTATTTCTTCCAAACTATTTTAGGAAGGCTAGGAAATTCTGTGCACTGAGACAGATGGCCTGACAGACTGAGATGAAAAAACAGAAATGAGGGAATTTCAAAGACCAAAAAAATTCTAGCCACTTCTTGTAGTATGAAATGCTGCTTATGCTGAAATACAATTCCTATGCATGTAGATATAAGCAGAACTACAGTCACATACTATCAGTGAACTACTCTTGGATTACAGCCCGCCAGTTCACAGGTGTTATAAGCATATGAGGACAATAAAGCCTTTCAAGCCACACCTTCAAACAGAAGATTTATTTGGGAGATTCAGGATCTTCCTTAAGTTTTATGCATTTACTATTACCACCTTCCTAAGTTTGAAGAAAACTTACGTTGTATGTCCCAGTTCAAGGCTAGGCCTGAGAGCTAATCTCTTTCAGGATTTCATTGCACAAATTACAGTATAATATTGGGCATGTAAAGACTCGTGTTAATTATACCCAGTAATGAGAACTACAAGTTAATGTGACTTCAATATATTCAACATTAAACTTTCCAGTTCTATCAACAATGTTCCTGGTCCTGCACTGTTTTGCCACCGTCTTCATGGGTTATGGCCTTGAATTTTTTTCATCACAGCCCTGGACTACAACTCATCACTGAGAGGACAAAAGAACAAAGAGAACAGTAGGAGACTGTATTTTATATCCTAATTATATTTTCTCAACCATCTTCTTCTGAAACAGCAGTTTTGTCTATGTTTTTGTTTTATGACTGGAAAAACTTGTGGGAAGCAATGACAAAGGGTTTCAGGAAGTAAAAAATACTTTGACAAAATAATATCATGGTACTGACAAAGAGAAATGTATGTAAAATATTCTTTTTATATAGTCCTTTAGGCACATCAAGAGCTTGCTGTGTAGAGGACCACAAGTCTCCATTTCCAAAGGAGGGGAAAAAAAGGAAGATGCAGATTCCAGGACCTGGTCCAGTGAAGACAGGAATGCTAAACTCAAATGTATGCAAAAAGCCTACATCACGCAGGCAGATAGAAAAGGCATGCCTTGTCTACTAGTAGCAAATAGCCTTCATATGTGCTTCACCAAGTAAACAGAATCCAAGCCTGCGTTCTTACGATTAGTGCAGCACCTTAGAAAATACCTATGATACTCATTTCTCAGTTTCATGTCATTAATGGATTTTTTTGATCCAGTTCAAGAACATTTCCCCTTAAGAGGGGCAAGATAGTATTTTTTACTGTTAACGTTCAGGACTGAAGAGCTGAATTCAAACTCTCTTCCCTGATCCCTTTGCTCTTTCTCCCTTACTCTGATCCCACAAACACAAAGGCTTGTGAGTTTGTTCATGTAAGAAACTTCACCAGAGCTCATATAGAAAACCAAGTCAGTCGAGCTCATGCATAAACATGGAAGGGACGGAGGCTTAAGATAGTAAGAAGCAATAATAATAGGCAAATTCAACTGTTCATTGGTGTACGGAACTCATGTCAGATAAAAAATAAATTATTTAAAAAAAAAAAAAAAAAGCTTAAAGCAAGCTGACATCTGGCAGTTTCTTCTCAGGAGAGGTCAAAGATGAAAATAGCTGGAGCTCTGAAGACCAGAATCAGTGTGCACTGGCAAAGGTGTCTCTTTGACACAGGGGTTCTCTGTCTCTTTCTTGAGTACAAAACTGAATTGCTTATATAAAAATAGAAGACAGGAAAAAAAACAATCACTCCTACTCTTGAATCTTTTGCAAGTAGCATCAGCAACTCTCCGATTTATTTTAATGTGTCCACTTATAGGGCTATTCAGCACTTTATCTTTGCATCTTTATGGTGGCGGGGCGGGAGAAGAATGAGATTTTAAATAGCTACGTAAGGATTTTATGTGGAAAATGTACATGGTCTTCAGGTATATTAATTGCTATGGGTTCAGCCTATTTTTTTCGAATTTAGGACCATATACATTTGAGCATAGTCTTCTCAGTAATTCAAACCCCAAACAACAAGCTAAATAACATGGGCTTCCGTAACAGGAGGTCAGCTACTGTTCTGCAGATGGAAGCATGACACCCAGGATTTCTGTTCTTTTTTTTTATAAATTTGTTTGTTATTATTACCACAGTCCTGGCACCAGGACTGAACAATAACATATAAAACTAACTACTGCAACTGAGAAACACATCAGATCTTCCCACAAAGACATTTACATTGAAAGTAACACTGGAGGCAACATCTGTGGAGATAATACAATATTTTCCATTCATAAACCCCAGTTTTTAATATCATTCTTATTTTGCACAATTTTCATCAATTGGAACATTTCTGTTGAGTATTTTAAACAGGAAAAAAGATTAACACTGGACAGTACAGATGAGAAGGCAGAAGGAAGGCTAGTAGAATCTCTGCCCATCAGAAGATGCTTCCCTATAGAGCCTGGCATGGAGATTCCCAACTCCCACCACTACCCCGCTGTCAGAAGGTATCAAAGCCCATCAGCAGATCCTTCCCTGCACAGTGCTACTATGCAAATATGACGACCTGCTGTTATTAACATTTATTCAGTTAGCTCAAATAGCAGATAACTATGGAGTGAATAACAAATTCTAGCATTCTCAACGATCTCCAGCAGTTTGATTTGTTACAAAAAGAGATGCACTCACACACTTCAGAACACTGTTAAAAACATTTGCCAGATTGCAAATTCAAGCTTTTCAAAGTTAGGAAATGCTAAAAATGTGGCATTTTACCTTGGTCTCAGTTTGCATCTACTACATTATAGTCCGTAACCACATGATTATAGTACTATTTGTCCTATGGGACCCCTGCCTCTATCAGTGAGAGTGAGAAAAGTCTGTTCAAGGAACAGTTAATTTTTTTCAGAAAACATTTCAATTAACAGAACTGAGGTGTTTCCCCCCCCTCGCTATTTAAAAAACAGCCTTGCAACAAAAAAAAAAGTCAGAAACTCCTCATTGCCTCCTACACCAGTATTTACTTAGGCTGCAAATATTGATAAAGCTTAGATTCTAACACTTCTGTCAGATGAAAGGTATTATTAACCGTACTGTACAGAGATGGAATTGAGGCAGAAAAAGAATAATGCTAAGAGTGACCGATCTGGGACCCCCAATTTGCAGTGGTTCAGGGTGTTTAGCACTTTGTCACTCATGTTCAAAGAGTAGTTCCCATTGACTACAATTGCACCTGTGAGAGTTCAGTATTTTTGCAGATCAGATCCCATAGTTTCAACTCAAGTCACCCAGAAAATGAAGAACATGCAGTTTAGTAATCATCTGTGAAAAGTCTAGGTTAAGCCATTTGCCTAAAACCACACAGAAACCCTTTTTAAAAAGTTTACTTCACTTACTAAATCATATTTCTTCTGTGCCTAGTGGGGATAAAGTAGCTTATTACCATACAATAAACTACCACTTTCTGTCCAAGAAGACGCCACTGCAACTAGGTCTACATCGTGAAGGAAATCAATAAAATAATAAATCACTCAACAACAAAATTTCTAACCAAAGCAGCGTTTTTACTTTGGAAGAGAAGGACCCAAGAATCCTTCAGGTAACTGCAAGCAATTGGCTATGAATATTCATCTTTTGTGAAAGGTCCTTAAGTAGTAAGGTGAAGAACAGGAGAAAAAGGTGTGAGATATCTAAGACATATAGGAAGGAACACAGAGACAATCTGGTTAGATGACTAATTTATTTTATCTTTAACCAGGTCAAACATACTAATGAAAGGTAGGAGGCAGAAGGGAAAAAAACAGCAGCAGCAAGAACTCCTATCAGCATTTCTATGGCACTTCACACGTGTAAACTACTTTTAAAAATTAACTAATTAATCCTCACAACCCCATATTCCCATCTGATGCATTCAAGTATTATAAACCTGCATTTTACAAGAGGAAACTAGGGCACAGAGATTAAAAGCTATATTTCCAAAGTGTCCATTAATTCTGTGCGTCAGTCTGGAGTGCCCAACTCGAGACATTGAAAAAGAGGCCATAAGATATTCTGAGGACCCTCAGCTCCTGAGAAAGCCAGCACCAGTCATAAAAAGGCATCTGAGAAAAATATCTGAAGTTTGGCACTGTGATAAAAACATGAAAACATTAGAATTTAGAAGCATTTTTTGAAGAGATTGATATCGAGACACGAGTCAGAGACAGAGCTGGGCCTGGTATTAATTTAAAAATGAATTCAAGACACTGAACTTAATATTCGTTCATTCAAGGAAAGGCAGCTAGCAAGAAAGAAACCTCTGTCGTTTGCCTGGAAAAAAGCAAATATTGGATTTTTGTGAACTTCGAAAGCAATTCTTTTTTAACCTTTCGAAAACTGGACTGCAGATCAAGGAAGGATCCCGTTTTCTTGTGGACAGACACAATTTCTTAGAAGTCACCCTAAAAAGCCATAATCTCCTCTTCATTTATAACCTGTGGCTTCACACTAGCCTACCTATGATATTTACTGTTTGCACTGAATACACTTCAGTACAGTGGTAACAAACGCAGCTGACAGTGTGCATCAGGCCTTGGCATGCCAAGCGATGCATGCATTTTGTGATCTCAGCTGCTAGCCATATATATTTACTACATCAGCTGCTGTATGAAAAGCCTCGTGTTTGTGCATCTTCAGTTAATGACTGAAAATAAGAGGATGGAGGAGCCAGGACAGGACAGAGATACAGTTAGTAAAGGCTGCCCTCCAACATTGGTACCGCTGTTGAGTTCATCTTTGTGATCAATTTGGTTGTCTTCAGAATATCTGCATGAAATTATACTGGTATCAAAAAGGTTAAGCAGTTCATCCTCCTATTTTCTGGCACAAATGAAGAAAATCATGATGAAATAAAAACCCCATGCTGCAGAAAACATTCAGACCCGTATTAAATACAAAACCATGTACAGGATTTCCAGTTTCTAAAGGACAAATATTCAACTATTTCTAAGCACATTTTTTTTTATACCAATCTTGTTTGTAGAGCACTGAACACAATGTGCTCCCTCATCCACCATTCTGACCAGGACATTTCACAACAGCCCCTCTCCTTCCTGCCCCAATCCATTTACAAAGGTTACAAAGTACTCCATTTCTGCTCTGAGCTCTAAATAAAGAAGAATGCCTGCTTCCAAACCTTTCAATTTTTTGAAGAAGGACAGGTATTTCTTCTCAGCAATTCTTACTGAGTACTGCATCATTCCAGGGGCTGCTGTTAATTACTTAAGGCTGGGGTCAGAAACCTGTCATTTGAAAGCCACATGTAGCTCTTCAGCAGCATGTGTTTAGCTCTTCAATCCTCTGGCACCAGCCCACAATTTTCAACAGCACACAAGCGCAAAAGGAAGGGTTTTTTTGGCAAGAAAGGTCTTTAATGGCTGTGTAATCAACACAGCTCCAGCAGTTATTTTCTGTATCCGCTAAGACCAAATCAAACTTTTGAAAGTTGGTTTTGACAAGTAACATGTTACCCCTCGCTTCCTATCAACTTTGCTGAAGCACTGATATGCACACCAGACAAACAAATCAAGTAAATCATCACAGCAACTGCTTGATAAAACAGCAAGCAATACTTCCCAAAGAGTTATAACTCTGCAGTTTGCATGTCAGGGATTTGTTTTCTTTTGTTTTATTAAAAAAAGAGTAGTGATACTAAACGTTGCCTTCCCTGACGGCATTATAGATTGGTTTGCAGCAGAGACATTTCCCTACAGACTCAGCCATTGCCTGCTTTTTGTCTTGTGCTAGAGACTGTCTCTCCAAATAGAACCAAACTTGTGCACGTGCACACACACACACACAAACAAGGTTCTTCTTTCCTCTTGTAACTTTCTGAAGGACAGTTAATGACTGAAAATAAGAGGATGGAGGGGCCAGAACAGGACAGAGATATAGTTTGTAAAGGCTGCCCTCCAACATTGGTACCGCTGTTCAGTTCATCTTTGTGATCAATTTGGTTGTCTCGAGAACATCTGCTCACAAGCTGACAAATGATGAATCCCATCTCAGAATCCATAAGCAGAAAACCAGCAGTCTGATAAACAGCTAACAGAAGAAATATATGCACCTTTCATAAGGAAGACAAATCACTCATTCTCACTAAGTGCTTCCAACAGGAACACTAATTCTGTATTTATTTGCAGAGCATATGTACTGTGTCCAAAGCAGTGCGTTAAAAAAGATCTCCGGCAGCCAATTGGTTTGATTACATTAGTCTTCCCCAGTGTAACAACAGCTCTGAAAATATAATAATAAAAGAGCCTCTATAGAAAGAAAACCTCCTAGCAACATTTTGTGGGGTTTAATTTTTTTGTTCTTGCTTTGGGAGGCGTGCAAGGGGAATATTATTTTGAAACATTTTTCTCCAAGAAATATCCACAAAATATCAAGGTCACCCAACAAGGGCTTTCATACACTTTCCCTTCCACACAGCAGTTATTTTTATTAATATCTCCAAGAATATATTGCAGGATTGTCTTTGTTTTAGATCCGGTCATGTGATTTTCCTGACACCAGGGAAAACCTGGGTAAATTGTAATGCTCTTTCAAGCCAAAGAATGGTCCTTTTTTAAAGCTAGGATGTTGATGAATTGTTATTTGCCAAGGCCTAAGCAAGCACAGAACAGTATATCTATTCCTCCTTCTGTGCTCTCAGGAATGATGGATGGAAAAATGAGGCAGGAAAGGAGCTGGAGACCAGCCTGAGCTGACAATCTAGCCGATATAAGCAGGATTGTTTCAATCAAACTGTGAGAAAAAGCAGCTCTTTGTGTAATTCCTCTTATTGCAAACACAGAGCATGGAAAATACTGCACCATATTTCTCTGTCTGAAAATTGTAACATGTTGAAAATAACACAAATGGTCACCCCCCCAACACCCTGAGACACAAAAAAGACTCTTTCTAATAAAGGCAGCATCACATAAACCCTGACTTACAAGCTATGGCATGCTTGTAATGCCAACGAAGACGCTGGGCTACACACAGACTCATTAGTCTGTAAGCATAACATAACATTTACCTCCCTTAGAGTAGCTGGATGACTTACATCCTACCATCTAGTGCATGCATATTCCACACAATAATAATATTTATTCACAGATTGTGGATAACAATTATCAGATATGCAAGTTTTCACAAATTTAACAGGAATATATAATAAGATCCAATTAGCTGTTTCCCAGGAGATGGACTGCACTGTCCACTAAATGTATGCACCCCTCTAATGCTAACAGGGATTCAAATAGATAGGCTTAGAGATAGTTTTGGGATGTCATTCAGAGGGACCTGGACAACCTTGAGAAGTGGGCCCACGTGAACCCTGTGAGATTCAACAAGGCCAAGTACAAGGTCAACGCTGCACCTGGGCAGGGGCAACCCCTGCTATCAATAGAGGCTGGGGGATGAAGGGATTGAGAGCAGCTCTGCAGAGAAGGACTTAGGGGTACTGGTGGGTGAAAAGCTGGACATGAGTCGACAATGTGCACTGGCAGCCCAGAAAGCCAACAGTATCCTGTGCTGCATCAACAGATGCATGGCCAGCAGGTTGAGAGAGGTGGTTCTCCCCTCCTCTCCACTCCAGTGAGACCTCACCTGGAGCACTGCATCCATCTCTGGGGTCCCCAGTTCAGGAAAGACATAGACCTGTTGTAGTGGGTCCAGAGGAGGGCCACAAAGATGATCAGAGGGCTGGAGCACCTCACCTGTGAGGACAGACTGAAAGAGTTGGGGTTGTTTAGCCTGGAGAAGAGCAGGCTCTGGGAGACCTTGTAGCAGCTTAAAGGGCTCCTACAAGGAAGATGGGGACAGACTTTTTAGTAGGGCCTGTAGTGACAGGACAAGGGGTAATGGTTTTAAACTCAAAAAGGGTAGGTTCAGGCTAGATGTAAGGAAGACATTTTTACAATGAGGGTGATGAAACACTGAAACAGGCTTCCCAGAGAGGTGGTAGATGCCCCATCCCTGTAAACATTCAAGGTCAGGTTGGACAGGGCTCTGAGCAACCCGATCTAGTTGAAGATGTCCCTGCTCATTGCAGGGGGTTGGACTAGATGGCCTTTAAAGGCCCCTTCCAACTGAAACCATTCTATGACTATGACAGCAGACAGGTAACTGCCTAGCAGTCTGGCGATGCTGCACAGCTGACAGGCAGTACCTTGGGGAGCAATAAACTGCCTTGACCCAGTGTCTCCATTTCACAGAGGATAAAATCCTGCTAGCACCTCCCAGTTCACTCCAGATGAGCAAGGTTCTGCTGTGGTTAGAAGTGTTTCCCATGGTGCGCTCTCTCAAGCACAGGTACCCAGCATGGAGGAGCAGGAGATGCAGGAGATCTGGTGTCACCAGAATCAAGACCTGTACTTCTTTATTGCATCTTCACTGAAGTCATACAGTTACTATCCATTAACAGCACGACTTTCAGGGCAAAGCCATGAGTCTTGCCACCAGCGTTAGCAGAGTTTTCCGAGGGAGGAGAAAGGTCCTAAAGGGAAGCTTAGAGCTGGAGCAGGGAAGCCGCGTTAGCTGCCACTGTGGCAGTTCTGTGATATTTAATTACTGCCTTTAGCTTCCCACATTCACTGATAATTGCAATCCAAGCATACCTAGCCAAAATTTTCTTTGACAGTGAGACAAATTCACTTTGTTCCTCAGAAAAAGTGGAACATATGGAGCAAGAACACAGCTAATGGGGTGCAGGAGGGCTCAGAGATAGAGTAATCTCTAGGCGTCTGATCTCAGTACAGTCCTCATTGCTGCTGACCAAATGAAATACGGCTAGAAATACAGGCTACTGACCTATACGAAATTCATCAGTGACTTCAATCTTATTCCTACCGGCAAGAAACTGAATGCATGGCACAGAATAAGATCAATCAACCAGGCACAGAAAAAAACAAGCCGTGGCATTAATTGTTGTATTTATAAGACAACTTTGCAAAGCAGCAGAAAACAGAATGGACCAAGAGGTTGAGCTTCCTTCACTGGCTGAGTAAGTTGTACTTCCCACACCCTGTGCTGCACAGAGGGCCTGGGATCACATCCTGCAACAGCAACTGCAGACCATAGACCAGAGTGAGTGAGTGATGGAGGCTGCTGCAGCAATGTGCATTTCACTAGTCAGGCAGAGAGCCACCAGACACACAAGCAACCCATCATCTCCAGGGCTATTAATCCTGTCTTATACTTGTCTGCTGCATGTGCCTGTAAATATATGGAAAGAAGAAATAAATAAAATGAATGAGTTCTTCTTTCAGAGGCTCTTGGGCAAAATGCCTTAAGACTGGTAATGCCCAGGAATGGCCTAAGTACATTCTTTCCATAAAGATATACACATTTTTTTTTAGTCTTGAAATTTCCTCAAACACAGGGCTATGAATAAATCAAACTTCTTAGCTGCTGTAACAGCTCAGAAATGATACAGAAGTGCTTAGAAGCAACACAAAATTACTTCAAGTTGCTCATGCATAGTGACAAAGGACATAAGGTCTCCTATTAGCTGACATTCATATCTTAGTAACTTTAGGAAGTGAGTTGATGGTCTTCATCCATGTGGACAGGTACCAATTCATGGGTACTACCATTACTTTTGAGATAGTCTTGTGTTGCTAATAGTCCTCTGCAAAGAAGTCAAGGCATGAATAAACTGATCTCCCTCTTTCCTCATTCAAATCAGTGTTTTAAAAGCCAGACAGGAAAGCTGTGCAGTGAGCTGAACTTCTTCTAAACATGCCAGCTGTTAACTTTTAACAAACTTGGCTGTACACACAATCTACATAGGCAGATAAACAGTAAACCAGTTTTTCCTGTTCTGACAGAAGTCATGGCTGCAACTTGGGCATATAACTGCATATAACCGAGTTCCAAAATCCTGACTGAGAAAGTGGAATTTAGATGGCAGAGCAATTAGATGCATTTTAAAAGATAGCTCAGTACACAAGAAAACCATGAAATTCTTCACAGCCTGCCTGTGTATTTTAGCATTGATCAGTGCCAACCACATAGTTCAGTGCTCTCCCATAGCAGTCTGAACATGAAATAAGTTAATTCAAAGTTATTGAAACAGATGCGTGTAGTGCTGCATGGTTACAGAGTTCTCTCCAATTACAATTACAACTGGAATTACAATTACACAGATGATGCTTTGCTAAGATGGCATTTTTATATTGTTTTTCTTCATACCCCAATATCCTGCCTATTCCTAGTCCTCAAATAAAATGTTTTCAGCTTTGTTTTGGTTTTCCCTAGCATGAGGTTAATATGGATTTTCCTCAGAGAATTTCTTGCACACAAATAAATTTATCAAAATCTAAAAAATGACTGTGAAGGGAAAATAGGACTTTTATAGAACAACTCAATAATAAAAAGATTTGAGAATCCCTGGACATTCTTAAACTGTTTTTCTTTCTTTTCAAGACATTTAAGGAATCACTATTCGTTTTAGTCAAGTACAACAAAAGGACAGAGATATTATCTGCGTTTTGGCTGTGCTTAAAATTTTGCCTTTCTCCTACTTCACTACATTTGTTACCACATTTCACTATGGTGGGACTCTGCTCCTGCAATCACTGTGCCACAAAGGCACCTGAAGTCATTACTCACTCTGTTAATCACTAATATGGATGGGGAAGAAGGGCCAGAACCTTTTCACATTACAGTTTCATATTGCTCAGGGGGAAATAAATGATCCAAGTGTTGAAAGAGGATGAAATATAAAATGCCCTCCTTATAAACTTAAAGGTAAAGCTGCTGCTTGTTTCTAAACCGTAGTTACCCTTGCAGGCTACATTTTCCATGGTCCATTTTATTGCCTAGCACTTGCTAATCATTATTTCCATTGTTTTGCAAAGCCTGTAGATAAGAGAAAGTACTTAAATACAATTCTAAGTGTCAAATTTAAGCACTGTGGTTTCCCTGAGTTTACGATCATTGCTTATGTGAGACAAAGAAGTAAAATTTGACCTTAAGAAACCATTTCTTCTAGAAGTACAGAATGTTTTCTACATGCTGCAGCATGCTAAGAGCTTCTTCCTCTCTGCCTTCCAAATAAACAAGCTAAAGAACACTGCAATGGTAAAAAAAGTGAAGTAAAAACACCAAGGCAAAAATACCTGTGTGTCTGCTTCATACGCGTACAGCACAGTTCTTGCCTGCTTTGCAGCCCAGGAGTTCTGGTTTCATCTCTTCTACTGGGCAACGCAAAACCATTGTGCAGTTCAATACCCCTCTTTCAGTGACAAAATTTTCACAACTGTCCAGGGGGCAAGAAACTGACATTTCTTCCACATTTCAGGAAGCTAAGACATTGCATCAATTCCATTCAAGGAGAACTGAAAACAGACCCCCATGTTTGTGCAGGACAAGGCTAAGACCCATGCCCACTACCTTTCAGAATAAATACACCAAGCTGATCTATAAAACTACAGCTTAAATCATGCTGGTCACACATGCAGAGCTTCAAGTATATGCCAGACAATGCTGCTGTCAGTTTTCGCTACAACTAACAGGAATCCTTATTGTTACTAGCAATGTTTTCCCTTTTTTTATTGTGTAGTTTAAAGTTGCTCCTTCAGTACAAATTAATAGAACAGTTGGGATAGGATGGTCTTTAGGAGACCATTACAGGATTTCAACACTATTTGTGTCATCACTGTGTGGCACCTCTTTTACAAAAGGGTAGGGCAGCAGGTTGTGGAGTTGTGCTTGCAAGACCATAATGCTGGAGATTTGCTTGTATATCCAGATAGAGGAAACACTTGCCTTTACTGTCTTTAAAAAGGTCAGCATTTGATTTAATAAAATTCCAGGGAAGCAGACTCCACTCTCAAAGGTTTCACACTAGCACTCGCCAGGTGGCTGGCTGTGTCAGAGCACTGCTAGCAAGCTACAAAGACTTTTAGATCTTTGGATTTCCCCAGTTTGAAAGCAACCCAATTCAGCCATTTCTATACCTAGCAGTCTCTCCAAGTACATGAAAGATGAGTTTGGCAAGCCTCTGTTCCCGCTCTGCATTACAAACTGATCACAACATCCTGTAAATTCAGAGGTTAAAAAACCATCTATGGGGAAATGCATATTTTAAATTGAAGTTAATAAAACTGTTTTCGTTGTAACTTAAGCAGCATAAACTCAGTATGCTTTGCAGGGACATGTGCCCAAATGTTTTTGCATACAAGCAGTCCTACTGACTTCAGAGAAACAACTCATATTCAGTGATACACGTGCTTAGATATTTGCACAATAAGGCTAAAATGACTAAATATGAAACACACTGTCAAAGTAATAATTTAAAGCTCAAGTGCACAAATGCTGCAACTGAATATAAAGTCAAAAGGAAAACTTTATACTGTCAAGGAAAACTGATTTAATAAATACTACAGCAATTATCACAATGGTACTATCTACACTAATATACTTTCTAACTTCAGAACGTCATAGTAACAAAAATCATAGTGATTTGTTCATAAGCCCATTTAATGGAAGGGTCACAGAGTCTCATTTTTGTCCAGCTTTTCTAGGTAAGTAGAGTTAGAGGAGATTATGACCCTTAATCATGTATTCAAACTATGCACAGATGCTACCCTTTTGTCCCTGCCCTCACAAATCTTGAAAAGAAATAATAAATAATGCATGCAATACATTTGCAGTGTTGTATTAAATTGAATCCACCTAAAGACAGCAACAAAACTTCCATATATGTTTTTTTCAAGTCTTATTTCCTCAGTAGTACTTTGTGTCCTAAAGATGATTCATCGAAAAAGAAAAATCAAGATAGATTTTACTTATGGAAAGTAACAACACTCTGTATGTATTCAAATATCAATGTGCTGATGCAGTATTTTAACACTGTTCTCTGTGACATATGTTATGAGAACTGGCTGCTAGTTGTCCTTCCAGTCAGGCTATCATCAGCACGCAAGACTGTGAACATGACAGAATTTGTGCTCCCTCTGTTGGCTACCTTGCTCTTTGATAGGAAAAACATGAGCCATTTCACATAAAAAGAAAAAAGTCTTGCTGGAAGGGAACACTTTTTAGTTTTTTTGGACATGAAAAATTATTTCCTATGTAACAGAGAATGAACTTACAAAGACAGCAAACACACAAGCAATTAAATGTCTGAACTATGATTGGGACTTGACCAGGCCTTGAATTTTGCAAGCGTTTTTGCAGGCTCTCAGTTTTCTGCCTGTAACAAATCAGTGACACATATTACTGAAATCACCAGGCTTAGGCACGCGAACAAGTATTTACATGTCAAAGTACTGGCATATCAAAGCAGAAAAAACACTATCAAAACCTGTGCAGCTGCTTGTATATGCCAAAGTTTAGCCACAGAAGCAGACATGGAAAAATACTGGACGATATACACGTATTCATAGTATGTCATACTAAGAAACCCAGATCAAAGTTTCAAATTTGGACAGTATGAAATCTCCTTTTAAAAGGCTTTAAAAGAATTCCTACTTTATTGAAATGAATGCCAACAGCTATTTGGTTCAGCCACACAAATCAAGCAATTATATTGCCTCAGTAATTACAAACTCTCAAAGTGGTGATACTGGTAATAATACTGCCTCCACTTTCTCGACAGGCAATTAAGTGGTATGATGTCAAGGGTGCAGACCTCCTTACTCAGTAACACCAACAACTGTATCGCAAGCACATGGGAAATGCAGGCGCATCTCCCCACGAGAGCCTTCACCTCCGAGTTTCTGAAGCTCACAGAGCTCTGAAGCAGGGGAAAAAGAATAAAACACGGAGAAACTACAGTTGTAAACAGGGCTCTCCTGCAAGGCCCCAGGTTGTTAAAAACATATTAAGTAAGGACAAGGCTTAGTGAGCCACTGGCTTATTAGTCAACACATGGGTGTGTAGCTGGCTGGAATTCCCAAATCAGATTGTCTGCCAGCCAGCCAATGCCATTACCCTACTATGACAAAACCTGCAAAACCTTCAGACGGCTATCCTCCCCCATCATGTGGCAGGACATCCAGAAAGCAGATCTGTGTGGTCCTGCCAGTGGGGGTCTATGCGTTCTTACTTTCTATCTCATTTTACTGTGACTTATTTCTTTGTCTCTCCCACCCACAATCAACTGAACTTCAGCCTGCAGAGCTGCAGCGATTTACAAGTTGACATCCTTGCCACAAAAACAAAGGTGCTGCCTGAAGCATTATTTTGACATTGTATTTACAGTGAGTATCAACAGCTTAAAGATTCACTACCTCATTTTATCAGGCTCAGTCATCTTAACATCTTTTGGCTGCAAAGTATTGCATAAAATGTAAGGAAACCAAGCTATAGTTTTTGTCTGCTGAGGAACTGGTGTGTACGGAGCACTGCTGAGGAGTGGTTATGAAATATGAACATGTAATGATACCCAGTATTCTTCTCTTCACTGAAGATACTCTGGTCTTTACACTGCAGACAAAAAGTTACTAGGTCCCAGCTAAGACTAACAGTTAGAAAACTCCGTCCTCATTCTGCAGCCTGCGGAGATGAACATTCATGCATGCCCTTGACACTAACCAAGTTAACACATTCCCTCACCTTCCTTTTCTTTTAAGCAAAGACAAAGAAACAAAACAAAAAAAGCACCATAATCTATGATATCCTGATTGTTCCTACATGAATATTCTTCTGCCTCCAGCAGGGCTCAGAAAACAATAGCTGCATCATTTCTGCACATGCTTTCGACTGCTAGGGTAAAAACCTCGTATCTGCTCACACTCTTCACATACGGCAATGAGAGCCATCTAAAGCAGATCTTGCAGTACACATTACTCTAGCGGAGGATATACCTCAAGAGCAGTAGAAAGCAGCTCTGTAACTTCTCTTTTGAAAAGTGTTCTGCCTGTGGCACTGAGGAACCTTAATGGAATCCAGGCTGAGGGCAGGGAGGGGACAACAGTGTCACATGAAAAAGATTCGGGGAATGATGGCAGAAGCCTAGAAAAACCCCAGAACAACTAAGATGACAAACCGCTTATAACCACTCCCTATTTCTACTGACTCCTCAGCTCTGAGTTTTGCATTCACATGTTTCTTGAAGAAACACAAGCACAGCCTTAATATTAATACTGGGCATTTTGGACAACAGATATAGAACGAAAACTCAAAGCCATCTAGCTGTCCGCCCCTGCTATATGCCATACAGAGTAGGTCTCATCAACAGAGATAAAAAAGATCTCAAACTGCTCACAAAATAAGATAGTAGTCCATCAAATACGCAGAAACCTAGCATACAAATACCATGTTTGACAGTAATTTTGAATTTGGAAGCCATATTAGCCAGCGAATACCCCTCTCATCCCCCAACAACTCACTTCTATTAAAGAAATGAAATAATATGGTAACATTATTTTCAAAAGGAAAAAAAATTAGGGGATTTAGAGGATATGAGGAAGTCAAATGTAGCTGTGTATGGGTTCTGCTCCATAGAGTTTTAATAAGGAGAATCAGTGTGCTTGTTTCCAAAGATTTATGAAACCAAACGTGACTAGGTACTTATTTTCCTATACAACCATTGCTTAAAGGATATTTAAAAACAAGGTAGAAACACAGTTCCAGTGCCATCTGTCCTTTTCCGAAAACATATATGCAGTGAATTCTTCAACTCCTTAGTCCAAAACGTAGTAATAATCTGTGACACTGCTGATCCATCTGTGACTAAATGCAGAGTGACTCTCTCTCAAGGATTTCATCAGCATGTACATTGAGTTAAATAGCATAAAGAGTGGAAAGAGTATTTTCTCTCAAAATAGGGGAAATAAATTATTGGAAAGCAGTTCTTTTAAAAACAACTCTCTGCTTTGCTGAAGAGGGAGGTGTCCGTAGTGATCTCTGTGGTATAATGAGGGGAATTACTGAGAGAGAATGTCAGTCGCATTATAACTCAAACATGAACAGGAAAGATGGTTGCCGATATATCTGGAAAGCCCATTATCCTTTAGAAAAGAAACTTATTTAGAGTTGCAACTTCAAAATAGAAGAATCCAGAATGTTTTAAACTGAAATGCACATATACATAACTTACCTCAACATAGATTCTGAAATTGACAAGATAAGTACACTAGCTTTCGATATAATGTATTCAGACTGGTTCTAACCACTAACCAATTATTGTGAAGTACTCTGAGATACAAAAAAAATCTGTAAGATGCTATATAAAATGTACTTTAAATTCCTTAGATTCCTACCACTGAGGTTTAAGTTCCTTGCACTTTTTTTTTTTAAAGATTTTTCTTACATTATGAAATTAATTACAGTACAAACCTATCCATTCATAATACAGTGCTGACATAAGAAATATTTGCGTAATGGACAACAGGAGAGAATCAGGCAGTCAGCTCACATACTGTACGTATACAGTCCCTATAATACAGGCCTGTTTTAATACAGCAGCATGGTGATGTCCCACTGCTGAAGAGCCTTCCACTGAGTTTGAGAGCGTACCTGTGAAGATCTGTACTACCTCAGGATCTAGGTAATCTACAAGAGGCAAACCATACTTTTGTAAAGGTTAGAATCATTGACAGTTAACAAAAATATAATATAGATAAATATAACCATATAAATGCAAGTAGTTGTAAAAGGACATTTCAGTTTTAACTACATTAAAAAAACAACCAAACACAGCAATACACCAACCCTCAGGCTATAAAAATTACTGTGTCCTCTGACAGCTGTGCAATGATTCCATAACTGATACATTTTTTCTAACCATACTTAAAAAAAACAAAAACACAAAAAAATCAAGCAACAACTACTAACCCACCTCCCCCCCAAAACAAATCTTTCAGAGCAAACGAACCAAATTCTTAAGTTGAGACAAGGGAGTTTCGAAATAACATTCTTCTGGCTTTGAGACCATGCTGGACTATGTCAGTAGCTATCTGCACCTTTACTACAGAGACTGCTTGACTTATGATACATGTTCACAATCCCTTTGAACTGACATAGGTACCCGGTGCTGCAAACAGATGTTTCTGCTGACACAAAGGAAGAGGTAATGAGAAGGGAGAAGACAGGGAAAGATCAGATAGCCTTTTCCAGCAACAACACCATTTTACAGTGAACATTGTACTACAGAGCTACTTTAGCACGTACCCTACTCTCCAGACTACACCAAATTCTTCCTAAGATACTGCATCAACTATTTAGCAATGACAACCTTCCAGATTCTTCTTCTCACAGGTATCCCAAAAGTCCAGACACTGGATACTGCTCTGACATGTCAACCACATTTTTTACCTGTCAAGGATTCCTTCAGATTGCTGCAGATGGAAGTGGAACCAGTTTCTAGATTTGCTTTTTAGTTTACTTAGGGAACAGGAATTACAGTTTGTTAGGGAACAGGATAGTATTTCATGCCTTTAGAGCACCATCAGGGTTTCCACATGGTTTTCTGAATACTATGGTTTCTCAACAAGAAGTGATAAGGAGACTAGTAAGAGCTTGTGATAATATGAGTGGTCCAAAATCATTTATGAATAGAAAGTAAGCATCAGCTGTCAACAGATGTATGCAGTGCAGAACTTGGTCTGGTGACAGAAGTATCTAACAGTAGTTCTTATCATACTGCTAACTCCATCTCAGTGACAAAATCAGCCTTTCCCCACTTTGATTCACATATTCCTCCTTAAAACAATACTACATTTGAATTTGGCATAAAATTTCTATACCTACAAAGGTGTGGTTCAGGGCTGACCCGATTTCAGAAATGTCTTTTGGTTAGTTCTGGAGTACCTGCAAAGTGTTCTTTTCTAGCATTTTCAACATTTCAGATAACAGTGCTGCTCACTTTGTCTTACAGGATTTTCCACAACCTATTTGCAGAGATGAAAAAATGATACACAGACAAACTGCTAAATTACATCTGTGAGTAACGAACCACCAAGTCTCTGCAATTCTTCTACTTCCTCTTTTTTTCATAACTTCCTAAAGTGTGCTTCTTGAATATCAATTTATGAATATGACAGAGACAGTGAGTAATGTGAGCCAGCCATTTGTTTAACAGGGCTAACCCCAAGCCACTAGCGCTAGCACAAGCTGTTATGCTCTGTCATTATACCAGAGCTTCCCAGAGGCCAAGTGCAGAAGGGTCACCTCTTTGAGAAACTGTATACCCTTTACTTCATGTTTTACTCTCTGGGGTTAGCTGTAATGCGACCTTCAGCGTGACTTGAGGCTTGAGGTTGGAAAAGTACAGATGCTGCAGCAGATCTGAGGGGTAGCAGTGGTGTGAGAGCAGTCCCAAGGCAAAGCCATGAGGAAAGTCCATGATTAAATGATGCTGCACAGCAGACGCGTGCTCCCCCCCAGCCCACACCTCACGCCATGGGTTCTGTGTGCTTTCTATGCACAGAAAACAAAAAGAAGGAAGAAAGGTATACATGATGCAGAAAACATGCCTTATGAAGATTTAAGCAAGAAAATAATACAAAGGCTGCAGCCCAAAAACTCAGGCTGCACATTAGAAATTACTTCCAATTTAGCTAAGATGTTCAGGTGATCAGAAAAAACAGAGAAAGTATGCAGGCTTGATGCTTTGTATTTTTATAATCTTTATGTAAATGTCACCATATCTTTTATTGTCTTTGCTAATATAATTTCTGGCCTTTCACAATGAAGTACACTTTTTCTGTTAAAGATTTTTTAGCATCTCAGGGTAAATGTTTAAAGAAAAGACTAGGGAAAACAGCATTTAACTGCAGGTTTTTTGATGAGGCAAACACCACGCATTTAACACACCATTTAATAAGTTGTCCTTTAGCTACCATTTCAGTTCATGTTCAGTCCTGTTATCATAAACTATAAATATAATAATTATGTGTATGTTCTGACAGTGGCTGGTATGTGTCTGCTTTCATGCATGCACCTAAATAGAAACAGTTTCTGTTCCAAAGAATTTGTACTCCAAGAATCCTGTGAAACAAAGGGGCTCAAAAGTTCTCCATATATCATCCCTTTACGTCCAGGGGACTTGAGCAGAAGCGAAAGGTCATCAATACGCTTCTCTTCAGGCTCAGCATTACCAGCATGCCCTAAAGAAATATAGTAATTATTCTTGCACGTACTCCTGACTTGGTTGTTGGGTGATTTGAGTTTTCTTTCCTCCTCCTACATTACAATAAGAGAATGATTCAAAATCACCTCAGTTTTCAGATAGGAAACATAAAAGAGAAGAAGAAATACAAGACCAGAATACATAATGCTGGCCATTCACGGATAACTTTTAAGGAATTCTTATGCACAAATGGGTATGGAGAAAAAAGGTTAATTATAAATGACACTGTATAATTCCTATCTAAGAATACTGAGGTCTGCAAAAGGAAAGGTTATCCCAAAGTCTAATAAAACATTATGCCTGAATGTTGCTTTCTCACACGCCAAAGGGTACTGCTATTGTTCCCCAGCAAGGCAGACAGCTGGCACTGCTCTCTGAGCGCCAACCCGGCCACAGCCAGCAGCTCATTTACGACCCCAGCATCAGTCAGTCAAAGCAGATCATTTAGCAGAAAACCTCCCAGGCTGGTAAGTCTTCCCATCCCTCACTACCCCCACATGGTAGCAGGCAGGTCTGGTCAGGCTGCACAATTCCCCAGCCTTCAAAAGCCCAACATTTTTCATGTTCATTTGAGAGGTTCTTTCCCTCAGATTCAAAGCTGCTTTCACAAACGTGTTAGTGGGTGAGAGCTTTCTATTCTCGCACTAGATGTGATTAATTTGTGGCATTCACGTGGCTAGTTCTGCACAGACAATGGGAATGGACTGGCTCACACCCCATCTACAAGCAATTTATGCCACAGAAGTTCAGACTTGAAGAAAAAAGGCTTTGACAGAAGCAAGTTTCCTGCTTGTTATGGATGGCGCTGAGTGAACTGCAATCAAATAATTTCTACTAAAAGAAGATAGCACTATTACCATTGGCACCAATTATTATTAAAACAGACCTGATAGAGCCAGAACAGTGTTCTTCTCATAGCTGCACAGGTGACAACAAAACACATCAAAAAAGCAAAACCTGACTCTTACATTTTATTTGGTTCATCCAGCAAACAGTATGTGCCCAGGAAGTAGGGACATGAAAGCCAAATAGAAATATCTGCTTTAACTCAGGTACTCAGACCTTCCTCTTCCATTTACACTTACAGTTGCAGAAGAGTAAAGTTAATAAATAGCAAAAGGAATGCTTGTTGAATTCTCTTCTCTCCGTCTATTATTCTGGCTAAAGCCCTGAATGACAGTCCTATCCAATTCTGTAATCAATCTTAGCTTACCTTTGATGGACTAAGATGTAAGAACTCAAAAGCATCTGCAATCATCTCTGTCAAAGAATACTCAAACTCGTTTTATACCAGTTTCCCATCTGCACAGGCAAGTGTTTAAGATCACCTCTCAGCCCTCCTGAATAAGCTTAGTAAGCTCTGAATAAGCTTATCAGAAAGACTCACCGACTCAAACTTAGATACACAGATACCAGAGTGCACGGGATTGAGATTTTATCTCATATATACACACATTTGCTGCCCTAACAAAACACATTGAAGTGCATTATCAGATGCATATGGTAAACATGCACATACACTAATCTGCATCAAAAAAGCAGCCCTCTGTTGCTCACAAAACAGAGTGAGCAATTCTTCTGAATGTCCAACATAAGCTAATGACATTCTGCACAGCAGTCTCAGAGCATGCTGCCTATCGTTATTAGAAGTATTTCATTGTCTGCTGCCTCTCTGGTAGGGTTTACAAGAAAATTAAAAAGGTAGAGAACAAGAAAGCAAAAAATAGGCAAAGGGTAATGGATGTCTTCTTAACCATATACTGGCACATGTTTAAAACTAACTGGACCAAACTGCAAAGAAGGAGCTGGTATTCTGAAATGCAGTGTCAGTAAATGGACGGTCTTCTTAATTTCTATCAATTAACCCAGTACCTTAAAGTCAGTAATTACAAACAGAAGCATGCCCTGCATTGGCCTTGAATTTGTTTCATAGCCAGTGCGTATAATTAGTCCTGATTAATAAGCCACACTGCTCATCAACAGTATCAGCAAACCCAAATGATCTACATTGCTGCTGCCACAGGAAGCCTCAGTGGTCCGACTGGTGCCTTTATCAAAGCGCTCTGCCCAAATAGGATCGAGGGCTCATTTGGCACCCTTACTGCCTGATTTATTAAGAGAGAAACTGCACTGCCTTCCACATAATCATCTTAACCCCTTGCATCAACTAATTAAAACACACAGAAAGACTACTTATGTGTGAGCAATTACAACAAGTTCCTGGTTGGTGTCCAAATGGATTCATGACATTAATTTGTGAACAATAAAACCTCATATATTAGGGAATTTTAACAGGTGACTTTACATACATTAGACACATTTTCATTAATTGTGAGCACATTAGGGAGCAACAGGTGTGAGCCTTACCCAGACTTAGCAGTGTTCACAAGACTATTTCCAAAGGGAGGCAATTAAAAATTAAAGCAGTAGAAATCTGCAACAACAATATACACAAAACCTGACATAAACCACAAAAACAACAAAAAAAAACCCTCACAAAAAACAACACTGCAAGAGTTGTCTGCAGCATGTAATTTCAAGTGTTCTGCCAGTATGTACATTTTGTTAACATTACCTTCTTGGATTAGATTTGTCTGTAAGTGAAACTGAGTGACTAATAGTAGCACTGGTAGCAGCTGTTATTGGGGATCATTCCCCATTAAAGGGAAAGTAGTCTGTGCAAAAAGCTTCATCAAAAGCTGTGCAACCTGCTGCGTGGCTTCTGTTCTTCTGGTTTGCCTCAGTTAGAGCGGGAAGCACTCCAGCATCAGGGATGTGCATAATTCGACAGGGGGGATGGTGCATGGGAACCCACTGGGTCAGTCATTCAAGCCAAGGCACTCAGTGATAAAGCAACACATTGTGGTTACGAGCTTGAAGCACACAACCAGTGAACTTTTCACTGTGCAAATGGCTTGCTGTCTGGATACAGCATAACACACCTAAAGCCAGTAAAAGGGATCTCTTTTGATTTTTTAAATTTTATTTAATTTTTTAAAGTTACTCATGCTTCAGGGGGCTGGCGCTAAATTTTACCACTTGCTTTAAGAACTGCAATGGGAGAAATCTACATCTGCCAATTAAAATGTAACAGCAAAGATAGGTCAGCCTTTTGCCTTCAGAATAAAATCATACTACAACTAATAATACACATTCCTCACCAAGCTACAAGAAAAAAATTCAGTGGGATTCTCCTGCTAGAATTTCTAGTATGTTTCAAATGTAAGGGCATTTAAAATGGTTCTCATACTGACAAGGGAGTGTACATACACCCCTGTATGTGGAGGAACACACAGCAGAGGAACAAGCTCCCCTTACTCCAGAGGAATTAAAGGCTTGACATATTTTAGCAACTCTATAACACAACTTGGGAGTATTACTGTTGAAAAGTAATGGCTGTTCCCTAAAGATGTTTATTATTCATACACAGCAATTTCCCTACAGCCCAGCTAAGACAATAGAGAACCCACCTACTGAAATGCATTTTGAACAGACACAGGATACTAAATATTATAAAGAATGCACAATTCCACAGCTTCTGTCAAAAGCAAAACAGTATCAGTGGGTTGGAGGGTGGGTTGGGGGGGGAAGGGGATTGGAAATATGGGGAAAACCTGTGGAATTGCTTCAGTTTTGCTGAACTGCTGATTAATTTAGCAAAAGCAGAGAAACTGAAATGGATTGTGTGAACTCTCCCTCTCTCCGCTGATCTGGTACCTTTCCCACATCTGTCTTTAATTGCCCAGGGCACCTCCTGCTGTCATCCTCAACATGGGGACTCTCCCTTGCCAGAAAGGTCCTTAACCTGATCAGCTGTACCCTGACTAACTGTGCCACTGCAAGAACTTACCAAGGCATACAAGAAAAGAAAGTGGTTTGGTAAAATAACAACCGTTAAGCCACAATACTTTTCCAGCTCCAGTTACCATCAAAGACAACACACCTCAAGCTGGCACCAGCAAGGCTGCAGCCCTGTGGCTCTGCACCCCTTGGCTCTGCACCCCCACTGCAGCGCCACACCACTGAGAAACACACATGTTCCCTTCACTGAAAACTAGCAAGTCAAGCAAATGCTTAAATTTTATAAACAAATATTTACAAGGCGCAGTCATAAAACAATTTTACGTCCTGCTAGTCAACACTAGGGCACATTATTTGGAGTTACTGCAATACAGACCAAGAGCTCTGTACAGCAACTGACTGAGTTTCGCCTCTTTTTCTCTCCCTCCCATCATGCTTTTATTCTTCATCCCACCTCCACACTTAATTCAACCCTCCCTTTTCACATTGTTTTGTGGCTGGGGTTGACAAAGATAGCAACAGTTTTCTGCACCACCGGAGTGGGGCCCCTTTTATCAACGACCCTGTAGTACCTCAGGGTTTTGACAGAAAATCCTGTGTAACACAGACAGCAAGCTTGTCTGCCAGCACATTCCCACCATCATCAATTGGAAACGCTTACTTAAGAAAATCTGCCAGTATGTTCCACTCGGCTCTGCCTGCTCTGCGGCAATGCCACTGCTAGAAACGAGCACCAGGCAACCTACTGCGAGGGCTGCCGCTGCCACCCCTGAAAGCCTCCCCTCTCTTAGCTACTCTGCTTCAGATGTGCTGTCCTAGGGCAAAAACCCACCCTCCTGTTCCGCAACCTGCGGGAGAACAACCCGCCGCAGGGAGAGGACAGCCTGGCTCCCCCAGGGACCTCTGCCCCCTGCCCCGCACCTTCTGTCTCCCTCCTCCAAACATCCCAAGAGAAGGCAGGATCTACGAGTGGCTGAAACAAACCACCGGTCTTAACAACCATTAGTTTGTCTGGTCTTGTTTCACTGTTCTGCTTCAGATCAAACACTAATCACGTGGGAAGGGGGAAAGGGAAGAAGAAAGTATTACAGAAAGCAAGTATGCCTTTCTCTCCCAAACATGTCTTACTTTCTGGTAAAATATTCTGGATACAAAGTGTATGGCAATAAAATATTACGGTTTCCTTCTATTGGCCATTATTCTCAGCATGCAACATTAAAGTCTGTTTTCTGCAATAGTAAGTCTTCGAGGGTTTCACCAGTGCAATGTTTTAGCCTGTCATAAGGTCTAAAACAGAGTTCATGGTTTCTCTTTTATTTGGGGATGGGAGGGAAGCTCTGAAAGATTTCAGAAAATAATAATAATAATCAAAAAAATAATCAATACGTATCAACTTTGGTAACAGCAACGGTTGGCAAATGCTCCTTCTTTGAATAAAGCTGCCAATATAGCCAAGAGCTTAAGGGTCAATTTCCACAGAGAGTTACCTTCCCAGACTGAAAAATTAATGATTAAAAACATTCCTTGTTCCTGCCCCATGGCCGCACTCCTTGTTTTCCTGCGGTGATGGGCAGAGGTAAGCTGCCCCTTTTATGTGTGTGTTGAGAGCACAAAGAAGGGGAGGGTGATGTCACTGCAAACCTACTCCCCCCAGCCTGGCTGCTAGTAGAACAAACAAACAAACCAACAAAGAAACAAAAAGCAACAACAACTACCATGCTAAATCCTCCGGGGGAGGGGGGGGAAAAAACTCATGATTTGATTGATAGTGCTTCAGGCTGTGGAGAAGTCACCCACATGTAAGTACCACACTGGATCCTGGCCTGGATCCAGAAATTTGAAGCGCTACAATTATATATGGTGGCATGTGTCGGGCCATCTCACTGCACCTAACAGTTGTCTCCAGCTTCATTTCAAGCTAATTAGCTGCAGAAGTCACTTGAGGAAATTCTCCCCTTCATGGGGATTTCACATAAAGGGCTCTAAAAAACATCATCACTTACTAGAGAAGTGACGGACTGGGAAAGACTAGAAAATTCTGTAGTAAACTGAGATGACCAACATTCAGCAAAAATCAGTTGGCACTATCAAGTACTAACAGGACAGAATAAAAATTAAAAAAAAAAGAAAAAGAAAAAGAAAAAAGAAATCGATAAATAAGCTCTGGCCCATGACAAAGCACATGGGTTTAACTTGATATGCCATTAATATGAAAAGAATTTGACAGTTTACATAAGGGATGTGACCTAGTGCCAACAACCTCTGGCTTCTACATTTTCCAGATGGCAAGAGATTAGGCTAAAGTCTTTATTCGCGTAAGAAGATTTTTTTCCTCCATGGAAAAATTATAAAGGACAATTCTGTTCCAAACTTCAAGTCTCCTTCACAAATGTCTACTCAATTCCAGGCCTTAACTAATGTCTATTAAAAGAAGTCTTTAGGCCTGAAGCTGTGCAGAAGAATAAAAAAAGAATAAAGAAAAGAAAGACTAAGGCAAACCTAAGGTTCATGCTTGCCTTTAAAAGATATATTGACAAAAGCAGTGGGGGAGAGTTTGGACTATCATTAACTTAAAGGAAAAGGTTGGCGAGTTTCAATTGTGGATGCAAACGCCTGCTTGAGTTTGATCTTGATGGACTTCAGACAGGGAAAAAGTTAAGCCTACTTACATATTAAAAAATGCAGTTATGTTAAATTCAGTATGTATCATTTTTCTCACTTTGATTTATACCCATCATTGACAAAGACTTTGAAGGACATTCCTGTTTAATATGGTAAAGAGCCACAGCACAGGGCACTGTCTCAGCTCTGCAAATGTTAATATGAAAAATCATCCCTTGACAAAGCATGACACTATTTCCCATTAATCCCTGAAATACAGAAAAGAGAGAAACTGGAGTCTTTCATTGCTTCTCATCCAGGGGAAGACATGGATGATTAATCAAAGTGGACCGTAAGGTGAAAATACAGTGTGAAATGTAACTCTTGCAGACATAAATTCATAACCAATTTATCAGATTAAACATTAAAAAAAATATCAAAACATATTCTTCAGTGCTCAAGGTATCAAAAAAGTAATCTGTGAGAATCGTTCACTTCTCCCTCCAACCATTACAAAGTATCACCTCATTTCTTGCTTTACTGGCATCACCATAGTAACCTTTCCCCTGCAAGAAATATTCCCCAGGGGCCACCACCCCCTCCAGCACATGCATTCAACACCTCATATGCTGTGCCATATAAATTAACTCGTCTCTGAAGACTCACAGTAAACTCAAGCATTCAATGCACACCGGACATCAACCATTAAAGGATCATCTCCAACCGTAAGCTTAACAAGTGCTCTCTACACAGGACAGATTTCAAAGCGATCAGCATTTTGGCTAGGTGTAAGATGTGGAGAAACACAGCAACTATTACCATGGCACTGTTTCCTTAACTAACAACCCCCTGCCTCTGGTAAGTCATTTTACACATGATCATCTTTCATCCTCTAACATATAAACTGGTAAAGATAAATCTATAGTACTTTCTACTTTACAACTGTGTTGCTCAGACTCACATGCTAGAACAGTCCTGCAGCCCTACAATGTTAGAATGTTATTGAAGCAAACAGTGCCAGGTTTTCCTTGACTGTCCAAAAAGGAGAAAAAAACAACACCTGGATTATACACCAAGTGATGATTTTATAAACTTCCCTTTGGAAGGAGTAAAATCTACAGTTTTGTTTGAAAAATAATTTGGAGAACGGTCAAATACTAGAATTAGTAGTAGGGCTCAGGGATGTAAAAATATTTGCCATAAAGTGGTCTCTTACAAAAGACTGGAGGATTTTTTCCAGGCAAGGTATTTTACAATTTTGCACCAATTCCGGAATCTTCCGTGATTATCAAATGAGAAAAAGAGAGCAGTTTGACACACTCCTAAACCACATTCCTTCTCAGTCCCAGCCTGGCCAGTCTCGGGGTACACTGATCCCATATCCAGCAGGTGGGGATAGCAAATCCACCCAAACTCTGCTCTCCACCTCCTCATTAGCAGAGGACTGTCCCACACCAAGAGGGGTCCATCAGTTTCATGACGAGTCAGAAACAAACTCTCCCAAACCCTTCGCCCATTCTGCCTGTGCTGCTGATGCTGGTGACAGCCCTTGTGCTGCTCCCACCCCACCACCACCACCCCCGCTCCCCTGCTTCTGCAATACACCCTGGTATGGCGCCCGTATGTCAGGGCAGACTTGTACACATTTACTAGTAGGATTTGTTTTAAACCCAGCCTATTCTAGCCAAAACATGAGTATTTATTCCAAAAACTCTGTGGCAGCAGTACCTTCTGTAAGAGCATCAAAGTGATGAAAAGCAATTAGGGAAGCAATTCAGCTTCAGCTAAAAGCATGAAGTTTCTGATATTTCTCAAACTCTGCAAGAGGATTTGATTTGTTTAATGAATAAGGAATATTTAGAAGAAGGTTAATTTGGCACAGTAGAGGGTGGAAGAAAGCCATACAGATCTAACTCCTTTTAATGTTTAACTTACTTATGCCAGCAGCTTCTTTTTCTGCTTTCAACAACATTTCATCTGCCCAGTATTTCTGAATGCCCTTTGAAAAGACAGATGTCTTCAGATCCCTTGTGAAGACTTGGCTCCATCTCTGTTTAAGTGTGCTTTAAGCTCTTCCCTTTTTCCTTCTCATATATCCCTCAGTTTCTATACATCCAGTTTTGTTTTCTCTTTAGTTACGTTGTACTGCATTTCTACTCTGTTCTTTAATTCTTAATTTTTATTTCATGCCTTCCAGACATACTCAGCAGAGAATTGCAAAAACAGAAGCAAAGGAGTCTAAATTTACTCCATGTCTGTAAGGAATTTTATAGGGAGAAAAGATCTGGTATTTGACCACTACTGAGGGAGCACTAGCTTCTAGAGATGCCTTGGATACATTTTGTGTTCCAGTTCCAAAAAAACAATCTATTTTAGGATTAAATTAGAAGGTTCTTTCTTGACACAGAGAGATACAGATATGTTTGTAAAAAAAAAAAACCCTACACAAACCCCTGAAGTTTTACAAAAAACTATGCTAGTATAGTACAGTCTAACAAAAGAACCCTGGTAAGTCACTATATCCAATTAATTAATACATACTTTGATACAAGATTCAATTATGATTTCTATGCAATCTAGACAGCAGTGTACACATCCTCAATAATGACTAAATAAAAATAAACATATTTACAGTAGCAAATCTTGATTTTTCTTTGCTAGTTTGTAGTGCTCCTTTTAAAAGAAGCAGCTTTACACATATCTAAAACAAGTTTCTGATGGTTTTTGGACAGAGGAAGCTGAGGGCAAAGCAGGGAGGAGGCATCATTAAAGCCCTGGTAATAGACTGTAATAGGGATTTGATTAAATATATCCCTGTAATCTAGCATCCAGTGGCTGGATAGCTGTGCATCGTGCATTGCAGATGTACAATTCTAGTCCCTTCATCAAAATGAAATTGAACAGATTCAAGAGCAACAGAAATTAAAGTGCATTTGGACACTGTTCGTGGTTTGCCTGCTTCCTCTCTGTGCCAGTAGAAGACATTTTCCCCAGATGGTACGCTAAATTGTGTTCACAGATCAAAAAGACCACAGGCCAATCAAACAGGTTTTCACCTCTCATTGCCAGCACTTCTTTTCAGGTCACAAAACCTAAGCCAAGATCCTCACCTTCAAAGCAGCAAACAGCCTTCTGATTTCTTGTGTCCTTCAGAGTTTATCTGAAGCCATCATTCACATTTGGTTATTGTTTTCTTGAACAAATGAATCACAAATATATGAAGAGTAAGCTCCCCTGGGATTCTGACAAAGGGTTTGTTTCTGTATTTTTATATAGATGCTGCTTATACAGCAGTGTTTTCAGTACAGGGAAAAAGCACACCTGCCTTTGTCTCACGGATGGTGACCCCTATCTGTTAAACCCCCAAGAGATAATGTTGACAGAACCAGAGTTGCAATTTGTCTAGTAGCACTTGGAAATTAGAGCAGCTCTTCACAACAGTGGGATGTTTCTACGATGCACCTAATGTTCCAGATGGACGGCATCCAAAATCCACTTGTCCAACACAGAACAAGAAAGAGTATCATTACAAAATATAAAGAGAGATCAGCTTGGCCTCTTCCCTACTTAGAAGAAATCTGGGCACTGTGTTTTGCCAAGTTTTGGAAAGGCAAAAAAGATTTTATTTTCCATTGCTGATCTCCATAAAAAGCTGCTTTTGTAGAGAAGAGAGATTAGTTGGGTGATCTTTAAATGTAAAATGTGTCCCTCAGTAGCTTCAGCCACAGATCTCACCTCTCCTTTCTGAACAAAGCCATATACCTTGCCAAAAGTTAAACTGTATCATCAATGGAAATCACAGACCTTGTTTACCACCCAAAAGCTGAGAAAAAACTCAGCATGCTGGAGCTTACACCAACTTAAGGGCCCCATTTCAAACTTGCAGGCTTTTCAATTGGGATTTGGCTGGAGCGGAGGGTGGGGACACCCTCTTTAACTGCAGATTTTTGGTATGCTTTGGATAAGAAAAGCGTTGCTCTCTTTTGTACGTGCAACCACTTTGTTTTTAAAGGAAAAAATAAACTGTGCTACTCCATCCTGCTTGGCAGAAATCTGTGCTAAACATTTTGTAAAACTTTGGTCAGGCAAAAGACAATGCTCAAATTGGGAAGATGCAAGCAAATTGATTTTGCACTAGTAAGCAAAAACCTGTACACACACTGGAGTGAAGCGCTTAGTACGCCAGCTTCACGGCTAATCCGAGGGGAAGCTAAGGTTCTCACTTCAATGGGTGAACTATCTGGCAGAAACTAACAGGCAGCCCTCCTACCTTCAATGATAACCAAAGCAAAATGTTTTGTTCAAGGTCAGCTCATTTTCAGGCTTTCTCTATGCTCAAATGGCTCAGCTGCTCCCATGCATATCTTTGAAAGATCCCTGCAGTGAGCTGCAAAAGTCCTTCAAATCCTCACCAGACTAAAGCTGGAAACTCAGGATGAGGGGAAATTGAAAAGGAGCAACAGCAAGCCCCAGGAGGCTACTGGATCACCAGCTGCACTCCACCTATCTTTTAAAAGATGTAGTTTGTGATCTCTGACATGGTATATAAGACTGTATTAAGCTGTAATTCTGTTGCTGCTTTGTTCAGTAATTTTATACCACAGTTACTTTCACTCTTCCCTGCTTATAGCAACTGTAACTTGTGAGGAAGAGAATGCCTCATCAATTAAACGACATGGAATAGTCAATCTTGAAGTCTTTCTTAGTAAATATTTTGTGGGTTTCAAGTATATCACCGACTATATGGCACATAAAAACTGATCTTACGTGCTCTGGACAAGGCATTGAACAATAACTCAGCCTTGTCATAAAGACAACATATTAGTCAGCTACGTTCTTGAAGCTGGAAGAAAGCATATTTAGCCACACAGACATCCACGCAACAGCTCCTGACAACCACACAGCAGCCAGAACACTGCTTGCTACCGAAGGTCCATGGTTTTAAAAATAAAAAATTACTCACACAAACACCTTTCAAGTGTATTCATCTCTGGGTCACCTTTGTACTAAAGTTCCATTTCCTGGCCATTTTAATGTCAGAATTATATTCATTAAAATAACATATTAAATATTTAATATTTTTGTACTACTTTTTCTCTGCTTTTTGAATGGTGTCAAGATGTTTAGTTTCAGAAATGTTACTGCCATGAAGATATCAGAATATGTCTACTAATTGGCTTTGGGATGAAGGTATTTTCAGATAATGTAGCATTTTTCCCATGATCAAAATACACTTTGGTAAGGTGAACAATTCATATCCCCACTCCACAGGAAAATGACGTGAAATAATTTAAAGAATACTGCATAGACACATAGGAACACTAGTCAAGTTTTTCATAAGAGCCCAGCAGTTTCTCCTTCTGTTTTTTAACTCCTTAAAACCTATGGGCAACAAAAAGAATGATTTTGTGCAATTTTAGGTCATCAGAAGTGTTCGTAGAATTAGTTCCACACAAAAAAAAAACCAGCATCTGTTCAAAATCAGAAGTTAAAATGTTTCCACATCTCATTCTTAAACAATACTTTTACTGAATCTCCATTTCAAGTTGTTTTTCGTTTGGTTTTGTTTTGTATTTGCAGTATTTTTACAGACTTCCTTAGAAGCCTTCAATATTGTTACTACCAGAATCAAAGATCTAATTCTGTGCAAGACAGAGCCAATACTGCTGCTCTTATTATCCAAACTAATCTGTGCACAATCAAAGTAAAAAAAAAAATCAGAAAGAATGGATTCTCTGTGAAAGCATTGACAGCGTTTCTTCCATAGTTACAAACAGATGCTTAATGACTGCTTCCTTGCAAGTTTATAAAACTTACAAAGCAATTGCAGTAATGCCAGGTGCATAAGTACAGACCAAAATTAGCAACAGAAGAAAGCAAACTGCTGTTACCAATTTTGTGTAACACTAAAATAGCTAGAACAGAGGCTAACTAGGCTCCTCTGCGCTCCTTTCAGAGACCTCAGAGATATCAGGCAACTTGAAAATAACTCTTCCAGCACAATGTTTTCCTACCTTTACCAACAGTCATGCTCAAGACCTAAATTAGACAGCTTGCTCCCCAGCTCAGTTCAAAAAGACTGTTTACCACTGAACTGGAAATTTTATTGCTTACGGTGCATGCACTCGATTCTAAAATGACAACAAGCTTAACTGCTTGAGAGATTCTGCTATGAAAAAAAAATTTCTGTAAAATCACTGCTTCTTTGCTTCCATATTATAACAGAGAATTACTTTATCGCCACAGTTTGCTGTATTAAAGAAGTATGAGACATAAAGCAAGACAAACATCATAAACAGCCATATAGTAATTTTAAACAACAGACAGGGAGAATTTTGGCTTTTTGGAAAAACAGCTTAAGTAAGTTCTAGTCAGGATTCCTTTTACAGTTTCAGAGAAGGAGTCCCCATGTTGTATCTAACCCACCATAACAAAGTAGTTGGATACTTCCTGAGATGCAGGGTAATTATTTCATTTTTTTATACACCCCTAAAATACTTTGGTGGAGGAAAGGAGGTACAGAAAAGAGTTTATCATGCTCTTTTCACAGCTTTTCATTATTTGGGTAAACATATCACATCTTTAGAAAACAAAATGGAAACAACAGCTGAACCACAACTTTTCAGCTTGCCAAAATCTACAGTGTGTGACAGAAGATTAAAATAAAATAGAGTTAGTAAAGCTGCAAGCTTATCCAAAATATTACAGCAGAAATGCCTCATTTCTTGGTTTGCATCCATTTTTCTAGGAGGAGAAAAAAAAAAAGAAACCTTTTGGGATTATTTACATTTGCAAAGAGGGGCAAAATGAAAGCCGAGGGGACTGAAAGCAACTGTTAAAAAGAATTTATCTTTCATAGAAATCGCTGAAGATTGAAATATGTGGAAGGCTGTTGGCTGAACCTGCTTAGAAAACATTGCCAATCAACATGCGGCTCCTTAGCAAAAAGCAGCCTTCTTCCAGAAATGTTTCATCCCAAGAGAAAGTCCCTTCACAGTACAGCCTTGGAGAAACTATGTACTAACGATCAGTAGGAAATGGAATCTGGAAACACACCACTTTGGATAGGAAGAATGACATTACCCAGGTAATAAATCAACAGAAGATACAACTTAATATTAAACACATTTATGCTATCCTAAATTACGTAGTCTAGGAGCAAGCTGATCCAGTAATATATTTTATGCTTTTCAGTGAGCTGCTGCAAGCTGGGACAACCACATCATTACTGCCAAACTCCTACAGAAAGCTTTGTCTCTTGCTAATCTTTTGTTCCTCAAGGCAAAACCCCAGCTATCACTCCCAATATGGAAATCACAATGAAATTTCTGTGGGGTTCTTTTTCTTCATTTCAGATGTGCAAACCCTCGGCTTTTATAGCTTCATTCTCAGATAATTTTAGCAGGCCATTTAAAGAAATTCAAATCTCAGAGAAGTGCTAAGAATGAGTAAGCTCCTTGTAAACCCATTAAATAAGATTTCCAAATTAAATTGCACTTTTTACTGTTTTCATGGATAAAGATAATTTGGAGGAGGAAAATATTCAGACACGCTATATACTTGACAGAATAAAAACGCCCTGTTAGCACTGCACATGAAACCTGCAGCAGAAACCCATGTAACCATGTCCTGGACTATCATCATAGAGGTGTAAAGGGGAAGACAACAGTTAGCGATGACATGAGCTCCAGGCTGCTCAGCCAGGTTCTCAAAGGTAAATCTGCAATGCATACAAGTTTTTATACTACACACCACTGCAAGTTGAGCTGCAGCTCCTGGGACCTCTCCCAAGAGCCAAAAGGGTGCACCCTCTGCCTAAACGCAGCATTCCCGGTGAAAGGTTATTTACAGGATAGACTCCTAAGAAAAAAGGTCTCTGCAGGTGCCTAGATAACCCAGGCATAAAGACTCTGTCAATACAGCTGGTACAAATCTCTCAAAATATGTTACCCCATAAGGCCTTTTTTCTTTAAAATATTTCTTCCTCAGCCTGGACACCAACACGCTTAAAATGAGAAACCCAGGTTGGTCAAAAACAGGACAGCAAACAGAGGCAGCATCCGGGAGGAGCTGCAGGGACAGAAACCTGTTGCTTCGGACCTGCAGCCTTGCAGATCGGGATGGGAGAACAGCCAGTGCTAGGCTCTGCTTGACTGCGTAGGAGGCCAGCTCTCCATTCAGTTTTTTGTCCTGTTGTGTTGCCCTATCCTTAGCGCACAAAAGGCTCATGAGACAGGACAAGAAGATTTTGGAGCTGGGGGGACTGAGGAAGGGAAACAATCCCATGCAGATTTTTCTTTTCTCACAAGTGATGCTCAAGCTCTCCCCATATTCATACTTTCCTTATCCTGTTTTCACTGTGCTGACACTAATCCGCCTTGAAATTGGCTGATTCTGCCCAAGCCATGCTTACACGGAAGCAAGTTTCATCTGGTTGTCCTCATTCAGAGACCAGTTTCTGCTCTTGTGGCAGAAGAGATTATTAAAAGCCATATATTACAAGCACATGCTTTAAAGTGACTTAACTTGTAAAGATAACTGTATTATATCAGCCTTCCACTCCCTAGGTCACAGAAAGAGAGAGGTAGCAGTAAAAATCTCAAATGGAAATTGCTTCCTAAATATATTATCCTCCATAACAGCCATTTAGCAAGTGCAAGTACCCACAAGACAAAGGAAAAAGATACAAAGTACATGTGACAGGGTAGAGTAGGGAGTAGTACAGAGGATTCATTTGCATCATCACACTGAACATTAACCACAAGAAGGAAAAAACCAAATGCTCCCTGTTTTGCACAAACATCAATTACGTCTAGTAATTTCACTGATGGCTCTTGTGGAGCAGGTGCTTTGCCTCCATGGCAAAGCACAAATGCATACACCATTCTGGCACAGGCAGCATTTCATTGACTGGCTCTGCATCAGAATTCGCCTTTGTTTGGAGGAGAGGGGGAAAATCTTTTATTTTCTCCTTATGATCAGCAATGTATATAGTCTCACATGAGGCCTTAAGCTATATGCAGTACCTAAATCTGCTAGCACATTTATGGCAGAGAACACATAAGAATTTTATATAAGGACATTTTAGTGCAACACAAACATACTTTTCCACCTAGATTTTGTGTAACACTTTCCCACTTTCTAAGAACTCCAGCAAAAGGAAGGAGGGGCACTTCTTCCATTTGGTGGGCAAGGAGGTAAGTCCTTTGCTGCTGTTTCCTCACTATTGCTCCAAAACATTAAAAAATGACCAGCCTTTAACTTCTGGTTTATTCATGGCTTCAGCAACTGCTACTAATCCCAAGAGAGCTGGATTTCATTCCAAATGCTACCAGTCACCTTTGTTGGGGGCCATCCCCGTCACAACTACTCCAGTATGTAAGCCAAAATCTTTCCCAGTTGTTAATTATTAATTTTCTAGACATATGAGCCAAACCAGAAAAAAGAAGTGTTACTGGTTTGCTCTCCATTCATTCATTTTACACAAAAAAGGAAAGACAGCAGCCACACAAGACCACACCTTCTTGTATGTTACATTTCAAGTAAGATCTAAATTGTTTTGATTTTCAACTCAAAATAGAACGCATCCAGATTAAATACATTCCTTTATGAGTTCAACCACTTTTCAGCCTCCTAAACTATGGAGCTGATAATTCTATGCAAAAATCCCACCAGTGGTTGGTACAGCAGCATCTTGAATTCAGAAAGAAACACGAAGTCATCAGCTGCCTACACAAACATGCACTGAACTCCTGCCCAGGCAGACTTGCTCAGTTCAGTAAAATGGGCAATGCTAAATCAGCTCCTCACCAAATTCTGGAATAACAACCACAACCTAGAGATGGAAGACACGCAGCAAAATTGAAATCATGAGAATAACTGCAATTAAGGTGATGTAGGGAGGCTGAGGTACTTCCTATTTATTCTCTGCCTCCCAAGAGATAATTCCTAAAATTATTGCAATTCCAAGAGGTCCTTAAAGACAGAAGAGACAATGGAGACAGGGATGAATGTAGCAACTTGCCAAGAGGTCAGCAAGTCACTCTTGACTAATCTGTAAATGGGATCCAACTACACTCTTTCCCCTGAGGACAGAGGAGGCAGATATTACCCACCCACAAAAGGCCTTAGGGAAAACATATATTTGGCAATAACCACACATTTCATCAAGCTTAAAAAAACAACCAGACACAAACTGCAGAGTGTTACCAATCCCATAATATATATCTGAGCTTCACAAATCCAAACAGAATTTGACCCTTCTTCTGGGATGCATTTCTTCTGTGAAATCTTAAACTCTAAGGGCAACACTGAGAAGGATGGGATTCTTGAAGTGCTTGAAGAAATACATTCAAATGCCTGTTAGATAAAGGAAATTTATAGCTCAGTGTCAAATATCCATGTCCCAGGGCTCTCTTTGCAAGTGTGAGTACAATTTATGCTACACAAACAAATCTACAGAGGAGATGCCCAAAGCTCTTTTACCATTAGCAACAGACTCAGAAAAAAACCCTATCACCAAAAGCTGAAATTAAATGTGGTCTCATTTTTAGCTCCCATAATATATTACTACTTTCTGAAATAGATGTCAGTATGTAAATTACACTTGTGCATGCTTTCCCAGCTGCATCAAGAGTTAATTAAATGGCAACACAGCTAAGATTATTTCTCTAGTACCTCAATACTTGAATGAACTGTCACTCAGAGTATACAAACTGACTCAGTCTGCACACCACGTGCACACAGTTCATACTGGTTTTCAGTCTACAGACAACAATGATGAGTATATATTGCTGCCTCTCTCCGTCAAGAACATAGGCAGCATGGTAGGGAACCAACTGAGATGTAAGGTAGAGAGGAATCAAGTGTGCGTAATTGTCAACTGCAGAAAGAGTATTAACAGTGATTAACAAACATTTAACCCACTTTGCTCCAGAGCTCCCTGGACATTCTCAAATAACACGAAGACAAAACCTCTGAAATAGATCCAAACAAGAACACAGGCAGGGGTTGAGTACTGTAATTCACCGCTGCAGGCAGGCAAAAAATTACCACCTTTATAACAAAGGACTGAGGGCACTGACAGATGTCTCTGGCAAACCATGCTGGGATGGCTGAATACCAGCTGCCTGCCTGCCCCTCCATCACTGAGCAACCCCTCAGCCATCTTCACCCAGAGTCTTCAGTGCACTCGCTCTCCTCAGCAGCTCAAACTAACGCAGTGACCTGTGAAGGGAGAAGTGGCACATGTTCCCTTTCAGCACTTAGGTACAAAGCTGGTAACCTCTGGCAGAGGGTTAAGTGAATACATCACACTGAACAGCCAGTAATTTTGAATGAAGGGGTAAAGCAGGTTGCCAGGGGAAATAAGCTATTAAAATTGGCTAGAGAAGAATTGCTAGATCTCAACTCTCAGACCTCCAAATCTCTGGTTCGTAGGAACTGCCTGATATTGATGCCAAAGATCATCTGTCCTGTTGCGTGTTCCATGCAGATTCACCTAGGAACACGGCGTATTGCACAGGACTGTAAAATGCAAGGGAAAAGAGGATATGGGACAGAAACAAAGGCAACCGCCCACAGGATGAGGTGAGGAATCACCCACAAGGCAAAATGAGGAATTGATTTCTAAAAGCTGATTTCAGACAGTGTCCATACTATTTAGCTATCAGTGGAACAACCAGGTATTCCTTAAAGAAAGGGATTATATCAAACAAGCATTCCAGAGACGTCTTTATTTTCTTTCTTCTTGTAAACATACTATAATTTAAAAGATAACCAGTGTAAGCCTAGATCAAAAGGAATGGATGGCTGGGAAGCAGATGAAAGTTAAGTTTTACCTTCAGGTACTTGCTGTGGACTAAGTGAGAGCACAGGGGAGAAAAGCAGAGAAAGTAAGAAAAGTTGTATACATGTAGGGTATGAGAGAAGAAAAATTTAACCTTGTGCCAAACACTGCAATGTGATTATTTTGTAGCTGCAGGTCTTGTGCCTGAAGTGACACACACATTAAGATCACATCCCTAGTGCCCTTCACCCCTTACGGAAGAATACATCATCACTCGATCCTCACATAGTGTTCATCTTGGTCCACCAGGCTTTCTTTTCAGATTCGTTGAGACAGAAAGACAAGGCTGCGTGTTCATGCCAAATCTGCTCCCAACTAAAAGCCAGTATATATTCTTAGGCATTCAATCTATAATAGTGAGAAACAAGATACTGAGTGCTACAGATTTATAGGAAGCCAGAATATTAAAAAGATTTTCATCCAAGAGCTATGGCTATTTAGGCATTTTGTGTTTGTAAGCTCTAGTTTATATGAGTTTTATTGAAATACAGACACATTTTTCTTGGCACAGCAGCATGTTTCTGCTATGAGACAAGAGAAAAGCATTTGCAGGACTTGCCCCACACAATCATCTCCCCTGTCACTGGCAGCAAAACATACACTGAATAAGGCATAATAAAGGAACTTCGCTTTAAAATTGTTGTTAAAGTTCTCTTACACAGTTGGGTGATTTTATGAATATGGTAATAACTATAACCTTTAGAATTCAAGACAGGAACAGCAGATGGAACCTAATTAAGAAAGAAAAATTATTAATTCATCTTCATAAGTAGTGGGAAAGGCAACAACTCTTTGCAAAGGGAGGCCCTCTGTGTCATTTAATAAATGCAGAAACAACTAACCAGACCAGGGACTCACTGAGAAACAGAAACACCTCACACAAGAGGCCAATATCTATTACTTTTAGCTTAAGACACTGACTAGAGAAGAAACAAGAACAACAGTGAATAGTGGCAGTTTCTTTCACTGTACATGACTGCTGTGGTCTGACTGTGTCCTCAGCTTTAGCATACACAAAAAGACCACGCAGAAAATTACAATTCTTCCAAGCTGTTTCAGTTACCTTCACATCAGCTTCATGAAAATCTCTGACGAACATGCATTACTCTGTCCTTCTAACAAATACTGCAAGGCAGTAGACATGTCTTCATCATTGGACTGACTTGCTCTCACACAGCTCAGGGTACAAGACAGAGTAGGAGGCAGGACAAGGCTTTCTAAGAACTTGGGAAGGAGGGTCATTTTTGTTCTTTTTGCTGGAGGGAAAGATAGGTGATGGGGAAAGTAGACAGAGAGGGTCATAAATACCATCTTAGAAAAATCTAAAGAACAAATCCAAAGCAAAGATCTTAGCAAATACGCCTTTTTCTTTCTAAGTTTCTGCCATGCCAAGAATGGGACCCAGACTATGTTTTACTTATAAAAACGTTAAGATGGTTTAAGGGGGGGGGTGGTGGGGATAACAGAGCAAAAGATCTCATTCCAAACCAGGTGCCTCACATTCATCTTCTCAAAAATCAGCTGGCAGTATCTGTACCTGATCCTCTTCTCTCTTCCCACACTTCAGCATAAAAATCAGCAAATACGTAGAGATACAGCTGATTTATTCCAGCAGTGCTGGGTATACTTCTAAGGCAACTCAAGTGAAGGTAATGATGCAGCTGAAGTAAGAGCATGTAAAAACAGGTGAGAGATGACAGCCTCACACAAGGCCCTTCCTCCATTCCAGGCGATGTTTTTCTAATTGCTGTTTCACAGAGAGAAAAAGAGAGAGTGAGTAAAAACAGTGAAGCTAAATACACACACATACACACACACAAACCACGCAGCTTCTGCCTCTGTTTATGCAGTCCTTATCCAGGCCCATTAAACAGCATTAGCTGGAGATGAAAGGAGTATTTTGCAGTAGACAAGCATGTGTTACTATATCCAGTTAGGCAAATAGTGGTGCCAGCGATAAAAATCCCATAAAATGTGCATTGTTGATACTTATTTCAACACCTACCACTGTCATAGCAGCATAAATATACACCACCCCTTAAGAGTCGCATAAACATGCACATTTGTGTACATACATTTTGTGCGCATGTGGTGCATGCACTGCTTTCTCTCTCTGGCACAAAGTACTCATTCACATCTGCCTCCGCATTTCTACTCCAAGTCCCAACTCCTGCAGAGGACACCTCTCCTCCTTCCCAGCGCCTTCACCAGCTCTGCCCTGCTCCCTCTCAATCACATTTCTTTTTGCTCTTTAGCAAAAAATATAACTAGGGAAATTAACATATAGTTCACAACATAACTTGTTCACTTAGACATAAACCTCCAACAGAAGTATGCCTTCAACTTAGCCATCTCATTACTGGAAGTTTTTTCTAACTCCTGTTTTCTGGGTGGGGTTCCCACCCCTCCCCCCCCCCCCCCCCCCCCCCCCCCCCCCCCCGGAACTGAGCTTTTCTTGGTGTATATGATGATAGGCTCACTGAAACAATATGCCATATCCTCTCTCCAAAGCACACAACCAAACCAGAGCATACACAGACACTCAATTTTGACAATAAAATGGCAGAAATGAAAAACAGTCCAGCACTTAGGTTAAGTAAAAGTGATAAAACCAAAACCTCAGGGAGAGCAACTCTGCCCTAAAGCTTCCTTGTTGCTTGTCCACAAGACACACATCAGGCATAAGATCCATTTCAATAAATGTTAAACAAGAAATTTTCTGTGGGATAAGGAAACACACATATTCTATTTTTAGAACTGCTAAAGCAGCAGAAAACTGGAGATTCCTGTGTTTCTGTCCTCGTTTCAGCCTGAGATAGGGTTAATTTTCTTCTTAGTATCTGGTGCAGTGCTGTGTTTTGTCTCTGATGTGAGAACAGTGTTGACAGCACACGGGTGGGTTTGGCTGCGCCCGGGTGGTGTCTATCCTCAGTCAGGGACTTCTCAGTGTCTCAGGCCCGGCCAGCGAGAGGGCTGGGGGGGCACGGGGAGCTGGGAGGGGACACAGCCGGGACAGCTGGCCCGAACTACCCAAAGGGATATTCCACACCATGGGGTGCGGTGCTGAGCATATATACTGGGGGAAGAAGGAGGAAGGGGGGGGGGACATGTGGCACTATGGCGTTTGTCTTCCCAAGTAACAGTTACGCGTGATGGAGCCCGGCTGTCCTGGGGATGGCTGAGCACCTGCCTGCCCGTGGGAAGCGGTGAATGAATCCCTTGTTTTGCTGTGCTCGCATGCCCGGCTTTTGCTTTACCTATTAAACTGTTCTTATCTCAACTCATGACTTTTACATTCCTTTCCGATTCTCCACCCCATCCCTCTGGGTGAGGGGGAGTGAGCGTGCGTCTGTGTGGGGCTTAAATTACCAGCTGGGGTTAAACCACGACCGTTTCTGATAAGGTGTGGACTGAGTTCATGGCTCAACAGAAGTTTAGAAATAAGAATAATCAGAATGCGTATATATCCACACCATTTTAGTATGAAACCGCTCAGGAACCGCTTTGTCAGTTACATAATTTCAGGAAGAGGAGAAAAAGTAACCCTGCTGCTGTACTTCAACTAAGCCCCACTGCTGCGCCTCACCAAAATAAACATTAAGCTGAAAAATACTGGGAGTGCAGGGAGGAATTTGGGGTATTTTAACTTAAGATTAAAAGTTACATAGATAGATGTCATGACAACATGTTGACAGAAATACTCACCGTGAATGCCATGCAAGCTTTACCAGTCATTCCAAATAGAAAAAAGCACCAATTCCTTCTTTATAAGAGTAAATCACAAAATTGGTAGTTAACAGTGAGCAGCATACACATAGCACACCTACTGTCTATACTGAACTATAGTTCAATACTTCAACTGCCCCCACCCCAGAAGACACCTGTACTTGCCCCTAAGCTCAGCCTCCCACAAGCACCCCAGCAGCATTCACCACACACACAGACCTCTATGTTTCTCTGACATTTCAGTAGGCAGCCCTGCAGTTTCATGAAAAAACACAGATGAGACACCTTATGCCACCTACAGGCTCGATTGCTTTCTTTCCCTGAAATTCACTGTTTGCTTAAGCTTGCCTCCATCTATCTGTTCACAACCTCAGCTGCGGCCAAGCACCAACCCTCCAAAAATCTTCCCAGAGGTGCCCTGACCACAAGCTCCCTCTAACCTGCCTGCTCTCAAAAGGCCCGACTGACCTCAGGGTCCACTTCTGCCATACACTTCTCTCTTCATTTTCAGCAGATCAAACTTTTCCTGGCAAACATATCCAAGCCCCAGCCAGCCCTCACTATGTTGCTCTCCTACAGGACTACTGCAAGGACTTGAACTTATTTTACCCTTCAGGAGCCTGTGTCTCCCTTGGATCCCTTCTCTCCCTGAAGTTCAAATGAAGCCAACAGGGCTATTTGCCTGAGAAAGAATTAGGTGCTCAAAGCCAATTGCATTATTCTTTATCATTAGAGAATGGCTTCTGCATTACCTATTACCTACTTCAATATAATGGAAAATGATGAAAGCAAAATTAAGAAACACAGTTCACTTTCTTCTAATGGATCACTTTTTTTGAGAAATGGGAGAACCTGCACTGTGCCCTGAGAGCTGCACCACACAAATGCACCATGTATCATTACACCAGGAATCATCTTTCTGAAAATCATTCTCATATAAGCTGTAGACAAGATGGAAAAGAAAAAAACAAGCCACCAAAGCCAGGAAATGACAGCAAGAGAGCCTATGTAGATCTAACTCCAACTTTCAGTGGAAGCAAAGCATCAATAATAGTGATAGTTTTTTGCAAACAGACCTAGAAAGCTGGCAAGATAGGGTTTACTCTAATACAGTAAGGCAGAGCCAATAATGACCTGCAGGCAACTAGCTGCAATGCCATTTATTTTGGAGACCTCAATATAAAGTGTATTATTTTGGCATCAATTCTTGTTCTGGGTTGGGTTTTTTTGGAGGAAATGCCACAGGAATCCTTTAGATCCTTCCTAAACATAGACTAGAGAAGTCTCCCAATGACATGATAAATGACTTTGTTGAGTTTTACAGGCATGATAAGCAATTTGTACTTAGAAGAGATTAACCTAACTGGACAAGCAGGAGAAAGCTGCTCTGACACGCTCTATACATCTCTAAGAGAAAGGTAGGTTACCCCCTCCCTGCCACCCCCCCCACCCCCCCCACCCGCACCTAAATGCTCCTTTATGCAAAAGGGCAGACACATTCAGACTCTGTAAGTAACTTCATCTTAAAAATCAGCCAACAAATTAAGCATCACCATATTTGGTAGCTGCAATGTTTGCACACTCCAACAAGTCCCTGTCAAAAGTGTCTTGAGATCTCATGAATTACTGGCAAAGTGTTGCGATTTCCCCCCCGAGTCATGCACCCCATGCATTTTTAATCTAAAAGGCTTTTCACGTGGAGACATTTGTACACGTTCACAAAACAAAATCAGCCGTCCCAAAATTTATCTCCTGGACAAACTGTGGCCACATTGTCTTAAGCAGACTTGACCTGGAAATACTTTTCTGATCCATGCAGGCATCAGGTTTCAGTCCCATTTTCCCTTCTTACTGTCAAAATAATATGCCCTCTTCTTCCTGTCCGAGATACCTGAAAGTTGATGGTCCATTGACAGCTGCCTGAATTGGTTTATTCTTTGTTAACTGTTTACTTTGGATCAAATGAAAGCAATAAGGAAACGGAAAACAGCCCCACTGGGAGAAGACTCATGTGGGACAAATTAGGAGCCACTGTAAGATTTAAAAGTCTGGGGGAAAAATGGGACTAACTGGAGGCAGCTGTCAGGATGTGGTTTTTCTGTTTATATTCTTCTCTTTCCCTCCCTTAACCCTCTTATGAATATTATGAAAGAAAGTAAGCATGTGTATGCGTATGTGCATAAGCAAGAGCAAGTGAGCAAGCATGCAACACTGACCCCTCTTCTCCATACAGAAGGCACGGGAATATAATGCAGTTTGTATGAGAAAGGCAACCTGGTAACAGAAATAAAAACAACTAGTAGAGCCACTTATTTAAGGGAAAAACTAACGTTTTTCTTATCCAAGTATCGTAACATGCCGTAAAACTGCAATTTTAGAACATCAGTTTTAATTATGAAGTGAGCTGCAATCTGGAACTGGAGACCTAATGCTCCACCTGGGTTTTGTAAGTGGCAGTCCTGTTGCTGGATCAAACTTGTACTCCCTCATCCACCTCCCCCTCTAAATATCAAAACATCAACTGTTAACAAGGCACATCACCATGTACCGAAGTGTTGCTTATTCAGATGGAAAAAAAAAAAAAGAAAGATTCTCAGTAGTTTGAGTTTTAACATACAGTAAGTAATGCATACATGGTACCAAAAATACAAAAGATAAAGAAAATTTCAACCCCTCAAGGAATTCTTCCCTTTCACATCTTCTCATGACTACCTCCCCACCAACTATTATAATACTCCATGTAATGCAATCAAGGGGAACAAGTTCAATAGCTATTGTTAATTAATAGTTAAATCAGTACTCATAGGGATATCAGCCCCCCTGTACCTTACCACAGTCTTCATGTAATAGCAGCTCAGGTCATTTTAGGGTGGGATGAACACCAAAGTCACAGATAGTAGAAGAGGTGATAGAAGGAATGAATGAATGGGACACAGCACAGGATACTTGTTCCAAACCACTGAACAGCCGACAATCCCCAGTTCCTCCAAAGATAGTTCTGCCTCTCCCCATTTGTTATTCCCCACCTTTCCTCTGCCTCTTATTTCTCCCTCCATGCTTATTCCACCTATGAAGCCACAAGTGAAATGGCAAATATCTGGATTTCAAACTTCCAGGCAAATCAGAACTGGCATAGAAACCTAACTGCACCAGAGCCAAAGAAGTCCACTTCACTCTCTCTGTTCCTCTTAAGAAGGAATACATTAGAAAAACTGATCTCACTCCATGGGTGAAATTTAGAGGCAAAACAGCATAAAAAGTTTTAAGTGCAATCACAGAAAAACAAAACACAAGCACCTGACCAAAGCTCACAGATGAATTCAAGAATGATTTTCCTTTAACTTCTCAAATGGTTTGACTTTCCCTGCTGGGTGAATGGATCAGAGATAAGCTTAGTAGCACACCCGTGCCTTTCACAGTTCACACCTTCCATGTAATTATGTGCTTTGGTCCTAGTTTGCCAGCGTATCATTGCATTCAACCCCTCAACAGGTGATGCTAACAAAGACAATACTACAACAATATGACTTTCTGCAGTCTAGCAGTCACCTAAAAGTAGGCTCTCAGTTTGCTGTGAGCATGTCCCAAAGTCATATGAACAAAAAATAAGATGAGGTTTTGTACTTCAGTGACACTGGCAAAATGTTCTAAATCCACAATCCCCAATAGCAAGCTACCTGGGACCCCAGTCAGAGGCTGCTCCTCTGTTACTGTCTGCAATTAAATATATTCTCGTATCTTTTGAAACAAATGATCATGCCTTTCAGTTAGTCCTAAAACCCAAAAGTTTTAATTAGAAAGAAACAAGACAAAAAGCATCTAGTTTACGAAGAGTGAAACAGGTTAGGGTTTTTTTGAATGTTTTGCTTTTGTGTTCTTTGCAATAAACAACAGAAAGCATACCCAGAATTAATGATTGCATTCTATTCACCTAGCTTCCAATTTCTTGAGAAAGTTAACTAATTCATGATCCCACCATAACACTGTTAATGACTTTAGGCAGGAAAGGTATTTCTTCTTGCTAAGAACAGACATAACAGAAAACTGTTTTCCACACTAAATTACAGGTTCTTCTTGCAGTAACTACCCTTCCTACTGTTACTTTTATGATGTAGAAGGAATTCTAAAAGATCTAAATGGGTGTTTTGAACTACCACTCTAAGGTGACACCTAATAACCTCTGCAAAAAGGGAGTAACATTTTCTACATACTCATACAGGAAAACACCATGCCCTCTCAGTCTTTTTAGTACATGTATTTATATGAACATATACATGGGTACAATGCTCAGCGAAGCACTCTGCCACACATTTAATTAAGACTCGATGGACAGAATAAAAAAAAAACAGGATGAGAGCTGAGCAACTGAGCTATCCCTATCACTCTGAAGAAGAAAAAACCCCACAAAACAAAACAAAACCCATAAAAACCCTCACACAACAAAACAAAACAACAAAACCCCAATAGTTGTCCCAGCATTGCTATCACATGTATTTATTCTCCCGGATGTTCACAGACAGCTGAGGCTGTAAAGGCTGAATTCTGAAAAGACCTTGTCTTGTGACAAAGCAAATTTAAATTTTTCTAGACTGCTATGCCTATTTGTTGTTACATTAAAGGCATCAACTATTCCTTGTCTGCCTGAGATTGGTCAAAAAGAAATAAATATTAGCTACTGTCTTTGAAAGAATTTGCAAGGGAGTGACAGAAACAAAAAAATTTCATGTGCATATGAATGGCCTTTAAATGGCAGTAACCTAGAGTAGACTCGACTTCCTGAGCATTTCCTGCATTGCTTCCCCTCCTGGAAAGGACCAAAGCAGACTGACTGGGAGGGCTAAGAGTTCCCGCTATCCTTACTCCTGCATTCCTCTGATTCTTTGCCAATCGGAAGGGAAGGAAGAAGTGGAGGAAGGGGAAATAGACAGGAATAAGACAAAACCTACTAAATAGACAGGAATAAGACAAAAACTCCTAAATAAATAAATGCAAAAATTATGCAGGAAGAGCAGCAGAGCAGCCAAAGCAATTAGCAGTACCTTTCTTCACTGAACAAAGTATCCAGTGAATCCACTATGGCTGGCAAACCCTTCTCACTGTCTGACAAGTTACATCTATGGTACAGATGCAGTGAAACAGACTCTTAAAATTAAACAGCTAACACTCAGTTTTTTACTACCTAAGTGTCATTCAGTAAATCTGTCCAGCTGCTCACCAAAAGCTAATCTGGCAAGAGGCAAGGCTGAAGAATGAAAAACAGCTCACTCGACACAGACTGTGTCCAAGCACATTCGCTCCCTCCTGAACAGGCACCCTCATGAGGGAGATTTCCAGCCCATGGCTGAGCCATCCCACGTGCTGCACAGCACCAGGCTCTCCCTCCCTCAGCATGCACCCCTTGCCACAATGCCTTTCCCTCCCAGGCTCTGAAACACGACTCTTACCCAGACGGATCCCCAAATATGGTGCTGATAGTTCAATTCACATCTACATGACCAATTCCGAAGCACATAACTTTATTTAAAATGTGTTTCTTTCCATACTGATTTTATCAGTCAATACAGTGCCACAGTATGGGAGGAGAGTAGTACATCAATCCTTACCCCAGACAAAAACTGTAAGGATGCATCTACTGGCTGCTTAGTGTGAGTGGGAAGAAAGAGGGGGGAAAAAAAAAAGGAGAAAAAAAAAAAGAGAAGAAAAAACACAGAAAAGCCAACCCGGCTTCTGAGTGAAATAAAGCTGCAATGTTTTGCTTTACTGCCATGCTGTGGAAAACACAGTACAGCATCCAAGCTAGGCTTCTTTTTCCACAGCGTGGCAGTAAAGAGAAGCAGCACAACTGTAACACCTTGGGATGCAGAATGGCTGAAGAAGGGCGACAACTGGACCACTTTTACTACTTCTCAAACAACAAAGACACAGTTGAAAAAGGAAACTGATCATGTCACTTACTGGAGACACCAGAAGAGAAGGCATGCTAATTAAAGGCAAGGATCCTCATCTTCTTCCAAAGGATGTAGCTCTTCCTCCTTACCATCCATTTGGTTTCTGGCTTTGGATCTGACCAAAACACTCACTCCACTAACAATGTAGACCACAGACCTATGCAAAATAGCATCTGGGAAAATAATTCCAAAGCCAAGTATCTTTGTTTGGTGTTAACCTAAAACAATTATTAAAATGGTTTTGGCTAAAACCTTGCTCCTCCATAGCAGGTCCTTCAAGCACTTGAACCCATATACACTACAGACAGACCTGCCTCTAGTAGTTTCTGCGGACTCGGCCCTGTGACAATTCATGGTATGCAGCACGGCACCTACTAGCTTTAGTCCTCCTGTTCATCCTGGTGGGATGCCAGCAGCCTTGCTTGTATTGTTTTCAGGACTGGGATAGAACTCCAAGTCTGCATGCACGAAACTATTGTTCTTAAACCATCGTGATTTATCATTGAGAATACTTACTTAATCCACAGTTTCCATTACGAAAGCCCTCCTATAGAATAAAGAAATAATAATCCTAACAATTAAAATTAATTGCCTTTTGTGCCAACAAGGACTGCCCCGCTTCCCTCTTCCTGGGACTCTGACTCCTTTGATCTGTCCATCTCTGTTACAAACATGAGCTGCAGGAGTGGCAGGTTCAAGTAGGAATGTAGTGAATAATTCCTGAGTGGAATGAAGCTGAAACTGGCAAGGAGCCGAGATGCCAGCCTGAACTGTTCAGAAAAAATAACAGTAAGAACAATTCTTGTAGTCACCACTGCAAATAATCCCAACAAAAAGTATGGCTGGGAAATTCAGCAGCATGTTGATTCACAGGCAAAACAGCTTTCTGTCAGCATACAGTCAACTACAGCTAATCTTGAAGACTCATAAGAAACATCGATATTTTAAAAAGTTTTTATTTATTTGTTTTGCACGTAATTTTCTAAACAACAAAATATTTGCATGTGACACTAGCCTGTATTCTGCTTTTTTCTTACTTCCATATTCAACAGTTAATTAAAAAAGGATGACCAAAGTTGAACATCTCAGAAGACTACAGTAACAAATCCAATTTATTATTGTCAAATGAAAAAAATAAAGTGAAAAAAATGAGTAAAAGCAAAATAACAAATAAAAAAGAAGGAATGTGACCAGTAAGGACAGTAAGAGTAACGGATAGGTAACACCCAACAGGATGGCAACATAAAAGAAAAAAAAAAGCCCCTCTGTTCAAAACGCATGCTAAAGTTATACTCTCCCTTTTACTTCTAGGTTTAAATAGAGATTGATAAGGGTACAAAATACCACACACCACTGTAATTTTTTATAGAGAGAAGCAACATACTTAGGCAATTTTTGCTTGAGGAAAAAAAAATATAGCACTTTGTGCCAGCTATAAAAACTTTCAGACTTTTTTTGTTTCATTAAAATACTGTTACTAGTTTCTCCCATTTCTGAGCATTCGAAGACAACACAATATACAAACAATTTCTGCTGAGCACAACAGCTTTAGGAAGTACGACCTATTTTTTTCTTTTAGGTTCAGAGGTTACAATACCCATTTCAGACAGGCTAGTAAACACTGCATCATTGGAATGTCCATATTTTCCAATAGAAGAGGCTTTGAAAGCCTGAACAGTGTAACAAATGCATGAACCGGCTCACTATTCAAAGACAGTCTTTGTAACAAAGCCATATTAACAAATCTAGGTAGAAAGCAAGACAACCCCTTAAAACTGCAGAGCTGTTACCTTTTATATCTTATCACAAAAAACATAGAGAACCACTCCCATATTGCTTCATGGTGCTTCCTCCCCAGTGCTTCAGGTTTTACTTTGCCGAGAGTTGGACAAAGGATAAAATACACGCATGACTGTTGGGGAGCTATGCTGTTAGTCAGACTTCCACAAAACAGGCTAGCTGCCATTTTCAATGCAGCACACAGGTTTCGGGCATCAAATCTAACTAAATAAGACTATTAAAACCCAACCACAACAAAACACAATTATGTGACTGACCGCTGCCGTCACCCACATTTTATCACTTGTGTTGGGTGGCCCTTTTACCATGACCCTAACACTGTCATACGGGGGTGTTCCTCTCCCTGGGAGGGAGGAGGGCTTGGCTTCAGAGAGGAATTTCTGGAAGGGTGGATCTGGGCCAGCACTACCTCTGCCACTCTCCCTGGAGCATTGCGTGCCACAAACTGCAGAGAAGCATGAGGGAGGCGCTGGCAGTGGGTGATGCACCGGGCAGTCGGAGCAAGCCCTGCGCCTGCTCCCCACTCTGTCTCCAAACATTTCCATACCCACAGAAGCATGAAAGAGGGGCAGTGACAGACATGAAACCTTGCGTGAAACACCTGGGAGGAGCTCCAGTCTAGTATTCATTGGAAATTAACTCCTTACTGACTAATGTGACATTCAAACAAAGCAAAAAAAAAAAGGGGGGGGGGGGGGGGGGGAGGAGGGGCACTGACAATGGGGCATGAGCTGTAAATCAGACTTGCAACCCAGCCTGGGGTGAAACAGCAAACACTGGAATTGACCTGAACCAAAAAAAGTGGGTTAGGGGAAACCTCTTCTTCAGTTGTACACTGAAAAGAAATTACCTTCATTCGATGGCTCACTCATCCCAAGCCAAGCCTTTGTTCAGGATACCACCTCGCTACCCGCAAGACAAAGTGGAAAAAACCAAAACATCTGCTTATTCAAGAAGTGCCATCCTCCCTCTTCTGCACAAAATGTTCTCTCTGGATTTCGACTACAATAAAAAGTGGAGGAAAATCAAAATAAGGAGCATTAAACAGAGTGCAGTTTCAGCTCTTCCATTTCTTCCCTCTGAAATACTGCTGTATAAGCAGTGAAAATTAATTATCATATTTTACAAATAATTGTTATATTTATATACAAATTACATTTATTTAAATCTAATGCCATTGCCATGCTAAAAAAAGAAAGTTTTGATTTGGTTTGTTTTGAAAGAATATATACATATACACACAGATCAGAAGCGATGCACACACACACACCCTCGGATAGACATACATATGCACAGAGTTATTTATGGGTACAATGTACAGATCATAAAACTGTGTTATTAACCATGAAGTCAGGAAAGTAAATAAGTTAAATGCGCACTTATTTTAAAAACTAAAAGAAAATCCATGACCTAATTAAAATAACACTCCAGTATTTTGTTGTGTATTCATATTTTTAGATTATTCAAACTTTGCTAGGCTATTTTGTATGAATTTCTGCTCTGCTCACATTCACGTTGTCCTCTCATTTGATATTTACTGAGATTTAAGTGTCAGGTATTTAATAATGGTGTCAGATAATGAATGCAAATTACAATACAACTGGAAAAAAAAATGGGGAAAAAAAGCCACCCAGCATAATGCAAAAAATATCCTCTCCTAAAATAAGATGATTATGTATCTTCAGTATCACACCTTACTGAACAATCCCTAGGTCACCTTTCAAAATTATCTGGTCTATTCCCAGACTGTTTGTTGAGATTAAGGGAAGGTTTCCTGTTACTAGAAAGTACATATTACATGGCAGCGATCCAAATGAGCACAAGAAAGGCACATGGTAAGGGGAAAAAAATGCTTTTTTAAACTTCTCTTTTATAAATTATCGATGTCCTTTTAAATTAGGCTTCTGTATTTCTAACTGACTAAGATCTTTCCCCTTCCGCAGTGTACCTGAAGTCTGTATGGAAAGAAGAAAAGAAGGGGAAGAGGAAGGGGAAGGGAAAGGGGGAAAAAAGAAAAAAGGAAAAGAAAAAAGAAGAAAAAAGGAAAAAAGAAAAGAAGGAAAAAGGAAAAAAGAAGAAAGAGAAAAGGTAAAAAGAAAAAAGGGAAAAAAAAAGAAAAGATTAAAAAAAAGAAAGAGAAAAGCCACTACAAACCCGAAAACAACATAGGGGAAGGAAGATGGGGGCAGAGATGCAATGAATAAAAGAATAAAAATCTGAAAATTTCTGCAGCCGCACAGGAGAAAAACTGCCAACAGTATGGCAAAGCACAGCACTGTACAGAACTGACTGACTGGGGCACCTTATGCAGGACTGCAACTCCTGGTGTTTGTATCGGTCATGGTGTTAATACAACAGAGTAACTCCTGAAGGAAAGGAGCTCCTAAGAAACTTTCTGCTTACTATCCTGTAAAATCTTCACTATGCTGCCAGAATCCTCTTAGAGGGAAAGCTGCTTTAGAAATGAACCTTCAAGCACACACCATCAGGCAAAAGACAATGAGGAACCAAACAATCACCCCGATGAAACCACTAAAAAGATGCATTTTCCCTGTTCACAAGCTGCAAAGCAAGCCTCATTTTCTTCATCAAGTCATAAAAGAACATAAAACGGGTAAAGAAAATTTCCATGATGCTTAAGACAATATAACCCTAACAATTTTCTTCTGCAATAAAAAAAATTAAATAGTAATAATGGAAAACCTTGGGAAATGTAGAGATTTTATTAGTTTTATTAACTCAACAATATAAACTTGAATTATCTCAGTCTGTTTATTTGCTAGTTACTCATTTCAAAGTGCCTCTCACTGCTAATGAAAATAAAATCTCAAGTGCTTTATAAAAGCAATGGGGTTGGCTGAAATGACTATAGAGATTTTTATTTTATTTATGTTAAGACATTTTCTCTGCATTTAGTAACTAAATTGTTAATTTAGGAAGCAGTAGTTACATTTTTATATCTCCTGTATTAGTAATGCCATAAAAATAATCAAAGCCAAACAACAACAAAAAAACCCAAGTACTGAAGTAAATATTTTTGGGTGATTACTTTTTATTTATTGTTACTAGATATTTATTAATACCAGGATGCTAGAAAGGGGTATATTTAACCTTTTTGCCCCATCTCTAAATTCTTTAACTGTACGGCACAGTGTGACTATTTATGCTTAATCTCTTTTTTCCTCCTCCATCTACTTGTTTTCCTGCCACTTTGCACTCCCAGCCTGAACTACATTAAAAAACTATTTTCAATTGATTCAGAGCTATTTAAACTTATTACTCCTTCAAGGATATTTTTACTTGAAGCACTTCAGGAGTTAAATTGCTAAGTTAAAATCAAAGTAATGACCCCAAGCAGAGATTACTGAGTTGCACAGTAAATTCATATAAATAAAATTGGACTGAAAGGCATTTCCTGCTGAATGATAGTGTCTCGATTACATCTTGTACTGGCACTAAGCATGCCTTGTGGTTCTAACAGCCCATCACTTGCATTAACACTATCACAAAGTGAATGAATACCAAACAAACCCAATCAGAACTTTGCCCTTAAAGCTGTGAAAGCCTCCAATTTCCTAATATTTCCAGACCACTTGAGTGACTGCTTCACAAAACATAAGGATAATTAAACTGACATGAAACAACTGCCCTGTTTAAATCCTAGGAGCAGTTTGTCTAACCTTCAGATCCCAGGAGAACCTACAGCCACTCAAGCACCTGTCTGTGGTGACTATCTGACAACCTTCACAAAAATACTCTTACTGGTGTATGGGGCTGTCTACCACATGCACCAACATGAACCATATTTTACTCTCATCTATGACATCCAGTAAATGCAAATCTTACTCTCATCTGCAAATGTAAAACAGTTTTGTTATGGCTGAATGTTCCATCAGCATCCTCTACCTGTAAGAAAACCAAATACTCTGAACAAGTCAAAATGTCTGAAATCGCCTTATAAATCACCTCACTTTTAAATTGCTAGAACTCACAGAAATAATAATCTCCTAAGCAAAAACTGAGCACATGTGACTTGCCTTAAAAAACAAACAAACAAACAAACAAAAAAAAACCAGAAAAAAACCCCAACACACATGGAGTTATTAGAGGTTAACTCAATTTTTGTTCTCCGAAAGATCATCCTTATGATTTTACTTAAGGCAACAGCAGTTTTTTCCACTGATTTCAATGAGAACATGGGTTGGACGTAACAATTGCAAAATAACAGATCTCATAATTTATTATCCACATATGCTGCCAGTTTTCTCTCTTAAAAAGAAAACAAAAGATATTTTCATTGTTAGACCTTGCAAAGGATTCACTTTGCCAATTCTATTCTTAATTATGGTTGCCAATTTCAAATACATTCACATCTTGTAACAGCCAATTTCCTTCTGTCATCTTGAATATTCCATAGCATACAGGTTTGCTGGGACAAAAAGCATTTTGTTCACCATTAAATTGTAAAATAATAGAACAAGAAATTGTTGAATCTAGAAGGAGCTCGATCAGTATCTTATACACTTCAATCTCCATCTGCATTATGAGATAAAACAAAAATTACAGTCAAGTATCTGAAGGACAGGGAAAAAAAACAATTCCAATACCTATTAAAAAAAGAATCTGCAAGTAGCATTACTTTTCCCTTATTTTAAAAAAATTAAACAAAACGAAAAACTCTCCTTTGCATCTTGTAAGATCATCTTGTCTGGGAAACAGTAGTGTGCATCTTCCAAACATTGATAACTTTTGCATATACTCCCATTTTATTCTAAAAATCAGTTCTTTCGTTAGCTCATTTATAGGTATCTTTCTGAAACTTCAAAATGACTTGGCAATCTCAGAAAGGATTTCAAAGGGTCACTTGATTTTCCTCTCATAGTACATTTGCAATATTAACTGCACTTAGCATAACACCATCAGGGGCCTCAGTTTTATTATTTCTATGTACCCTCCAGGGCTTCCATTTTCATCCTCAGAGCTCAATCACAGTTTTCCACACTCTGCTCATGCCCAAGGATAGAACAGTGCTTACCTTTTTTTTTTTTTTCCTTTTAAGCTATATATTCAGATGAATGTCAAGTGCTGATTGAGAACACATTCCATGATGATCCCTATTTTCAGTTAAAATACATACTTACAGTTTTACATTTAAATCCCTGCCTTTTCAGTCAGAGTCATTTAGCTGGAGTGAATCAAGCGTGTGATTAGAAATAATAACTCACAAGCAATGAATTCAAAAAGATCTGATCTTCACCAAACTGTGTAAGTGTGGCAAACTGCTACCGCTCCTCTCACACTTCTAAAGAAGGCACTAAAAACATCCCTCAATAGACACAGCTCTTGGATTTTAAACACTGCACTTCTGACTTTTAAACACTGACCCAACATTTACATTCTTGCTTTCCATAAGGTGCAATCAATACAGGTGTGGCTTCCCTTGGGTACATACCTCTTACAAATATTGTTGAATCAGCCACGACCAGAAACAAAAACTGTGGGGAGACTTTCAGATACTTTTTTAAAAAGTGAAACTATCCACAAGGCAGCAAATCGCTTGTTTTCAAGTAAAAATCTACTATTAATGATGTAAAATATAAAACTGTATATTAATGACATTAATGATATCCTTGTTAATCTTCAGTTACTCTCTTTCAGAAATGACTGATCACTGCAAAGTATAGTTGTCAAAAATGGCAGAGCAGAACTTCAGAAAATGGCATCTTTAAGGAGAAAATACAGTTAACTGTCTCCTTAAGTTCTCTCCCTACAAAACCAAAGCTCAAAAAATTGTCTTTTTTTAATTGTTTTACTTAATGAATGGCCAAATTCCAATGTCTTAGCATGCAGATTTCAGAATATCCAGGTATTATTCCACCTGGTTTGTATTAACAGTTTCCAAAGAATTACCTGCCTTCAGAAAAATCTACCACGCTCACATTAGTATTAAGAGGTTTCTGGCTCACCTATCTCCTTTACCATCTACTTCCTACTCTTTTGCTGATACTAGAACACAAATACAGAATTTTAAAATCATTATTTGGCAGTAGCTCTCAAGAATCACATATAAGTCCTACTTTTAATATTAGTTTTTACAGTTGAGATTCCTGGCAGAGAAAAGTCAAGTGACTTGCAATAGTTTACTCACCAAGCTATTCATCAGAACATCTGGCGGTGCTCACAGTTCAACGACCTTACTAACTTGCCATCAATCCTAATATATTGACCTACAAATACTTTTAAATATTATCTTTTCTGAGGTTTCCTGTCCTACATGTTAAGTGTCTTTCCCAGTTTCTGAAGAGAGGTATCAAACAACTTCTTATATGGTCCTATGGTACTGCTCCCCAGCTACATCAGCAATAGCAATACCTACTGGTGTCAGGCTGTTAGAGAAATCAAAAGATGCAAATCTCAGATTGAGTGAATTCTGAAATACCTCTAAAATACATCTCCTATCTCAGTGTCAAAACTTCAGATGAACATCGGATACAAAGAAGAATTTGCTGGTACCTACCACATAAGAAAACCCCAGTACTTAAAGGTAAAAACTGCAGTGTCTTGCTGCATTTCCCATATAAAGCAAAAAAACTTCCACACAACTGCTCTGAAAAATCACATACCAACTTTCCTCAACTGTCCTTTAAATCAGACACAGCACTGAAAAGATCTAGTTCAAATTAAGCAGGATGAACTATATATGGGATATCTTTCCTATCAGTGATTTTTTAGTAAGTTGCTTTGCTTTTTTTCTCTTAAGACTCTTCTGAAGACAACAAACATTATTTCCTTGAGAAAATAATAGTAAGGGAGTCCATGTTCTTGTTTAGTGTATAATATAAAATGGCTTTACAGCTCTTTAATTATTAATACATGTAAAGGTAACTACTGTACTTTAATAACCCAATTCCTGCTGTAAGACCCCCACTAAGAATTCTGTCCCATAATCTACGACCAGTGAAACATTTATCTCCCATATGATTCTTTGTAGGAGCCTACGTTCTGTCTGTAATTTTTATTGTCTTCACAGGAAGATAGCATCTACCTAGAAACAGCACCACAATTTTATTAGTCATCCAATAAAAAAAAAAAAAAAAAAGAAAATTTTGTTGACAACTCTCCAGGTCTTATACTTTATAACATATTAAATATCCCACAAATTCCTAATGTCCTACACAAGACAGAGTTAGCAATATTTTTAAAAAGTCCTCAGAGCCATACAGGGCTCTCCTCAAAGGCACTTAACCACAACAATGTTTCCCTCCACAAAATCTCGGTCATGCAAAACTACAGAGCTATCACTCATTTTCAGATATACATTTACAGAAAAATAATCAACAAAAAAAATTCTTAAAAAGTATCTTATTTAAAATACTCTTAGGAAAGCACATTTATTACTCCTTAAGTGAGCTGTTCATACACAGTTATCAATCAGTACCATTTTTACTTCTAATCTATTACCCACAGCTTTTACATTTATTAAAGCAAGTGCAATGAAAGATTATTTTTAGGGGATGATGGGAGGACAACATGACATGTTAAAGATAAAAAATAATCAAAGCAGCCAGATTTCTTTATCTAAAACCCAACTGAAATTCAAGAATATAAGAAGGAGAACAATTCATTCTAGAGCTTGACAGCTGTTTTATACAAATTTGGAAAATAAGCAAGAGACAAGAAATGCAATTGTTTCATCTGCTGTTCAAGCTGTCCCCTTCACATTAAAAAAAAACCAAATCTGTTTCAAAAAGGTACAAACTGCATTTGCCCTTCAGTTATATATACAAAGTAAATTATTTTGGGCTCAACTCCAAAACCCATAGACTAAGTGAAAATAAACCTTTTCCACTTAAAAAAGTATCAGTCAAGTCAAAGAATAATGGCTACTTGATTACACAGATGATTTTCATGACTAAGCCTTTAATTAAGTTTGGTTAGTATGTGTTCTATTGTTAGAAGCAACACTCAATAATATTTGAGAATAGAAAGTACTATCTGACTTCCATTTGTAGGTGAGAAGGTATTTCTCTCAGATTTAATTGTTACTATATTGCCTTTTGTTGTCCATGAGGTAACAAATGTACACACATCCTTCTGCTCATTTCTTATAAGAAAAACAAACAGAAAAAAAATAATCAAACCACCAGAAATTAGTTAAACCTTAAAGAAATAAGAATCGTCACAGATGGTGGGCATATCCTGCCGTACCATTTGTGAGTCTCCAGTTTGGGAAAAAAGAAAAAGACTGTGGCATTAAGTAAATCTTGTGAAATATATGGCAATGTACTCTTTCTACTAATCTTTACCGGTAATTTATAGCTGCAGGACATTTGTAAATTTAACAGCCCATCAAAGCATTTGAGTGGACTCAGTCCTAAGTATTCATTAAGTGAAATTAAATATAACTTTCCTTAAAGTACTATGCAACATGAATGGGTGGGCAAGCTTGTGAGCAGCTACTGCTACAATAATTTATAGTTTGTAATCCTGCCTTATTACTTCCAAAAACATTAAAAAAAAAAACACTTGGCAACTACAAAAAGTACTTAGTCCATGCTATAAATTACTCTGAATAAAAATCTTTTATGTCCCTGAAGGATACACTAATTCTTCCTTCTCCAGTGGAGAAAGATAAGCTAAATACAGAAATACACCACCTCCCTTCATCTGCAGGATAGTATTCCCTGCATGTTTTTCTCCCCAGCTATTTATGCTCTCTCCACAAGCACAAATCATAAATAAGGCCAGTAAGAAGTCAGGTAAACACCATGGAGCTATCCAGACCATCCAGATATGCAATTCCCAAGAAACAGGCTATACACTTTGATAAGTATGCCCTCCCCTCTAAAGACACCTCTCTCCCTACAAAGTCAAACACAGAACTATATTGTTGGACACAAAAAGAAAAAATACAAGGACCAAGAAAAGAGGGAAGCTATGTGACAGAAGGCACTTACTCAAATGCACATCTTAGACACAAGTTTCTGAGACAACTAGTATAATTTTAAAAGCAGCCAAGAAGGGAACTGGCAGCTTCTGTAACTTAACCTGCCTCTGGAAATATTTGTTTCAGTTTTAACTTTTTTTTTTTAACCCAGGAAGCACATCAAAAAAGAAAATACAGGCACACACACAAAACAAAACAAAAAAATGAGCAGCTTCTGAGGTCAAGATGTTTTGAGATTTACACCTGAGACTGGCAGCAGAGGAAGTAGTATGTGAAAAATTAATAAAAGAGACTCAAAATGACCCTAAATGAAAATAAACAATTATGTTCCGATTTACTTAAGGAGAGCAAAACATTTCTTAGAAGCCTCCACCTCCTGCATGGTGAGCGGACTGCGGGAATGGCAATGCGGGTTAGTTATTTCTTCCCAAGGCATAAGCAGCAGGCTCCCTCGACAGCCATGGCGTGCAGAGGGCCAGCCCTGTGCTGACGAAAGGCTTGATGCTCAAGTGAGCCTAAGTGCTTGAAATGGCAGCTGGGAGGTGGGAGACACAGGTACAATCTGACCCCTCCTGGTTCAGTGCGACAGATGAGTGGTTTGGACACCCTGCACAGACCCCTCTGGGAACAGCACTATAAGGTCTTGTGGTTTATGTATGTTCTGTGTAATCCTCTCATGCATTGCTGCTCCAGACAGACTGGAGTGAGCTGCACTTGAGGCCACAGAGACCATCACGGCTGTAGCACAGGCCCTGCAAAGAGAGGCCAGTGGAGTTGGCCCTGTCCATTGAGAGCAGGGATGGCTTCAGGGGCACCTGGTAGCACTAGAGACCTCCTGAGGTCCCTTCCAGCCTGGCTGGTGCTGTGATCTGAGATTTAACTGTCATCCTTTTGATAGAAAGCTCATTAGCCATCTACCACCATGCCCCAGGCTGGATTCTCACCAACCACCCCTAAGCACACTGCTCCAGTCAAAGCAGTAAACACAATCAGCGATGTGCTACACCACTTAGATACACACAAGTCTAAGGGGCTGGATGGGATCCACCCAAGGGTACTAAGGGAGCTGGTAGAAGTACTCACCAAGCCAATTCCAACCACTTATCAGCAGTTCTAGCTAACCAGGGAGATCCCAGCAGACTGGAGGTTAGCCAGTGTGATGCCCACCTACAATAAGGGCAGGAAGGAGGATCTGGGGAACTACAGGCCTGTCAGCCTGACCTTGGTGCCAGGGAAGGTTGTGGAGCAGACCACTTCGAGTGTCATCACACAGCACGCACAGGACAACCGGGGGATCAGGCCCAGCTAGCATGGGGTTATGAAAGGCAGGTCCTGCTTCATGAACCTGATCTCTTTCTATGCCACGGTGACCCGCTTAGTGAACAAGGGAAAGGGTGTGGATGTTGTCTACCTGGACTTCCATAAAGTCTTTGAAACTGTTTCCTACAGCATTCTCCTGGAGAAACTGGCAGCTCATGGTTTGGATGGGTATACTCTACACTGGGTGAAAAGCTGGCTGGATGGCCAAGCCCAAAAAGTGGTGGTTGAGTTACAACCAGCTGGTGGCTGGTGCCAGTAGTGTTTCCCAGAGCTCAGTACTGGGGCCAGTCCTGTTCCTTATCTTTATCAATGTCCAGATGAGGTGATCAACTGCACCCTCAGTGAGTTCGCAGATGACACCAAGTTGGGTGGGAGTGCTGACCTGCCTGAGGGCAGGAGGCTCTGCAGAGGGACCTGGGCAGGCTGGAGCGATGGGCCCAGGCCAGTTGTATGAGGTTCAGCAGGGCTCAGTGCCGGGTCCTGCCCTTGGGTCACACCAGCCCCACGCAGCGCTACAGGCTGGGGCAGAGCGGCTGGAAAGGGCCTGGTGGGAAAGGGCCTGGGGGTGCTGGGTGACGGCCAGCTGGGCAGGAGCCAGCAGTGTGCCCAGGGGGCCCAGGCGGCCAGCAGCACCCTGGCCTGTGTCAGAAACAGTGTGGCCAGCAGGACCAGGGAAGGCATTGTCCCCCTGTACTCAGCACTGGTGAGGCTGCACCTTGAATCCTGTGTTCAGTTTTGGACCCCTCACTGCAAGAGGGACATCGAGGTGCTGAAGCATGCTGAAAAGAAGAGCAATGAATCTGATGAAGAGTCTATAGGAAAAGTCTTCTGAGGAGTGTCAAAGGGAACTGGGTTTTTTTAGCTTGGAGGAGGCTTAGGGGAGACCTCATCGCTCTCTGCAGCTACCTGACAGGAGGCTGTAGGCAGGTGGGTGTCAGTTTCTTCTCCCAGGTAACAAGCAATAGGACTGGACGCAATGGCCTCAAGTTGCACCAGGGGAGGTTTAGACTGAATATTCGGAAAAAATTTCTTCTTCACTGACAGTGTTGTCAAGCATTGGAACAGGCTGTCCAGGGAGGTGGTTGAGTCACCACCCTTGGAGGTGTTTAAAAGACAAGTAGATGTGGCACTGAGGGTCATGGTTTAGTGGTGGACTTGGCAGTGTTAAATTAATGGTTAGACTTGATGATCTTAAGTGTCGCTTCCAATCTAAACAATTATATGATTAACAGTTTAATTTTGGATCAATAAGAAATGTAGTTCTACAAGACAGATTTACTACAATGTAGCACTAATTAACAATTACAACTAAGTATTAAAGGATCAGAGCCTTCTCCCTACAGTCTTAACAAGGAACATAGCTGGACAGGTTTGAGAAAACAGAGCCCATCTTTTTTTCTGGAGAAGCAGAAAGGAGACTCTTTAATTTCATACCCTTACATATTTCTAGCTACTAAATATATAGCTATCTTACAAATATAATTATGTATGTGTACATAGACACATTTATATTACAAATAATATATATAGCTATCTTAGAAAAAGTGTCCCAGCAACAGAAGGTAACTCAAAAACAAGATACAAAACCTTAGATTGCTGAAGTCCTGGGATGTAAACAATGCATTAAGAAACCGACACATATTAGTAGCCTACATCTGAAAATGTGTCATAGATTGATATATCCCATTTCAAGAACATTTGATCGAATACCTGACTTCTTAAATTGTAAATACTTAAATTTGGTGACTCACTAAGGTGTATAATACACAAGAAATAGTAACTGTGCTGGCATGCAAGAACTTTCCCGATACAACCTTTAAAACTCAGCCTGTCACTATTCCCATTACACCTCTGCAGCTGGGATATGAATTTCTGCCAGTGCTAAATCCTTCACCCAACTGAAGGACTACAGATCTTTTTCTTTAAAGCAGATGTTTCAAATAATGAATTGAAAGATGGAAGCCAAGGAAAAACAGACCCCAATTCACACCACAAAGTCTTCTCTTCCTCCTCCTCCTTCCAAAGCCAAAGGTAGGCTAGAGTCTTGACTTAGAGACACTGATATTCATATACTTGTGTTACAGAAAGAGTCTGCAAAACTGTGAGTTTTTATAGCAATTACATATACACAGACACATGATCATGTATCTATACAAATAGATAGAAATGTAGAAATGGTATGTACCTATCTGAAAACACTGATTTCCTTATTCTGGAACACAATTTCTGGTGTGCAAATAACTTTAACAAAATCAAATTCATCACAATGTTTTCTAATTGAAAAAACTGTGCTTCTTAATATCATAACCTTACAGCTCTTGTTTAATGCAATGCCAGGTAAAAAGATTGCTTGAGGATTTTTCTTCCTCAGCATCTAATTACTTTTCTCTCTGTTTTTGCCTCCCTAATGTTGTGGCACAAGAGTTTGCTATAGTCATTATTTTCAACAGGACACAGGTTCCCTTCTTTACAGCTTATTAGGGTGTTTTATAGCACCATCATCAAAGAAGCTGTAAGGATTTGTGTTGCTTCATTAAATGTTACAACACCTCCTTTTCTATATGAAATATAATTTTGTACAATTTTTTTCATTTTTATTGTCATAATAAACTTTGCAAGATTTCCTTAATTTCTTTTTTTTTTTTCGTATTTTCTTGCTCTTTGTTTGTTTGTTTGAATTAATATAGGAAATATTAATGAGATAAGCTTATTAAAGCACAGCAGTGAAATGATTTGGGATCTCTGCACTATTCTTAACAACAAACGGGGATGAAACATTCATTTTCTCTGCTCAGAAATAATAATAAAAGTTATTATCCACTATATCACATGAAGAATTGTCAGAGTGAGCATTTAGCATGCAAATGCCAGAACTAGCTCTGTGTACAAAGTTAATGTAAGTAGATAGAGGTTTAGTTAAATAGTGTGTGGTCATTTACAACATGCACACAAGAAAGTGTGTTTGTTAGTGTAAAAACACATCATCAGTCCAAGTGCATTAAAGACTGTGTGTGTCAAGGGCTCCAGCTGTCAGAAGTGCATCAATTTCTATCAAAATAAGTGAGGTGCACAAATGTTTATTTCAGCCATGCATCAATTGTCACAATATATCCATTTCAGCTACACCAGTAGTGTTTACACAAGCTGCAGCCCTTGTTTTCACAAAAGTGGAGAAAGCACTGCTCATTAGTACTATTCATTGCCAGTTACACAAGAAGTCTGCTTGCAACTACACCACATGGTTAAACACTAGTTGCAGTGGAGAGTGGAGAAAGTACTGCTCATTAGTACTATTCATTTCTAGTTACACAAGAGCTCTGCTTGCAGCTACACCACGTGACTAAATAAGACAAATGGCCTCAAAGACAAATACTGCTACAAAAAAATTCAGTGTACCTAGAAATCAGCAATACAAACCACAATAGCTTCCTGACTAACTTCGTTACTCTGACCATCTTCCTTGTTTCTGTAGTAAAACATTTTTTTTTTTTATCCTGATGGTAACATCAAGAAATGCTGGGGTGGGTGGGGGTGGGTGGGTGGTTCTGATAAGGACATTCATCTAGAAAAACTAGCAACAAAGGAATTACTGCTGTTCCAAAACAATTTAGTACTAACCTTTTACAGACTTTAGTACATACAGGCCAAAGCCCCAGACAAGGATCATTATTGTTTAATAAAAAGGTTATTTATTTTCCTATTGGAGAAGCAATCACTCCTCTGTCATATCATGGTGTGAGGTGCATTACCATACAAGACACGCATGTAGCATGCTGGAGAGACAGAAAAATAAAACCACTGACTGAAATTTAAACAAGCCCCACCAAGCGAGGGGATGGCAGGAATAAACCTTTAAACTGAGCTCATATTTTATATCACATACATTATTTACAAAATATTTCAATATTTATGTCAGAAATGAGATATTAAGTTACTTTCTAAATCAGCAGAAGCTTCCGGAAATAAATGTAATTGATATTTATAAATAATTGGGTGTATTCTATATTGTACTAAACTGCATCCAAGATAGCCAGAATATCACAAAAGTCATTCCAAAACAGAGCTGTCTTTGGATTACTTGTTGTGTGTGAGAAATTCCTGTGTGTGACAACACAGTCAGAATTTCTGAAGCTCTGTAGCCTTTATGAAACACTCCTAGTTATAAAATTCTCTCTACTAGAATGACTAGGGCGCTACGACCCTTTTGCCATCCACTGACACCTGTCATGGCACCATGCAAAATCATGCAGGATTCACACTAAACTACCCCTTTCTGAGAATACAGATTTCTAATTCCTCTGAAAGCTTTACGTAAGCAGTTTGCAACAAACTACCAAAGCAGTCCTTACTAGTCACATGTCTCAGCTGAAGAAATCCTTTCCCCCTGCAATGCCAATTCAAGCCCCTGACACGATGCCTAGTCCCAACCCTGCCTTCTCCAGGCTGAAGCCAGCTAGCCGTTTCACTCAACTTTCGCATCACATTACTTCCGCTTTTCTAACTTTTCCACTACTGAGCACTATCAATTATGCACTAGAATAACAGAGGCTCGGCTCAGCAATGTAACATAAAGGCCGATTATCAGTGTAAATAATTTAAACACCTGCGTGCCACGTTTCTTTTAGCAGTGATACGTGGCTGGTGGATGCAATGCGCTCACAGGGAAGGCTCAGCCTTTTAATGTAATGACAAGTCCCCTGTTCAGATGGTGGGGAGAGCCTGCTACAATGCTGCTGTTGGTCTAACAACACAGAGGGTTAAAAAAGAGTTTCTTAATTAGAATAGAGAATTACTAACAGTCACATGTGAGAAGAAGCAAGTTTCAAAGTCTATGGTCCAGAGAAGTCGGCAAACTCTTTTCATCTCTGGTACATAGACTCCCTTACCTGTAACTCATTCAAAGGTAAGGTTAAAAATGGGGTCTCAGTCGGGGAGTGCAATGTTAAAGTTATAAAAGGCAGGAGTAAAAAAATCTTAGGCTACTTAAGAGTAGAGGAGAAACCTGCCTTTTTAAGGAACAGCACACCAGAAAAACTGATTTTGTACTATTAACTATAGAAAGTCCATTTTCCTTTGCTAGGCCGTTCAGTACATCAGTTCTGCCACTTGGACACTGATACAAAATTTTACAACTTCTATGACAGAGAGTTTAATTTTGCCCCTACTACGCAACTCAGAGCTATCGCACAAACAGCCGAAGGTCAAGTACCTGATACCTCCTTCAAAACGCGTAAGTAAAGGTCAAAATGGGGCCCGCCTCAGATAAAAATGGCTAAGGAACAACTTCGCAATATCTGGATTAGTTTAAGTATGCTCCAAGTTTTTTAGAATAACTTTTGCATGATTCAGCATTTCTGTCACCAGTCTTCACAGTAATAAGATGTGGGACAGCTCTAACATATGCTATTTTAAAACAACCAGGGAACTGTTGAAAAAAACTGAAGTTGAGAGAGATGGCTTTAAATTACATTTTTTGTTTGCTTTGAAAATCCACGAATAATTTGACGTTGTAATGTAGGATACATGGAATGTTTCCACTTGGAAAACATAGTCCACACTCCAGTTAAATGAGTTTTGAACCAAAAGCACACATAAAATAACATAGTTCATAGTTTCACATCTGAACTGAGGGTCATGCTACACAGAAAAACTCGAAAATACAAAGGGTAGAGATGGCGAAGGGGACAGAATTAAGAAATATGAAACCATTACATGTATAACTGAAATACACCATCTTTCAAACTGTGGTTTAAAAACTGTGTTGGGACTTGGCCATGTCAATTGAAAGAAAGAGGTGAAGGGGGGCAGTGGGTGTTGTTGCTTAAAACAGCAAACCTTAATAGCATCCATATGATTTAGCAAATCAATGTGGCCAAAGTCAATAAATAATCATGCAGTTATTTTCTGAAACAATTTCATTACTTGCTTTGAGCTAACGATCAGTAATTGAGGAAAAGTGTTTTCATATTTCCTCCTGTTAGATGCATCTTTGCTAAGTTGCCTTCAAATAAAGAGGAGGATTTTCACCTTTAATGTTGCATGAATATTTCAAAGAAACTTCTTAGGAATGTTACTACATTCTTACTGCATATTTTTTCCAGTATTGATCAACAGCAAATAGCCTTGCTTAACGCCTTATGCACCTCTTTCTTCCAGGGACAGCACATTTATTCGTAACAGACCAGAAGGGCACACCAGACTGTGGAAGTGCCACTGAGCTCCTCTATGGTGAAGACTGCATGTGTGAAAATGTTGCTGTACCACTGCCAGACAACTTGGAAATCTCCTTCATCAAAAAATGCACAAATGAAACCAAGTATGATGTCTATGCATTTATTTTTTTTTTTTACCCAAGAGTTTTATTTTGTGCTGATGGCTATGCAGCGCACAATCTTCACACAGCAGTTCTCTGCAGCCAAGTATTTTATATGCCATAATGAGGGGCATATTATAGGCACAGTAATTATCATGGATTTTAAGATTAGGTAGCTGACAGCCTCATAGTGGAAGACTTCCTTACACTGAAGACAAAGTTTCTCATTAAGTAACATAGATACATTTCAGCTGGTTCCACACAGGCAGGCTGACAGGTAAGGCCAAACTTGTAAACCCCAGCCATCCATGGGATGAAAGGTCTCAGCAGTGAGCCAACAGGTAAGGTAATTTTAATCAAGAAGGAGCCATGAACATGTCTCCATAGGACAATTACCATTCGTGTAGTACTATACAGTATTAAGAACATGAGTGAACACTATAGAAATTCTTCTCTGACCATCTCACTATAATGACAGTATGCCACTACGTAAGCATGTATACCAAACACACATACTTATAAAAAATGAGAAAAAAAGATGGATAATATGCTCAACCCTTTACGTTTTAACCACCCCACAGGATCACAAAGTATTTTCCTTTCCCAAGTGGACTCTATCATTTACTAGTTTTCTTCTCAACTGTAATTAATCTCTCATTGATGAAAACGAGAGCAGTACATCCACACCCTCTCATTTGCAGGAGCACGTCTTGCAGGTTCCACGGTTTCAGAAATGCTAGATTGGAAGAGTTCATTACAATTAGTGATGTTTACTGTGTTTATGAAATAGTTCAAGTAGCCACAGTCAACGGAAGGATTAACAACTAAGTACATACGGTCCTGAATGCTTACAAATACAATTAAAAGTATTATTCAAAACAATGTGGGTGGAACATTCTTGCATGTTGCAGGGAACTACCAGCAACCGTGAACCAATCTCCTAAATCTGGGAATCTATGGATACCTCTGCCTCAGTCCTGTCCCTCCCCCTTCCATGTGCGTGCGAAAGTTTGCCTGCCCTACTCATCTGTGATATCACACACAGCCTTTAATATTTCATTCAGCCCAAAGCACAGAGCGTGCTCAAATTCAATACAAGGAAATGCTTTATCTCTTCCTTCACAGACTAATAATCTGACAAAACCAGAAGCACCAGGGAGTCATGGCAAGTTGTGAGGAAATGATGTGCACACACTTCTGAACACTTTCATTCCTGTTTACTGTTTGGGACACTTGGAGTGAATAAACACCAATTAAGTGCCTTTTGTTCACCAATGCATAAAACCAGACCCAATATCAAGGGCCCAACTGATTACCAGAGTACTTTTACTCTGATGAATTCTTTGAAACATTTTGCCCCCCATCTTTTTTTTGTCATTAAAAATTGTTTCCCTCATTTTTTTTCACCCATGAGAATATGGGTTTAATTCACAAAATGGAAAAAAACACTGCTAATTTAATAAATCCACCCTAACATACAAATGGGAAACTATATCAAAAAAAAGCTTTGAAAAGGATCCCTATTAACTGCTAAATTTCACTATATTTTTAGGATTGCCTTAACTTTCCCACACATGAAGACTAACACTATCACCTCATTTCACTAAAGGACACCTAAAAATCTTGGCCATTTACAGTGTCTCAGACTGTGCTGTGGGACAGCATTTTGAACAGTGTGGTCTGGACATGCTCATGGAGGCATTTAGATAGCAACACCCTTCTCTGTTAACAGAAATCTAAAAACACAGACTTCATTGAAGACATGAGATAGAAGTCCAAAATTTCAGAAGTTCTGAAATGAAACTGCTTTTTATCACGTACAGAATGTGATTCTGTATTTAACAGAAAAATAGTTGAAGGAAATACATGTTAATAAAATAAATTACATTTTCATGTTAAACTATTAATTCCACTAGAAGGAGATTGAAAATTGCTGGTTAAGTTTATAAATAGTACCTACAGATTATGGTAATGGCCCATCAACCACCTTTTTACTGTTTTTATTTTATCCAGCTGATCTAGGCTTATAAGAAGTATTTCCACAGTGATTTCTGCAACTACTCAGGAATACAGAACACAGAGGACAGTCAAAATTGTTAATAAATTAAAGGAAAATAATTTTTTACACACTTGCCTTTATGATTCTAAGATCCAATAATTATTTCATGGCATGTATTATTAACTAGGAAAAAATGCATAAATACTAATTAAGGGTTATACCTTTCTTAAAACAAAAACTGGAGAATCCACTTAGGCTGTAGGAGCCCTTAGCTAAATGCCCATGACATTTAGAATGACAAGCACTATAATGCTGTTCCATAACTCCATCAGGCTTCTAGACCTGGTAGCAGTAGACACTGTCAGGTAAATTACCACACATACACTGTCTGCTGACACTAAAATAAAAAAATGTGAAAAGGCTAAAATCAGACATGTCACGCTGGAAGATGAAGGAAAGGAATAAAAATATTCCAGCAGTATATGCTTTTATATGTTACAAATAGGCCTTTAAAGGTGGCATCCGTTTTTCAAGTCCTGTCTTTGCATGTATCTCTAGCATTCTTTGCTATTAACAAAGAATTAACTGACAGAAGACAGTAAGTGAGAAATTAATCTCTGAATCATATTAAAACTTAGACCCATCCTAGTACTGGGGAAAAATAGAGACCAAAAAAAATTTGGCAAAACCTTGAACACTGAGAAAAAACCTAGATGTTGAACATGGTCTGAGGAATCATGTGTCTTATACAGGAAATACCATATAGGAGCTTAAATACTTACTTTGATCAATATTTGGATGTTGCAATAGCAATGCCCAGAGGTGAGGGGATGCACATGGCACTAACTTACGGACAAGAAGTCCTTCTGAAAATACACCATTCCCAAAACAAATCACACGCCAGAAACTGGAAATACCTTGAAATGATCCAAAATCATATAAAAAAAAACCAACTCCATAAAGCAAGTTAAACATTACATTGACACACAGAAGCACTGTACCATTATTCTAAATAGTTCTGTACATCCTAGCTAAAGTTTTAGCCTGATGTGTCATGACAGTTAGTCCCATCTTATATTCATTGAATTCTAGGGTAATCAGCGAATCACACTGATGCCCCTGAAGAACACAGCTGCTATTATATGTAACATTACACGTTATCTATTACCAAAATAAAAGCCTGTATGTTCTACCATGAAACTCACATCCCACAACCTACAACTGAAATGCAGCAGTACATATGCGGGATATTCTCAAAAGTGTCAGACCATATACCACTTTTTGAAGCGCGGTTTAATATATACACAAGTTATCTCTAGCTGAAGTTTCCCAGTCTTACCAATTCAAACTGAATAGATGACTCAAACGGCAATGTTAAATAAATTGTTCTAATTTATAATGCTGTCTCTCATGCAAATTGAATTTGAGAATTCAAGATAATAAATAAAACAGTATTATTTCTTAAAACTGCAGACATTTTACTCACCTTATCCACTTTAGTGAGCTTCCCAATTATTTCGACGAGTCTACTCATCAAAGTATGGCAAGCAGTTTGCTTCAATACCTGTAACACTTAAAAAAACTGCTGCAAGCGTTGCACTGTCTGGCTCACTTGGCCATTGATACCAGAGTTGTTAACATGTTCAGCAACCTGCACCCATTACTAAAATCAAGTCCTCCCTGATTTATGAATGTTTTATTCTTTTTAATTTTGTAATCCTAGTAACACTTAAGTGCAGAGGAAAAAAGGGTCTGATGTGACTGCAAGTGAGAAGCAGACTGATACTCAGTTCTATAATGAGAGTATATCCAAGCAATCACGCTTAGAAGTTTGAAAGGAGCTAATGAAACATCATCATCAGGTTAACTGGCTTCCTGTACTACTACTTCTGACACAAGTTATTTCTTAATCACAGAGATACCTCTCAACACTGCTGCTCTACTTGGGAAGTCTGACTATTCAGAGGAAAGCAGAAGAGTTCAGTAGTGTTAAAACAAACAGCAGAACCTATGTCTGTGCCCTGGTCACCACCACATGTTCTAGAGTAAGAAATTATCATCCTACTTCAATTCAGTGTAACTCTTTGAAATCAACCATTTATGAAGCAGAGCTGTTTACATATATACTATCAGCATACCAAATGCTACCACCAATTCATATCCATTATTTTTCTTGGAGCGCAATCAAATACTCTTTCTGAAGTTTGAAATTGGAGTTTCAGCCATTCCACAAATCAACTTGCTTCAGCTTACTGGGGTATGAGAGAAGAAACCTCAAGATCAATATCTAAAGAATTAGTCCCATTCATCCAAACTATTCAGCCATAAGACAGTCCAGCCGCATGCTTTTTATTTAAGGCAATTTCTCTCTTTTATGACATGATGCATTTCATTTTCTTATTAAATATGATTTAAAAGAATGAAGTATTCATTGTAGAAGTCAAAAGCAAATGGGCAGCAACTGAGCTCTGTATCACAAATACTAACTTTAATGTGAAGAGGCACAAATTGGTTTTTCTGACATCAGGGGGTCCAAGGATTAAAAAATTAATGTCTGTCCATCCAGACACAGAACAGCTGTTCAGCTAATAAGCCACATTTTCCACTTTTTGCACAGGACTGCAAGACCAAAAAGCTCTGGCTGTACTTAAAGTAGCTTTGCAAGCACTTAAGTCACTAAGGAGCGTTCCTTGCAAAATAAACTCCAAACCTTCTGTCCTAAACACTGCGCTTCCTTTAATTCAGTGGTTAAAATTTCATCCAAGGAAAAGTCCACCACTTCATTTCCATGTGCTTCGTCTAGAAGCCATGACATACTGCAGGTAGAAGCAAACCTAAATGAGCAACTCCTTCTGGCTAAACATTTACCCCTCTGTTAATCAGCTGTATTTCGCAGACTGTTCCAGACATCCACAGATACCAATTAGTTCTGCCTGCAATTTTTGTCCTCTGTTCCCAGTACAAAAGTAAGAAGAGATCTCCTAGCCCTTTGCAGTTTATTTCTTCCTGTGGGGGCAGCTAAGAAATACTCCTCATAATCAGGGGTATTGTGTTTTTAAATTACAAAGAACAGCTGCCTTACAGTGAATAGGGATATGTAACCTCAAATTGCAGTTCTTAAGAGGTCACAGTTTAAATCCAGTTATGTATAAGAGGATGAGCAAACTTAGCTTTGATTAGCTGCAAAGTGATAGAACCTCCTTATTCACTTCCTTTTCTCCCTCTCCCCACTCCTCATCTGAACCCACAACAGCAACAACAAAAAAAAGCCAAAAACCAACACTCTCTCTTTGCTCCAGGGATCTGTTGTTTGGGGAATGCTATCTGTCTCTGCACAGTGCCTTGGCCATCTGGGCCATGAAGGGCCCTCAATCCCAGCCCTGAATGGTAATTGTCTCAGAGAGCACCCTCACAGGCATTTCAGGCAGTGGGGCTTATTAAAATCCTGAAGGGCAGTAATCCCTGAATACCACTAAAAAGATCTCCAGCTGCTACCGTTTATGAAGTGGGCTTGACAAGAGAGAGAAAAGGAGAGGGAGCTGGGGGGAGGGACAGAGGAAGGGGAAAGAAGAATTTAGAAGAGGGCTCCCATCAGAAGAGTTGCATTTTATAGCTTAGGCTTGCTTGCCTCAGTTTCCAAAGGCATCCCCACCCCAAACTGCATTAAGTCTTCCTTTTACTTGTTCCTGAAGGAGTGGGGAAGCTGTGGAACACCTCATGAACATATGCTTGCAGAAGATCTAAAATTAGGTAGGAAAGCAAAATGAGGAAGGCAGGTGAGGGAGCCAGAAGCAGAACTGAGGTCTGTCTTTTCCCAGCTGGTACGAAGAAAATTTCTAGATGTGAAAGCATTCAGAAACAGTTTTCTCTGTATGTGCATATCTTTCCCCCTGTAATTCTGAAAAGGTCTTTTCATCTCATTAGGTTAAGCTGATTAATAAAAATTCAGCAGTTTGCCCATTGCTTCTTCAGAAGTGTTGAAGCAAGTTGAAAGATGCAGGCGGAAGGTTTTTGTGTTGGGAGACAATAAGTGGGATGACTTTTTAAAACCGTCATTGTCATCCTCCATTAGAGATAAATAGACACCTTGGCTCAAATTCTTCAAACAAACACTACATTGCTACACTTCTTTATTTTCTATTAACCTTCATGAAAAGCTTTAACCCTTCCAAAGTGCAGGGATTTTTATGTGTGTTTTACAATTCACCAAGTAAGTGAAAGCTTTCTCTCATTTCAGCAATTATTTAGACAAGCTGTTGAAAAGGCATTATTGAACTGGAATATTTCCAGATAATTTCCATTATCTGGAAAATGGAGGCTGTGGAAAATGAAGAATATGAGCTGGTCAATTGCTATATTTTAGTACAAAAATGTACTCCAAACTAAAGCTGAATGTGCAATTTGCATATCTCCAGAAACTGCTATAACTTAAATGCAGTTTTAAAAAATATTCTAGAGGCCAGAATTTTGAAATTCTGCATTAATAAAGTTGAAAGCCATTCAAGGTATTTGTTTTGTATACTATGAATTAAGTAATTCATCATGTAAGGCCCTAAGGATAAAATGACACATCTGTTCTCTAGCTGGAATTTACAGATTTTGTATTTTGAGGTATTGTATTTGCAAAATCCATTTTTGGAAATAAATATTTTTTTCCCAGTATGACAGAGGTTGACTGCTAAAGTAAAAGAGCAGACAGAAAAATCAGATCACTTGCGTTTACTGACTATTCATGACAAAGCGTGTTATACATTTCTTTAAACTATTTTAAGCACAAACAACAGAATACCTTAATTCAAATAAAACCAGCCCTCCACAGTTTCACACTTTTCTAAAACACTACAATGTCCCTGTACTTTAGAAAGGTACTTGATCAGACAGGCACTTACATGACATGTTTGAAGTATTTTTACAGATATTAGACCAGAATTTCAGGACATTTTTTCAAAAACATGACTAATAAGAGTAATTCTCATGCATAAATGTACATATGTAAGTCTGTATCATTTTCTTTAATCTCCATTAAGGCAGAGTGCTAGACCAGATATCATGAATATTGTAAAACATGCATCAATTTTGATATTCCACGAGGCAGTTACTGCAGGTTTTAGCAAAAATCCTTGTGTCAAACCACTGAGTATCCTCTCCAGGCATCTGCTTTTTAAGGATGATCTGGAATTGTATTTAACATCCTCAGAGACTGAATAAGTATTTTCATATTCTGTTTACAAAAATGATATAAAACTATGTTGTTTTGAACTTTTAGTTCAGATAATGGACTATAAACTACAACAGAGACCTTCAGGAACCCATTGGGTTCATACTTTGTTATGCCTTTTTTAGTACAGCCATTCCAATACCTTGCAATAGGACAGGTAATTACACAAAAGAAAATGCCCATGCATGTTGTGGACTCCATAACGTAAAGAAGCAAATTTTAATGCTTCAAAAAAAACTTGCATTGATGTATCCTGAAATTTGCTGGCTGTAAAACACCAATCATAATATTAAAACTGTTATATTAGATGAGAAATAACGAAGCAAGGCATACACACTAATGTGAAGGATACAGAAAAACAGAAGGAAATTGGCTTAGACATAACAGCTTGGTAAAAACTGCTTTTATTTCATAGGTGTAAGTCACAACTTTTTTTTTTTTAAATAACTATGAAATATATATAGCAGTTATATACACATAACCTCAGTGTGGGCAAAAGCAGCAATTCCAGTAATCCCTCCCCCAAAAAATTAAAAGGTATCATAACAAAAATATACATGTGTATACTTTCCTGAATTTCACGTCCTAAATTACCCTCTCATTATAATTAAAATATAGCAACTGTCAAGAAATAACATTATGTTGCCCAATTACAGTACCATTGTTTGCTATTGTTTCTGACTCACCAAGCCAAGTTAAGTTTAGTTCTGCTAAACCTCAATTTTACATTTTCGTTAGTCACAAATGAACAAGCCAATGCAGAATCTGGTTAATAGACAAATACAGAAGCACATAAAATTCAGCTCCTTTCTGAATCTGAAACAGAGGCAGACACATGAACTGTGATCAGTTAAGAGGTTGTGTATATCCCTGATTAATCTACCTGAAGCAACAGACTGCCTGGGCACAAACCCCACGCTCTAGAAGAACAGCTCTTAATCATGTTTTGTGATTTCAAATAATTCACCAAAAGGCCACACTGCCATAGGATACGAGCTGTACCAATCAAGCTAGGAAACTGATTATGGTGAAGCTGAACTAAAAATCAGTACCTGCATGGTTGATAAGGGTTTTTCTTCCCTTTGTTCTTAGTGGTTCTTTTTCAATAGGAAGGTTAGCAGTGCACTAATGGTTAGCTAATAGTAACTAATGGTTAGCAGTGCACTAAGCAATGTAACTCCATGTTGCCACCTCCTCCCAAACCCGTTGCTTCAGTTTTCATAGAGACATAGCTAACAGGTCTTTGAATGATTTTGTTCCACTCTGCAGACTCCTACTGTAAAATAAAACTCTTCTCAAGAAGAGTGCTGCAGAAATTCAACTCCTCCCAACCCTTACAACATTTTAATACTTGAAGGACTTTTAAGAAAAACCTGGTAGAATTAGATTTAAAACAATAAAATAAAAAGATTGTAATAAACCCATTCAATTTTGTGATAATAATTGTCCGTCATAAAATTTCTTTATTATAAAACAGGAAAGATAATTGTAGAACTTCTAAGAGAAACAGCGGGCATGACTACATACAAAGGAGAGCATTTTGCATTAATACAGTGCAGTTATTGTACTAATTTGAAATTCAGATAAACGTTTACAGAGTAAGAGAATCAAAAAAGTTTGAAAAAAACAGATGCAACTCAGTGCACAGTGGTAACTACCAACAACTACCTGTTTTTCAAACTGACTTCTGCTAAAATGGGAAAACAGCTGGTTAGAATGCTAGCGTACCGAATAAAGCTGCATTATGGAGCTGTCAGGCAAACGAAGCACTACAGAGACAGAAAAAAAGTAAGACCATATTTCTACTAAGACTTACAAGCTTTCTAAAAAACTCATGATTGCAGTTGAAGTATCAGCTACGGTATTGAAGAAACACAATTTTGGGGTTTTTTTTAGCATGAGACTGAGGAAAGAGAGCACATAAATACATTACAATTTTGATTAGTCATTCCTTCTTAACAAAAGCCAGTCAATTCACACGTAAGTGTAATTTAGAAAAGTGGATTTGCAGGTACAAAGAAAGAACTCTACACTAAATTCTAAAAGTAGAAGAGGGATAATTTGTACAATATGTTGTCTTCCAGTCTGAGCAATAAACCCTTCCAAAATGCAGGCATTTTACGCTATCTCATACACACATACTTTAACGTTAAAATAAAAATCTTACGGCTGCTCATGTAACAGAGCAGCATTCCAATTGTTGCAGAAACAGTAACTTGGAATTTTCCTGTCTGTAAAACATCAAGCATAATATGAAAATTGTTGTGTTAGGTGAGGAAGGAGGAAGGGAGGCATACACACAAATGAGAAGGATATTAAAAAAGAAAAGAAAACTGGCCTAGACAGGAGTCTGGCTACTTGTTTCCTTATGCGGGTTTTATTGAAAGTCACTTTGCATTCAAGGCATATACAAAAATTCTTTCTAATGATGTTTAACTTTTTAAAGTTGGTGTTTGTGATGCAGTGGTTTTCAATAAAATATATTTTCCAGCTGTTGGTTTAAACTCCAAGACAGAAGAAAACATAAGTAATGGTTAAAACTGGAAAACTAACAAGATATAAGTCTGTTATGTGTTTAAAATACTAGTTCAAAGGAAAACAGATTCACTGCAGAAAAAAATAATCATAAACCTTCCTCTTCTGCATCACAACTACAAGTGCCTCAACTATGCATTTGTCTTCAGAACAGATAAACAAACTTAAACAGGATCTGGCAATCAGGATACTCAATTTACATAGAGTATTCTCATTAGAGAAAAAAAAAAAGGAAAAAAATGTTTGGGTGGGAGCAATCTACTTAACCTAACAGATTTTATATTCTTAAGTATTCTACACAACAAATCGGGTGATCTCTAGTGAAATGAAAACCCTTGTTAAATAAAATTCATTCATATCACTCCACAGCGATCTATAATAATGTGTTACCTACTTATCAAAAGGGGGTTTTTTTCAGCTTTGAAATAGTACCACTCTCTATAAGCCTGAAAAACAATGCATTTACTAGGTTTAAGGCACTGTGCTTGAAGTTTCTTATCAACAGCATATTCATATTTCAGGCAATTCCCATCCTTGTTTCAACTCCTCCTGCCCCAACCTTGAAGACTGGCTTTCATTCTGCTACAGTGCTGCTAGAGAGTGCAAGAAAAGTGCAGAGCAAACTCGTTATTAGCAGTATGTCAAGCACTTCTTCTTAGATAAAGGACCACTGCAGTAACAAGACAATCCTATTCCCATCTGAGGAGAGTAAACAGAATTTGCTTTTATACAGCTCCTTTCATATTCAAAATATCCCAATATGCTTTACAATAATGAGATAGATACACTGTCATTTCTGTGATCTTAAACACAGAGGGCAAGGCTTTGTCTTGCTAGTAGGAAGAAAAGGAGGTCATGGGTCCTTTGAAGTTTCCTTACATCACCTAGACTGAAGGACAGGAGGGAATGGAGAACATAACTAATACAAAATAGGAAGGTAGCAGGACAGCTGGCCATTGTGAAATGTGGAAGATACATCTTTCTTATCACATTCAGGGAGCACCTATCTAGAAGCAAAAATTAATCAGCAGGGAAGATTTTTACTTTTTTTAAGACTGCAGCAGGTACAATGCTAATCATATTTTTCTTTGAAAGCTTTTCTTGGGCTGAAAGGGAGGGAGGGAGCTAGAAAGCCTGGTGAGAAGAATTTCACTTTCATCACAGCAAGTCAGGGATCTATATGCATATAGAGATTTGGTTCAGGTTAATATAACATAGTAGGCTGTATTACCCACCCAGCCAACACAACTACTTATCCTAAAAAGAAGTTAAATACCCTGGCAAATAAGAATTTGAAAGGAACTTAGGAAAAAACACTCCTAAGAAAAACAGAAAGGGGACAGGAAGGTATGAATAGATGGGACAGCTCCCCATCCTGCCTCAGAGCAAGGGTCCATCACCCATCCAGCACTGGCTGACAGAAGCTTCTCCAATCAGGTTGGACTGGCCAAGGAAAGCACAACAATCTGCAGTCTGTGTTTTATTGCCAAGCTATGTTCCCAAATGAATTAATAAAAAGTGGTAGCCTAATTAAACTACACCCTCTGCATCTTGCCTGCTTTCTGCACAGCAACTTCATCCATAGTTGCTCTGATCAGACCCTCAAATACGGAGGGGGACAGAGAGCTGTCCAAGAACCCACCTTCACTGCCTAGCTGTTCACAAAGGATTACAGAATTTCTGGCAGGAACTATCGCCTGAAGGAAAAAGCTAGTATCCCCCCCTGCCCATGCTACCTAAGTGATGCTAAGGCTACGTTCATCTAGCACTTCACGCAGAAAGAGGGTGGATGGTATCGGACACACCACTTCTCCAAAGCTTTATGCAACCTGCAGCAAGCCCTTGCCTCTTTTTTGTTGGACACTTCCCTTTTCCCTGTGCTGAGCAGTTGCACCTTCGGCTGTGTTCACTGCTTAATTTCCCGCACTGCCTTTCTTCCTCTCCTAACACATGCATACTTTAGCCTTGGCTATGGAGTGCTGACTGACAAGGAACAATAGATGCCTTCCATGTCTTCAGAGCAAGCTTTGAGCAAGGCTCAGCTCAGGGACTCAGTCAATATTTACTGCAGTTGGAAGCCACTGTTTCATGGCTCCTTCCAAGCAGAACATACCAGTCAGGAACCCTGACATCTTACATGATTTTATTCTAACAATGTAAAAATAAGGAGATAAACAGATTACAAACAAAAATACTTTTTCTTGGAAATACTCATGGTGACACAACAACAACAACAAAAAGTGTTACAGGAAAGGTATGGAGGACACAGAACAATGCCACAATTTACGTTTGAAGAGTAATCAGCCATGTATAATTAGGAAAGTGTTTTTCCCCTGAAATGATTAGCAAAGTTTGAAAATCACAGATCAGACAGCTACTATATGCAAATATATTTAAAGTGACCCAAGTAAATGAGGTATGCAAAGAAACCCACCGCATCAACAACCTAAAGCTCTCATTCTCTTTGCAACACCTGGGTCACAGCATAACCACAGATTATAGCGTGACCACAGATTACAGCAATGCACCTTTTTGCACAGATACAACCTTCTGATCTTTACCAATGTAAGCGAAGAACACAACTTCAGTTTATCAAGAGACCAAAGATAGAAAAAGGGTTAGAAATTACATTTTTCACATTAAAGACCTAAGTCACATGTGAGATATAATTACTTGCCCCAGAAAAGGATGACTTCACATGTAATAACAGTACAATTAAAGGTCATTAAATAAACATTTTTCTAACTAAAATCTCAGGATTATTTTTTTTTTTTGCATTGCAATCATGCTCTGTAGAAGTATTCATCTACTTCCAGAAACTTGAAGAACTGCAGCACAACGAACAAAACCAAAAGAAGCATCCTGGCAGAAAACTGATGTTGTCAGTTGCAGAATCTCCCCCCTGCTTCTTCTTCAGCTTCTTCCCTCACTCCCCATAACCATCAAAATAAAAAAAAAAAATTAAAAAAACCTAACCTCCCAAAATCATGTTTTTCTGACAGTGAAATACAACTGGATCGACAATCATCATTTACCCATCCAAACAAAAAGGCAGCTACATGATCTTTCATTTAGAGGGTTGGAGTCTTGTCTGAACACGCTTTCCCACATTAGACTCCACTGAAAGTTCTGAGTCAGAGTCTGACAAACCACAGTTAAAACAGGAAAAATTACAGCTTTAGCTTCAGATGTGTCAGGATCTTCTGAAAAACACATTTTATGTCAGCACTTGGGGTTAAAGGGCATGCAGCAGCAGAACAGATGCACCTCTCCACCTTGCATGTTCAGTTTCCAGATGCATGGAGTTCTGATTGTTTGAGTTGCTTTCAGAATGTTACATTATCGTCATGGCATTTGTTTGATTTTTAAGATTTGATAACATCAGATGGGATTCCCAATACCACTCCTCTCACTTTAAGAGAATGCAGTAAAATTTTTAAGCACCAAAAGTTAGGTAGAAAGGAAAAGTACAATTAAAGGAAGACATAAACACATCTTCAACAGAGGTAAGACTCCTGAGTAACTGACAAACGCTTGTTTCCAAAACAGAGTTCCAAAGAATAAAGTTTCAATGGCTTCCCAGCCCTAAAGAACAAAGTACAGGCTCCTTTATACCAAAGTCAGTCTGTAACAAATTTCTCTCACTCATCTTTTCTATTACTTTCTCCATACTTTTCCATATGCAGGGTGAAAATTTTAAGCAATATACAGATAAATAAGCTTTAATATATATACAATTATATATTTAATATATATAAAATAGATATCAAAAATATATAAAACCATGATTGAAACATTAGCTAAAATGGAACCAAAGGTTTCAAGTAAAAAAAACTTTCAGTAAATAACAACCAAAATAAAAAGTAAAATACCCTTTGCAGAAGTGGTAAATGAAAACACACTGTAAATTTTTTTAGAGAGATTTAATTGTGTTCTATTTTTTAAAATAACTTAGTATTACTAATAATGTTTTTGAAATTTGGAGACTAATAAAAGAGAATTTGGCACAATGAAGTACAGTCGCCTCAACAGTTGATACTTACTTCCTTCTCCTCTATTACTACAACTTAAAAAACCCCACACCACATCCCCAATGATGCAGTAAGCCCAATGGGAATTCCATGCAAATACAGCATGGCATCTGGTCAGAGTATGTTAACACAATATTTCTTTTACCCTCTGTTCATTAGAAAAATACTGCAGAATAATACTTACAGTCTATTCCTGATCACTTACTACGGAATACTGCAGGAAAAGGTAATTAGTAATTCCATTTTATCTTATATTTGGATATTCTGTATTAACCAGATATTTCCCAAATAAAAGCTGTCTTTGTGTAAACACTATTCTTACTTCTGATATATTAAATAAGACCATTACTGCAGTGATGTGGTCCACAATAAGTAGAGTGTGCAGGAAAGGTTACAAAACCTATGAATTTATCTTAAAAAATAAAAGATTTATTTTTTCCTTCTCAAAGGTGGGAATGTTTCTCAGACCAAAACTATTAAGAATACTACCCCTAACAGGAATCACAGGTAACAGTACTGTTCTCTACAACATTTAAATGAAAACAACAGAACTTTGTCACCTGGGTACATCACCATACTTCTGGGACTATGACACTACAAAGACTTGCTTTGTTTCTGACATTTTCTTTACAGTGCGGAAAGCAGAGGACATTTTGTCTTAAGCGTAAGGCTGAGTATGAAAGAAAACAGATAGTTCAAGAAGATTGGTTTAAACATACTTGGATCCTAATTCTATCCAAAACCCAAGTGTTGTAGGCACCCACTGTACTAGTTCTATGAAGAAAATAATCACACAAACACAAAAAAGATGCAATCATTCCTGTTGTACATAAAGAAAAAACAGTGCAGAAATCCTAATTGGGCACTGCAACTGAGTCTGATTTACTCAGAGAAGTTACAAAGGCAGAATTGCTTTCATCAGTAATAATATATTAGCTCCAAACTCTACACCTAAAACAAAGCGCTCAGGAAACTCTTCCAAATGCTTTGTTCTGAAGAAAGCCATTATATCAGCACTAAATCAAGACAGCTAGTATGAAAAATGGAGATTTCGTTTTACAGTAAGCTATAAAATGTAGTTCAGTTGGAGACAGGGTCTGAAAAAGTAATATTAAAGTGATGCTGTAAATCACTAAAAAAATTTTTTTTAAAAGCTAACTATTGTGCTTTGGACTAGAAACAGTGAATAAGAAGATTCTCTTCATAAATTGTTCACAAGTAAGTTTTATATAATCGAGATATAGAGAAAGGGTTTGCTTGGAATTTGAATGCAGTGAATAGCCATGATATAATGAGAAACAGGTACGATCTACCTCTCTAATTAATTTTCCTTCTTCACCCACACTGTCACTTGTTATGATAATGTGAATCTTAACCTTAATGAGAAATTTCATACCACCTTGATTAAAGATACTGCAAATAATTACACTCTTTTTATTTTGTTTTTATTTTAATGAAGAATTTCTTTATACTCTCAAAACCCTCGACAAATGTACAGAACTTCGGCTAGTGAAATTCCTATCTACAATACAACTTGAGAGAGTTATATATGTTTCATGTTTTTAAGTGAGGATTATGCTATTAAGCATGTTATAAAATTATCATGTTCTCTGCAGGAAGTGTTCCTAGTATATTTTTGTAAAGGTAGTTTGAGGACTGTTTAAGACATAAGTTCTTCAATAAAGCTGCGTATTATGCATTCCTTTACAACATTTGTGAACTCAACATAAAAATCTATTAAACATTCACATAAAATTATTAAACAAAAAAGGACATTTTTGAAATACATTTAAAAAACCAACTTTACAGAAAATTTTCAAATATTTCTGGGAACCTTGCAGGCAACTCACTACGAATACACACAAGTAACATTAAAGCAGGCCCAATGTCTTCCAACTGCATCTACCAACACAGTGACTACAAAACATGACCAAATTTCACATGTATGCATTGGGATGATGGATACAGTTCAAGAACTAGAACTTCATTTTTTGCAAGACTTGATTTTAAGAAAAATAAGTTTATTTCATGAACATGTGTCCCCTCAAACTAAACATGTGTCAAATTTCCTGAAAGAAGTGTCTTCCTCTCATTACGTCGTATCTCATAGCCATGAGACATCAGAAAGTCCAGTGGAAATCAAGAAAAATGTAATACTTGGTACTCCATTAAATGAAATAGTATCAATAAAAATTGCTTTCTCATTCTCCCAGCAGCCTCAAAACACAGTGACACACCACATGACAAGAGACCCTTGCTCACCATTTTGGTAAACAGATGATAAATTACATGGTTTATATATTATATTTTACATATGAAACGACAAGTAGCATTCTGCAGCAAAACACGGACTTCTGTTTTGTAGAAGACTAATGTTATATTTTCTAGAAAACTGAGAGTTTGTTCCCAAATACAGTGTTTTAATTATTTCAGTAAGGAAACAATTCTATCCTACTTGGCCATTCACAAGATCCATCTAGTCTATAAGTATAATCTTATCTAGAAGAGAGCACTATATTGTATATAGTGCTTTGGAAAATACATAAAACTGTATCCCAGTGGTGTACTACTATATCTGATTAATTTTACCTTCATGATCTTAAATTCGTAAATTTTTTCTGGCACATGCCAGATGGTTCTCCACTGTATAAGGCATCCAACACCTCAGAGTCTCACTAATGCTTATCTGCCAATCCCATATGGTAAGCCAGTTCCACTTTATGAAACTGCTGAGAGCAAAGCAACTACCCATTCTAACAGGTTCACTTTTACCCCATCCAGCCCCCCAAAGGTGGAGGTCTCAACTCTGCAAAAATGTTAAAAACACCACAGTCTAGAACTCAGACCCAAGCAGAAATATACCCAAAAGAATATACAGTCCTGTGCTGCTGTGCCCTCTCACTAAATTTAATTCACATAGATTGGGTGGCCTCGCACAAAAACTGACAAACCTGATTACAGAAACCCTTTCTAATGAACTACACCATAAAATCATAATATAGCACCTAAATAAATCCCCATCCAAAGCAGTGGGAGAATCTTTTTACTTCAATAGAGTTGGATCTGAACACTGCCAAAAATACCAAGAAAAAAGCATCAAAAGCTGGTGCCTTAAAAAAAAAAAAAGAAAGAAAAAAAGAAAAAAAGACCAACATTAGATCCTGTAGTATCTATCGAGGCATACATATAATAAAGATGACTTCCATTCCTCACTAGTACCCATCAGCTCCTACTGACTTCAGCAACGTTTAACAACTAGGTTATTTATTTAAACTACTTTCCTTAACTGGCTTCAAGAACCATTTTTTGAAAGATATTTAAGACTTTATGGGTGTAAAGAGGAAATAAAATCTAAGACAGTTTGGCACCAAGCAGCCTCAAAAATCCCACATGGCTCCTGTCTACAACTCTAGATACCTAAATATATTAAAAATTCTGGTTCTGAGGATCTATTCTTTCTCAAATCAGTAGGCTAAAATAGTTGCTTAAATAAACTATTCATTTTACAGACTATAAAAAAAAATCAGCAAATATTGTTGTGAGGGCACAACTTCACTCTTTCAATGTCTTTAAAGACAGCAGTCAAGATAATTCACGCTGCAATTATGCACTTACGCTTACATTTGGAAATATCTGTGCACTGATAATAGAACTGGCACACATTTCACTAAAGCCGCTACTGCAGTACTCCAAAATCTTAACCTGATTTCACTGAAGATGACCTGCACACCATGGGCTGAAAACAGAAAAAAAAGTGAACGTGCAGACTAGCTGCTTTCATTCAGCTTTTTTTTAATCCAGTTTACTATGCAGGACACAAGCAAAAGCATATAAAGGATAAGATGATTTGCACCCACTTAATAAATGCAGGCAAATACCGGCTTTGATCTCAGCAATTTTATTGGAAAGCTCAGTTCACCAGAAAGTGTCCAAGACAGAAAGAAAGAGAGAAAGGCAAAAGTGACTGAAATGCAAAGGAAAAAGTGTATGCAACTTAGGCATAAGTGAAGGGACAAATAAAACCCTAGAATTAAGATCTTTTGAAAGCAGGAATAATAAACTTCCAAGTAAATGTCACTTCACTATGACTGAGTTTCCCCAATTGGGTATTGTATGTATATAATTTTATATATATAATTATTGCGCACACACTTCCCATGTTCTTTCCCCCCAAAAGCAGAGCTGACAATGGTGACAGCAGAGTGTGTAATTAGTTTTTATTGTTCCCTTGACAGCCATAGCTCTGCAAGGACCCCTTGCCTTTTCCATTGTAAATGTTATGGAAAAATACGCTAATGACAGGCATTTAATTGTGGGCACAGCAACCATGATGGGAGCTGTGCCAAGAGTGATTGGCAGCTTTGGATACCAGATATTCACAGCAATGGCTCTTTTTCTCCCATACCTTGTACCCCAGATTACTGAAGATAATTTTTTAAAGCATCTTTTCTAAAGTTTTGCTCGTGGCCTACAGATGTTATTAATAACCACCACATTAGAAACAGACAGAAAAAAATAAACAGACAAAACAGTATTTTTTTTGTTCAAAAGCAACATGAGTTTTTTTGAAAGAGGTCTATCCACAGATAATGCCATTAACATAACCTCACCAACTCTGGTACACGGTTGACTTTTTATTCTGAATAAAGGTATGTTAAGAGGGCATAGTATAATTTTATTTGTTGCTATGTATAATCAAAAAAAAACTGTCCCACATTCAGATGTAGTTGCTGAGGTGCTTTTTTGCCTGATTAATTAGCAACTGGGAGACACGCTTTTTGGCTGCTTTTGTATCCCTCTTATTTCTTCTGGTTTGGCACAAAAACTGCCTTGCGGGAGCAACTGTATTTGTACTGTACCCCACTTAGTGATGGATCACTAATTTTTAATAAAGTGAGCCCCAAGAGAACTGCAAAGAGATGTGTAAGTGTATTGGAGCAATAACTGTAAACAAATAAAAAAAAAAAAGGGGGGGGGGGGGGGCAGTGGGAGAGCATACAGTACATAAAATATTTGGTCTTTTCCAGACTATGCGTGGAGACCCTATCCAGAAGGGTGACATGTAGTCTGAAGACATGGGTCAGAACTGGCTTTCAACTACATGATCCGAATCTCTGCCTTTATCTTTGAAAAGCTTTAAAAAAGCAACTAGCTAATATGGATGCACATTTTTCTTGAAGAATGCTATATATGAATGTCCCTTCACTGTTTCTCATCCCTCCCCCACCACCAGATGAATAAAATTACTTTGTGAAGCAGACCTCTATGAAGAATGACCACACAATTCTGGACCAAACGGTTCCAAGTCTATGTAGCAGTCACAAATCCCCGGCTAAACCGAACAAAGCAACATTATTCCTAAGTGGTAAGTTTGGGAATATAAAAGTGAAGCTGTCTGGCCCTAAAGTGGTAACTTGCAAATAGCTGCAGAATCAATGTTGGCTGTCCATCCCCCATCCAGCTGGCTCTCATATCAGTAACTTCAAAAATGCAGTTTGCCATTATGGTGGCTTAAGGCACTTTGTGTGCCAGTGCAATGACCATGCTGTGTGTGCATGTCAGAGGTCAATACTTTTAAATTCCAGAGTCTCTCTTTATTTCCTTCTTTTCTGGAAACAATAGGAAAGAGAGCAGGATTGATAGCTCCTACTTTGTTAACTTCTGCTCACCAAATGCCCTGGCTGAATACATAACTATTTTTTAAAAATCTGATCAGACATCAGCAAAAGTAAGAAAAAAACAAACAACAAAAAAAACCAACAACCAAACAATGCAGCTGGTTTCCCTGCTCACTAACAACATTAATTAGCGATTTTATTTGCAACGACTTTTAACAATTGCAAGGGACCCAACATTATTAAAGCTGCTAGCAGTCCTTACCCAACACTGATGAACTAGCAGACTGAGAACCATGCTACAAAGATCATCATCAAATCTACCAATTAAGTAATATAAAACACTTACTTTTTTCTGTCTCCTCATGAAAAATACACCTCTACTTATACAGCACTACAAAACCAACAAAATATTAGACATTCAGAGATTTGTTGTTTTCTTTTTTTTTTTGTTTAGTTTATCTGCAACAATTTAGAACATACTCAGCTCCAGCTCCTATTTCAAAGGCACAGACTGAAATAAGATACTCATATTTATTTTCAAAATTAAACCAAGAGTGAAGTAAAAACTAAAATAAAAAATCCTATGTAACGTACTGGTATTGTAATAAAAATGTATATATATTTCTGCCTGCCTGATAAGATAATGCAATTTGAATTGTGTAGAAAGAAGGAAGTTCCTCTCAACTGTAATATTAATATGGAAAATACTACTTTAAAGTCCACAAAAGCAAAAAGGTAGTGCTTCATTGCTACCCACTAGAGAAAGGCCGCAGTGCTCAACTACTACTCACACAATGAGAATATGCCTGCAACCAGCCATCCCAACCAAAAAAATTAAATAATTTTGGGTAAGAAAAATTGTATTAATTTAACAAACAAAGAACGTTAGTGCTACACAGAAAACATTAATTACAGCACAAAATACATTATGTCAAAATATGCATACTTTTAGATGTCATGAGGCCAAATCTTATCTTTCAGAACGGAACAAAAAGATATTTTAGCAAAGAGTGATTGGAGTCAAAGCAAACATATATCCTACTCCCATTTTTCACCTCACCAGATGATTCATAAGTAAATCATGCCTTCTCTGCACTCCAGCACCATTTCATTACTGCCATCAAAAACTAAAAATGGTGCCTATCAAATAAGATGGTTCTTCAGTAGTCTGATTAAAACAAACCAAAAATATAAAGTTACTAAGTGATAAACCTGAAGTAAAAAAAAATATTGTATTACTGTTGAACAGTTCCTCCTTAGACTAATATGCAAATTTAATGACAGAAAAGAAAATAAATTAAGTGAAAATTAACTAATACTGTACTTACAGGTTTTGAGAGTCTAAGATCCTTTTTTTTCCCATGCTATGTGTTGGCATGGACAGGTAAATCCTTCCACTAGTTTATAATGCAAGTAACAATAAGAATTATAATTTTCAAGGCTTTACAAGTTAAAATTGCCAAACCTGAAAAATCCGCTATAAATTGGTATTAGCAAGTTAAGCAGATCTTGCTAATTAATAAGACTCTTGTGTATCTTCTTGTTAGCTGATTTTTCTTTTGACAGCATTTTTACTGGTCATGCATTTAAACAGAGAAATGGCCCTAAAACGCGTAGCATACCAGTTAGGAGAACACAGGCATCTAACCGTTTCTCTACATTTTGCAGCACTCAAAAATAAACTCATTTTTTTCATAAAACTAGGACCTAACAATGTATTTTCATCAACCTGTCAACAGTAAAATATGAAGGATGTTTCCCCAGATAAAAAAAACCCTGTAATAAATATACATATAAATATATATGGGGGGGGTGGGGTGTGTGTGTGTGTGTGTGTGTGTATTCCTTTATTGGAAAACTTGGCATTCTACAGGAGAGAAATAAAATCTCAGTCCTCATGGAACTGCATCCTTTTTTATTATATTTTCAAATCCTTGATTTTAACACAAATTATTTTTAAAAATGTGTAGGAGTGGGAATTTGTGGTTTTGTAATATAACAATCTATGCTCGGTTTCTTAAAAAAGACAATTGCAGACATGTATACATGTTTGCACGCTATAAAATAATACTATTTTAAGTGAGCTCAACTATAATATAGCTTGTAGACACTACAATGAACAGGAAAAATGCAAAAATGCAAGGAAGACTTCTAATGTGTGAAGGATTCTTTTCTTCCATTCAGCTATGCTGAAGTACATTATAGTAGGGCTTACTCACAATAACTGTAATACCACCAGAAAGCAATTTCAATAACGTATCTGTTTATTTCAAACCAAACATTTCCATTTCATTACGTTGGTGTGCTGCTGACTGACTGAATTCTAAGCACAAGTGCAATGAAAACTTAAACAAAACAGAGCCCTTTATTCTCAATAGTGAATTACACCATTCAGAAACACTGGAAGATTAGATTAATCATCAGACTGAAGACATTTTAAAGAACCCCAATGCTCAGAACTGGGTATCAGAGCAAAGAGTTATTACTGGAAGAAAATCCCAGTTCCAGAATACTTCAAATCGCATTTTTTTAAAAATGGAAAAACAAGTGAGTCAAAGCAAGAGAGGTACATCTCACAGCTATGGACAAACTACTGTCTACTCATGTTTCCTCCAAGGAAAGTTGCATCTTTGTTAGCATCTTCGCTGAGGTGATCCAAATGACCAACCTTCTTTATGCCTTGTCTTAAAGTCTAATACTTCAACAATGCAGTTCTCTAACCAGTGACACACTGGTTTACGAAGAAGCAGTAGCAAGGTACTCTAAAAACCCCAGAGAATTCTCAAAGCATATCCCTGTAATCTTTTCTGTTTAATTTTACAACTGTGTGTCTGAATACTTGCTTATCTACCTTCCCACCTACAGACCCAAGGACTACTAGCATGCGAAGAAACACCACAGTGGGAAGATGGTCAATAACTAAAGCACAGATTCTACAATTATTTTTTAAAAATTATTAATTTTAAAACAGTCTGAGCTGGAAGACGGGAGCTGGGAATCAGTTTGTAAAGCTATTGCTTTTCTAGTTTATCAATTAAAAAGTTTCATTTTCAGAGATTTTTTTTCCCCCTCACACAACACTCCTGATTTACTCTATACCACATCACCTTGTAATGACACACCTCACTGCATGGATACATACATACATATATATGTGTATATATACATAAGTATACATATACTTATATTGAAATGCATACATATTCGCATATGAATGTATATATATATATTACATACACCTCTTTGTATGAATGCAAAATCCAAAACTCTTGAAGGACTAATTGCATTCATTCATTTTCTCAGCCCAGCATGAAGCTGGTAGGTTGCTGGGATCATAGCAACAGGGGAGAGAAAGGAAGGCTCATCTTTATGTGTCCCCCTCGAAAAGGATATAGAGCTAACAGCAAGAATGCCGTGAAGTGTCCTCACTATGTGCATTTGGAAAAGATTTAATAAGAAGCATTTCATGAAGACCATGTACCACTTAACAAGGTGCCTTTCATACAAAGGTGGAAGACAGTGAAACTATTGTTCTTTATGTATTTTTTTCATAGAATGTCTCAAAACCCCACTTTTAAAATAAGCACCAATATTCTTTTGGACACACAAGGTATTAGTGAAGCTATTAAAAGCACAGAAGGTAAGTGTAAAGAATTGAAGGCTCTACTATTGATCTTTTAATTACAAGAAATCAGTCAGATTTCTTCAGCTCTCAGAGCAAGCTGCAGGATAAAATGCTCTCAAAAATACAAGCTCTGCTGTTTCAAAACGATTACATATATACATGTAAGTGTGTGCATATCCCAAGCGCTTAAGCTCTTATGCTTTCCTTCACATATAATAATAATATGGAATACCAAAATCAAAGCAAATGCCCTGGTTTTGCCCCTCTTCATCCCTAATGTCTGAATGCTTGCTTATCTACCTGCCCACCTACCAACCCAAGGACTACTAGCATGCGAAGAAACACCACAGTGGGAAGATGGCCAAGAACTAAAGCACAGATTCTACAATTTGGAAAAGATTTAATAAGAATTATTAAGGTGTTCTTAACTAACCTAACTGCCTTATCCCTATTCTAACCATTTCTGCATGGTTTCCCTAATCTCTGTACACAGGAAGAACTATTCCTAGATGGAAAACAAACAAGCCAAACCAAACAAAAAACTAGCCACATGCCATCAGCATATACAACCAATGTGCCACGGTGAAATCTGCAAACACATACAAATGGATGGCAGAATACTCAAGACATCCACCCAGCTGGCCAGCATGCTCCTGAGAACTGCCAGGTGTCCATGAGCAGCCACAACCACAGCTTCTCAAAATTAACTCTACGCATTTGGCTGGTTCAGGGAGGCACTTAAGTACACATCCATCCATCCACACAGCTGCAACAGAACTTGTATGTCAGTATGCACTTCAGAGGAGTCAGAGCCTTTGCTGAATCAGTGCCTAAATTGTCAGCTACAGAATTCACCTATGTTTAGACATCCAAGTTGTGAAATTCTGGTACATGCTTCGAATTTTCAGAAGCATCCACTCATTTTTCTATTCGCTCTTCCCGAGTACCTGTCTTAAAAAACACCACCCTCTAGCAGTACTGATGAAATTGTGGTATCCAGCTTAATTTTGGGAACTAACCAGTTTAACTTGAAATGATTTTTCAGTATCTAAATTCTCCAATTACCATCTGATTTCTTGATTTAATTATCCACATAAATACACAAACAGAAAAATGTATCAGCATCCCATGTTGTTACAGTAATTCTCTTGTGGATGTAACTTTATACACAATTTTCCTGTATAAGATACAGTCAAATCCAATAATACTCCTAACAAAAAATATTTGTTCTCGTGTGACTACAAGGTTTGGCCTCTATATATGATCAGAAACCAGACTTGAAATGCAAGTATTTTTAACCACCTTGCAACTAGTAACAATTTATGAAGCTACATAACCTGCCACTGAAACAACTTGTGGGGGAAATACCTAAATATAAACCACAATCTTGAAGCACAATCGTTCAAGCTGAAAAATGTAGCAATAATTGCAAGTAGTTCTGCTTGAATTCTTACAAGATTAAAAGCAGTAGCAAGCACTAAGTAGACCGCTTCAAAAACTGGCCCAGGTACATGACATTTTGGCTGAATTCTAATTAAAAGGACAGTAGTAAACCAGGATTAAATTAATATGCTTCATTACAAAACAAACTTCCCAAACTATTTCAAGTGTTGCATTAAAAACAATATTCTTTGACAGCAATATTTTGCTGTCCCATTTAAGAACACATATGCAAACAGTGCTGAAAGACTAATGCGGTTTAAGGTGATAATTAGAATTTATTTACACTTAATTCTAAGCCTACCTAAATAACAAAAATATTAGAACACATTTTCAAGCTTACTTGAGGATTAATTTCCAATCCACACACAAAAAAAAAAGGATTAAAAAAACTTACTTAGTTACAGTTCCAAATCCTAATACTTAGCATATTCTCATCTGGAATTGGACTACAGCATTTATGGTACTTCATGTATGTTGATAATTAAATACATAACAAAAATAAGGCACCAGAATACTTAAAACATTTCTCAGAACAGACTTAGGCTCCGTAAGAATACATGACTTTGTTAATCATACGCACTAACAGCTATGATCACAGAACATTTTTTAATTGTTGTAGCAGGACTTTGGCAACTAACCAAGATATGTGATATGAATTTTGCTAATAGACTCTTAGGACTTCTTATTTAATAAATATTATTCACACCAGGAGCACTTATCAGTTGGGCCACTCATCAGTTTACTAATGTGTCTTTTAATAAGGACGAGATCTTTATGCATTTCAATAAATTGCTGAAGTTTCATACTAAAAACCTAAACATCATTGATATCTGCGGGAAGAACAATCCTTATTAAATTCTTCAAAGTTTTCATGAAAACTTAATTTAAAGTGCTTTTAATCACTATCAAAATGATCAATATTTCATTTTTAAAGTGAATTAATTAGTTCTACAGCAGTTTCTTAATTCTGAATAAATACAATAAGGAATTAAGCTAAAGCACAATGGTGGCATTTGTGTTTAAAGAATGACAGTATATTTTCTCTTCTAATTTGAAATGGTTATCACCAAGTAAGCATCACTACTTACTTCTATGTGTATAAAAAACAGACTGCTCACCTCCCAAGTCTGTTTCTGGAAGCAGATAAATCACTGCGAAGTTATTCCTGCAACATTGTTAACTGCTCTAAAATTCTGATAACAAAAGTGAATTTTGTCTTCAGCTTAGATTCTGACAAAACGAATTCAAAACAGAAGTGTTTTCTTTTCATTGGGTCTCTTGCACCTACCATTCAGGTGTTTGCCAGCTTTTCTGTAATGATCGTGTAACTTGGAAAGCACACAAAAACTGGCACACTGTGTAAAACAAAGGAGAAATACATCTGCACCCTACTCTTTCTCACATTTTTAACTCATGGATAAACATGACATGTCCAAATAGCTACTCCCATTGTGAGAGCACAGCGAGTATTTTAAGACAAGAAGAAATGTTTGTTTTTAAAAGGGAAGATTTAGCGACGTCTTACAATTAACTCTTCCTCTAGTATTTGGAAGAATAACAAAACTAAGTTTTCCTTGCAGTCTGCTGATGTTTAATGTTGGGACTAAGAAGGCATTCCATTAATGGTAATAAAATATAATTAAACTTACTAAAATCTTTACAAATCCATTCAAGGTAATGATGGTAGGTATGCGAGGAAAGTGTTGCTTGTACCTTCAACTATCTTTACCTCTGTGCAGTTACCGTGTAAGCTCATCAGACACAAGAGAGCAGAAGTGAAAAATCTTGAATGTAAGATTATTTTTGAAGTATTTTAGCCATTATGCCAGCAGCGTGCACATGTAGTCAAACCTATTTCTTCTGACAATCCTCCATCTGCCCAGTGGGATTTAAGAATACTATTTTTTTTCCAGCAGTTACATTTAATTTTGCCTAACAACAGAAAAAACTCTGGTTTTGAAAGCCAAGCGATTTTTTGGGGACGTATGATGTGAGATGTTAACTTTTAGTCTTATTTGCTCTATGCATTTTTTTTAAGTAACACACACAAAGAGAAGAAAATTTAGATAAGCATTTAAAATTACAGATGCTGATCGTTGCCAAGCATGATTGTTACTTTGAGGAATCCTCTTTGTCTCAAGCTTTTGGTGCCAACTATTTATCGCTGAGGCATTGTTACCAGGAGCACAGTATCAGAAGTGCTGTACAGACTAGCTAACTCTGGGCACTTGAAAATTCTGCCCATTAACTTCTGCGTCACCTATTTTGAAGGCACTCTGGAATACCGAGTAGAGAGGAGTTTTCTGCAGGCAACACAGATCTACTAAAAAAACACGACCTGTGACAAAAATCAATGTGCTAATCTCAAACCAAACAGCATAAAAAAGAGATAACCTAAGATAAAAGGTCCCCAAATTTACTTAGACTAGCTTGACAGGTTTAAAAACAAAAACAAAAAAAAACCCAAAAAAGTGAGTCTGCTCACACGCACTTCAACAAGGCAAAAAAATTAATACCCAGGTGACTTTTTACCCAAACACATGGACACCATTTGGGGCAGGACTGTAATTTTCCAATTACATTTCTAGGCATGAAGGAAAACTCCAGAAAAATTAAAGGAAACCTCTCTCTCCAGCAGAAGGCTCGGTACACTGCAGGCAAAGCCCGGTGTCAGAAACCGCCTGGCGCGGTTCGGCGCGAGGGGTGCGGGGAGGCTGTACCCGCACCGCTCAGCCCCGACGGGGACACCGGCCGCGCGCCGTCGTGTCCCCGGCGTCACCGGCATCCTCCCGGCCCGGGACGCCGTACCCACCTCGCTTCCCCACGGCTACCTCTAGCCTGCCCGGAAGAGCCCCGCGCCGGGCGGGCCGGGCCGGGGGAAAGCCACCCCTCCGCCGCGGCAGCGGTCCAGCCCGGGGCCGCCGCGAAGCCGGGACCCGGCGCCCCGCTCCGTGCCGCCGGGGAGGGCAGCCCCCCGCCTCCCTGCCCGGGGCCGACTCCCCGCCGCCGGCGTGCGGCTCGGGGCCGCGCCCTGCATGCCACAGGCACCCGCCGCGGCACAACCGCGGGGCCGCCACCTGCGCCCCCTTGTCCCACCCGAAGTCCCGGAGCGGGCTTGGCCGCAGGCGCGGTTCGTCCCGCGGCTCGGGGCGCACACGCCGCACGGGGGGGCGCGCCCGCCCGGCGCCCGCGGACCGGCAGCGGCTGAGCCCAGGGAAGCGGCTGGCCCGGTGCAGCGCCGGGGAGGGGCGGCGGGGGCCAAGAGGGGCGGAACGCCACCGCCGCCCGTAGCCCTGACCCTCCGGAACACAAAGTTTTCCACCCCGTCTTGCAGCCGGGGTAGCTCCAGCCGGCGCCGGGGCGCCGCCCGCTTCCCCCCGCAGAGCCCCCCCGCCCGCCGCCCGGTGCGTGCCCGCGGCCGCCCCGCGTACCTGGGGTTGGTGCTGTTCCAGTAGACGGCGTAGCGGTCGGCCACCGCCTTGGCGCCGGGCTCCTGCCCGCGCACGCACACCCACAGCGCCGCGGCCGCCAGCAGCAGCATCTCCACGTGCGGCATCGCGCCCGGCCGGCGGCGCGGCGAGACGGGATGCGGAAAAATAAGAAAGCGGGAAGGGGAAAAAAAAAAAAAAAAAGAAGAGGGAGGGGGGGCAGACGGGACGGAGCCGGGGCGGGAGGTGGGGGTGAATAAATAAAAAGCGAGGCGCAGAGGCGGGTGGGGCTGCGCAGCGTGCAGCGCCGCAGCGAGCGGAGGGCGCCTGCCGCCGCAGACGGGCAGCCGGCAGGGAGGCGCGATCCGCGGTCCCTCAGGGAGTCTCACCCCGGCAGGGGGAGGTGGGGGCCGAGGCGGGCGGCGACGGCAGGCGGCGGGCGGTGCTCATTCACCGGGAGTCCCGTGCGGAGCCCACGGCACGACATACACCGGCCCGCCGCTGCGGCGGGCGGGCGAGCGAGTGGCGCCGCTCCTCCGCCCCCTGCGAGCGGCCCCGGCGCTGCGGCCCCGCGGCTCGGGGGCGGCCGGGGGGCGCGGGGATGGAGGGAGCGAGCGGGAGAGGGGGCAGAACAACGGGGCGGAGGGGAAGATCTTCCTTCTGGAAGCCCAGGGGGGGTCCTGGCTGTGTATTAAAGGCCGCCGGCTGAGAGAGGGGCGAGAAGTACCAGCAGATCTTAAAGTGCAAAGTTTGTGTCTTCCTTCTCGGCTCTCCGCCCGGCGCAAATGATAAACAAAACGGGGAAAAAAAAATGGGGGGGGGGGGGGGGGGGGCGTAAAAGCCCTGAGGAGTTTGTTTGCTGCGCTGGTGGAGTTGGGGAGCCTGTTCTGCAGCACAGTCTTGAAGGAGACTTTGTGGAGTGGTTTTCTTGTCCTTCCTGTTCCTGGGCGGTGGATGCACCAAGGACTGAGCAACAGCAAAGGCGGCAAAAAAAAACAAAAGGGGGGGGGGGGGGCAATAAAAAGGAGGGCAGAAAAAAACAACGGCCAATCCTAGAAATATTGCGGCGTGGAAACCAAAGAGATGGACATTTTTTTAAAAAATGGTTTATGAGAGGGCGTGGAAAGAAGCAAAACCTCGGAGAAGTGGAAAATCAAGCCTGCAAACTCCTCTGATGATGCTGGTCTTGGCTGGCCTCTCCTGCTCGGGGGACGAAGGGAGCGATACGGCGAGGTGCGGAAATCTCCTGCTTCAGCCTCCCGGAGCCTCTCTGTGATAAAGCAGGGTCCAGTGCCGGGAACATGAACTTCTGCGGAAGGACAAAACAGTTTGAAAGAGCAGGGAGGGGGTGAGAGAAAAAGAATCCACCCCTCAGTTGACTACACAAGGAGATCGGGGGAGGGGGTGGGGGGGAACAACACGCAATTCTTCTTCTCGTCTTGCCCAACAGCTGCTCCCCCTTTCCCTCTGAAGCAGCAGCAAGAGCAGCAAGAAAAAATATACCACGCCAGCAGGCAAATAAATAAACTTGAATGCAGCGGCAGGCAGGGAGGGATCATAAAGAGCGACGAGGATTGGAGGGGCAAAAGTCAGTTTTGAAAAAAAAAAAAATTGCTTTATGGGAGGAAAAAAAAAAATCTTTAAACAGTCACGCCCCCTTTTGCAATGACCGGTCCCTTCACTGCGTGTAAATCCGACATCAGCAACCTGGAAAAGCCAGGAGCCTGGCGTACTGGGTTGTCTCTGTGCATGCGTATGTGTGATAGGCACCCGCAGAGATATATACGCGGTATATAGAGGTACGCAGGCATACATACATGCACACGCGTGTGTCCGAGGCGGGATCTGGCGCCGGTGTGCGTGAGGGATGAAGGCGAGGAGGAGGTGCAGGCAGCCAGCTCGGAGCACGGGCGCTGCTGCTTGATCATGTGGGATTTTTGCATGCAGTTTACTTGGGAAAGGGGGGGGATTTGCCGGCGCAGCCAGTCAGGGCACAGCCTGCCGTCTGTTTGCTTACAGATTGCTTTTTTTTTTTTTTTTTTTCTTACACCTCGACCTGATTGGCTTGCAACACGAGAAAGGAGGCGTAGCCCTAAGGTTCTCCTCCTCCATGCCAAAAAAACACCCAACCCCACATTCTGGAAACCTGTCTAATTGAATTAGTAAGCCATCGGGGGGGTTCCTGTGCAGCCTTGCTGCTAAAGGTAACCGTTTCCACGCCGGACGCTATGGTAGGGTTTTACGCGGGCTGCGTGCGGATGAGTGTCCGTCTGCCACGGAAAAGCAGTACACCAAGCAACTGAAACGTGACAGGCAGCTCCTTCCCCACGTTCCCCTGCGGCGGGGCTCGGCTTGTACGCCACGGGCGCTGCGCGGCACAGGCTGCGCGGCGGCACCGGCTGCGCGGCTCGGCCGGCCAGCGCCGTACGGCCGGGCGCTGCGTGAGGCACCGACGCGCGGGCGGCCGGTCCGCAGCCGGGAGGGAGACTCCGCTCTGCTTCGCCCGCCACCCCCTCCTGCAGGAGCCGCGCTGCCGGCGGCTGCCGGGCTCCGCCACCGGGAACCGTCGGCTCCGACGAGGCGGAGGGGACGCGCCGCGCCCCGCAGCCCCAGCGCGGCCAGCAGCCGCGGAGCCGCGCGGCGCGGGCAGGTGAGCGGGAGGGGCGGGGAGGTGCGGTGCGAGGGGCGGGGCCTCCTCCGGGTGGGAGGGCGCTCCCGCCGCCCCCGCCCCGACGGCGTTGCCGGGGTGACGGCGGCCAGCGCGGCGTCCCGCCGCCGGGCCCTCGGGGCTGGGCCAGGGCGCGCAGCCCGCCTCGCCGCCGTTCGGAAGCGCCCCGACTCCCCCCAGCGGCGGCGGCCGGCGCCGCAGGGCGGCGGGAGCGGCGGGGCACGGCGTCACCTGCCTCGGCGGCGTCGTGCGAGGGGGGCCGGAGTGTCTCGGCTTTCCTTTCGGTGTTCAGGGGGGGCGCACGGTTTTTCTCGGCGCCGAAAGAGGTTCCAGGTCAACCCGCATCGGCCGCACCACCTGACCGATCCGGCCTTTGGCCGGGGGACAGCGGGATTGCTGCGGGCCGCCCTCCTCTCGGAAGTGATTGCGGGAAGCGAGGGAGCACAGGCTGAAGTTAAAAACAAACGCTCGAATCCCTTGATGTTTTTTATTACTTTTTTTTTTTTTTAGCAAAGGGCCTGTACGATTTTCAAATCTTTCTCATAAAAGGCCTGAAAACTTGCCTGCATTTTGTCTCCCTGTGGTCTCCTTCAGCCTTGTTTTTAACACGTTGGCATCTAAAAATTAGTGTCAGGATTTGAAGTACATCAGCCAGTCTAAAGTGCATAGCGAGTCTAAAGTGCACCGTAAACGCACACTTTTAAAATCCCTTTTCATTACCCCCCTCCCCCCCCGCCCCCCCCCCCAGCATTTCCAATTATTTGCTACCTTAACCAAGTTCGTTGTACAGGAATGGGCACATCCACTGTTTCCTCAGTCTTTTTTCTCCAGTACAGACAGATGTGTGGAAATCACTGCCCCTACATGAAGCAGAATAAATAACACTTTTTTTCCCAAATAATTTCCTCAGCCACATTTGTAAGAAAAGCTTGATTTGTGTGTGTGTGTGTGTGTCCACCTTTCTTCATGCCTTGTGAAGGACTGAGGGGTTGGGTTGTACTTAAAACACCTTTTAATAGCAGAGTCAGAGCTTAGTCCATTGTAGAATATCTTTGCAGCCTACAGTACTTTTTTTAACACATACGACACTGTGAAAAGGAGTCAAACTATTAATAATGGCAAAAAAACTCTCAGAAAGACTAATTACAACAGGAAGATACTTTTTTTTCCGTTGCTTTACTTAGCAAGTTGTGAGTGGCAGCATCTTATTAGGTTTTGAACAATGCAAAGACATAAATCCTTTGGGCTCAAAATAAAAGTAAAATCAATTCAGTGAGTACAAAAAATAGTACTTTAATAGACAGAAAGTAAGCTTTTTGTAACATCTCAACCAATTCGTGAGAACCTGTCAAATACCCAATACCCAGCAGCATGCCAGCTTACAGTCCACTCTCCATTTTTGTGACCACATGATTAAAGACTCATTGATATCATAGCTGTGAGCTGCCTGTATATACCAGTGTTCTCTGGCATTAGCCTTCCTTTGGCAGAAAGGTAATGACAGTTACCAAGTGGTTTAACATCAGTTAAACTCTCTTGAATACAGCCTTTAGAAAAAGGAGGAGGCATGCAACAGTAGGTGCCTGAGACTGCCCCTGACAAGCCTCTCTGCCCCTGAACCTCCAGCTTCGCAGTGTAAATGTGTCTTTAACGTACACCGTACAGCATGTACTTTCTTGGTGGCTGCACAGAATTTCCAAGTACTAATACCCTGTGCTGCAGTTACTATGCTGACTGATCATGTCCCTCAAAATAATTAAACTAAGCACAGCTTAAGACTTTGTTTCAGGGAAAAGTAATAAAACTGTAGATTTTTTGTCTTTGCTGGTTTCCCTTAAAAATACACGTAGTATTCCTATCAATGCTCCCCAAGATTTGGTATCTTAAACAGATAGAAGCAACTTCTGGCATTACAATGTAGGTAATATTGTTAAAATAATTAATTTGCTTTGTCATGCAAAGATATTTTATCACCCATGAAGCATAGAAAAAAACAAAGATATCTCTACATTTTTCCTATAGCCTGTGTGTAAGATTTTTATCTTTTATAAATTTGAGTACTGCTTCAGACATAAAACTAGCTAGTAGGGCCCAGTCCAGCTTTTTCTAGCATTAACTCCAGTGTCTTTAAGTGAGTTGAACAAGCAAATCCCATGGGTTTTTTCCCTTTTCTTAAAACATAGAGAATTAAGGAAAGACCCTTCTGGAAAAATGGATGCGTACTGCAAATCAGGGAAGAATATAGCTGCATTTTAAAACTTTTTTGTCTAAATTCTGTGAAAATGTGTATTTTTAGATCATATGTTAACATTTCAGTAGAATTTGATTAAAGGTAGCCAGGCAGAAAAATAAATAAACTTCTTGTTGATCCGTGTTTAAATCATCTTTGATGTTTTGTTAAAATGACTGCACAAAAATATACCTTTTTTGTTTATCATTGGTATCCGTAGAAATGTGTTTTTCAGGACCTGAAATGATCACGCTTTCTTGTATTTTTAATCATTCTCTGCTCTCATAAATACCTTGCTGAAAAATGACTTAGAAGCAATCTCAGCTTCAACTTTTGCAAATTAATAACTGAACAGAGTGGTTAATCATTACAGATTCTCTCATCTTTTTCTGTAATCCCTGATACTGTAAGCTGTCAAAGAGTAATACAGAACAAAATCTGAGACTAATTTCCATATGAGAGGCATAGGTACCAAAGGCATAAATAATACACTTAGAGAGAATCACTGAATTCTTTATAGAGAAGTGTAATCATCGTTTGCAAATATTCTTGAGTAAGATAAGAGCTTTCTTTCCAGGTGGTTTCTCTAACTTAAAGATAGTTTTTTCCCTCTCATACATTTACCTCCGAGGGACACTCTGTATGTGTACTGCATACATGGATTTTTTCTTCTTTTGTCTTCCTAGGAGGAAGAAATAATCTTACGGAAGAGAACAATTTATGGCTGCAGAGAAACCTGAGCCAGTATTTACTTGTGTGTGAGTATTTTTGGCTGGCTAGAACAGAGGAATTAAGTGAAGATTCTTGATACTCTTTTTATTAAACTATCTGGCAACTCCTGTACTTCTCTAACCCTCATTTTCCACTCTCCAACCGGACATAACATACATGCTTACTTTACTGTGACGTACTGCGGCTCAATAACATCATGTTTTCAGGTCTTCAAAGGAGTAACTTTGAGATCCTTGTATAAAAAAAGAAAATGCCATAACACAAAATACAGTAATGAATTCTAGGTAGCTTCTGGGGTGACATCATTTAGAAACATTTTCAGGCTGACTATTATGTCCAGAAATCATACCTTTTTCTTTTTGCATATGGTTCTTAAGAATTTGCTATTGTTCTTAAGGAAAATTATCTACAGTTACCTGCTTTGCTCCCGTTTCAGTTTTTCGGTTCAAAATCTGCATGTCTGGCTGAGCAGTCAAAAGAGCTTCCGCTCACAAATTAGGCATGACCTCTTCAGCACGTAACTATCTGGACGTTAGTTGGAGACTTCAGAATGCTAATACATTGAGGAAAACTTTGAGATGAAAACAAAAGATTTCCTGGCTTCGTATTGACATTTTATGATTTTTTTTCCAAAGCTTGCAATAAAAAGAATTACAAGGTAGGAGATTTTTGAAAGCATAAATGGAAGCAGGGTACTTATCTGCCCCTTGAGACAATAGAAGAATCTACTGTGAAGTTCAGTGTCATGTTTCCTCCATACATATAGGTAGTAACTTTGATGTAGTGTGTTGCCATTCAAGTTCATGTATGTCTTTACAAATACTTTTGCTTACGTTTGCTAAATATCTAATTGTGAGGAATTTGTTCGTTGACACACTTTAAAGAGCTTTAATTTTATGCCCTTGTGAAGTTAAAATATTTTTACTACTGTCATTTTGAAAAGCTAAATGAAAGCATTTATTTCTACTCAGTGAAGATCCTATGAACAGTTTATGGCTTTACAAAAAGTAGAGCCCATTGCATTGATTTGTCTTTCATGTTGAGTCAGTAAGAATAACTGAAATAGTCCAGCAACGAAGACAAAGCAAGAGAACCTGTGGCCCTAGGATAAATGTACAACTTGCCTATTTGCCATCTACTTCATCCACTCTCTTCAAGTTAAAGACATTAATTTAAAGATGCTTTAAAAATGCTTTTGAAAGCTATTGCTCAATCTTAATTATTACAGAGCCAGTATTTTACAAAACCTGCAATTTTGGTATTATCACTGTAGAAACAAGTACTTAAAAATTGTAGTTGCAAAAAAGATTAAATACTATATTGTAAAACTGAAGACCAAAAAAAGCAATCAGATACAATGGACAATATGAATATAGGTATCATAAAGATTGCTGTTCACTCCTGTAAAAAGCTCTGTATTGAGCAGATACACTATACACATCATACAGATTACGTTACAAGAGCAGGCTCCTATTTCAGCATCTGTGCATCTCCAATGATGACATGGCAGTATTAAAGCCAGTTAAGGTAAATAATAATCCTGTTTGACCTTGTGATATTTTTAAATGTTTTGTGTTGCTTGCTCTTCAAATGCCCATGCTGAGACTGCATTTTTCCAGAGTTCTTTTGACAAAGTTAGCTTTTCAGGATGCTTTTTCTGCATTGAGTAACTGCAGCTGGTGGTCTAGAACATCAGTGTTTACTTAGAAACCCTGGTTTTAATCAGTCTTTTAAAAATCGACAGAGGGGATGTTAAAAAAAAAAACCAACAGATAAACAAAACAAAACAAAACAAAAACCCCAAACACCAGAAAACCAAGAGAGCTACACCTGCAGATAAAACTGAATACTGAATTCAGAATAATGTATGATAAGCAATAGGTGTTTGCAGGTATTTGTGGTTCCTGGTTTTGTCGTAATACATTGATTAGTGGACAAAATCATTGATCCTCTTTATGGGCATGCTGTCTTTTGTTTATTGCTTTTTTAAGTCTTGTTCCATGGGATGGACAGCTAGCAGGGTTTTTTTCTATGTTCAGATAAGTGAAGAAAAACAAGTTAAAAAATCAAGGCAGGAGTGGACTACTGTTATCTGGAAACATGATGGAAATCCTGTACTTGATTGCCTTCAAGCCCTATGTAGTAAACATGATTATTCATTTTTGTTATTAATAACACACTTTGCAAGAGTAAAACATTCCCAAGATACCCTTTAACACTTTTCAGAATTTAATCAACATTCAGGTTCATTTTCCATTTAAGTTTGCAAAACTGCAACCATTATTCTTGCTGTCCATTTCATGTATGAATCATAAGCCATAAAACAAACAGTTCCTATCTGTTGCAATACCCTGCACTTGCTTGTTCGTATTTTCCAGGGCATAGCACAAGTCTTAGACTTTGACACCATTCCCTCCTCACACAGCACCACCCATCAACTAACATGACTCACATTATCGAAAATTAATCAACAGGAAAAAAAGAAAAATAAAGAAAACACCAAACCCAAACAAAGGACTGCAAAGAAGGTTATTACAGACTATGCTACACCCGTGTTCTGTTAGCACCGGAGACACTTGCCCTGGTATGCAGCACAAGAAATAGGTAGAGTTTTATAGTCTAAAAGCAGCTCTAAGAAGTTTCTATACAAAGCTAGCTAAGTGGCACGAGGTAGTCCTTCCATTTAGGAAACTTCAGAGCTCCTTTGCTAATACAAGCTTTGTGTGCATTACATGCTGGAGGATCATTTGCAGAGGAGCTGCTTTTTTAACAGAAGCAACAGACTTGACAGTGAGTTGCTATATGCCATGGATGGTACATGGTGTATGCAGATGGTGGTCTTCAAGACGGCTGTCAGCATGGCGTAAAGGTTACTTCAGTGGATACTGGGTGTAGCTTCTCACCAGTGCCGTTTACGTTGTAGAACAGCAGTTGCACTGGAACTGCAGCAATGGAACAAAGTCCTTTGTGTTGTGGAGAAAATCTTATCTGGTTAAAAGAACAAACAGAAACAAGACTGATATATATTATTACAACTAATTAGCAAGCAAATTCTGGGGAGGTCTGTGTGCAGCTATGCACCTGGGAAGGTCCTAGTTGGATGAAAGAAATCTCAGAGGTTTCAGTGATGAAATGCAGAGAACGCATTTACTTTAGGTAATGTGGAAGGCACTTGCAGTGTCTTTAGCTATAGTGTTTGTACTACAACAGTGTTTTTAATGAAAAAAATGGTTATTAGACTAAAAGAAAGTCCACCTTTTAATTTAAAAAAATATATTTCTGCACAGTTTGCAGAGCAGAGTTTGAAGAATGAACCCTAAGTGGTTTTTAATCAGCAGATCTCACAGTCATGACTGGGTACCTGGCATTTGCAGTTCTGTGTTTGCTGCAATTCCATTACACCATAGAAAGGAAAGGTATCAAAGACATTTTGGAAAGCAGCTAAACTGCAACTTTCAAGACAGAGGCATGGAAGAAGGGACTAGGAGAACATTTTCTTACCCTTCTCTATTCCTAAACCAGAGAAACCCACTAACATAGCACTTCGGTTGTAGATTTCATATGCAGCCTTTTCCATTGCATACACTATAGCATATCTGGCTGACTCTTGAATTCCAATAGATTAGACTCAGCCAAACAAAAACACAGCAGAATTAGCTGCCGCGTGTGATCTATGCCAACAAAACAGATGTCAGCTTGACAAGTGCCAGTCTGATATTCGTCATGGAAAGCCAGAAGCAGAAAAGGAATAAGATTAAAATTTTTTAAGCCTGCTTAGCGAGGCTTTGATTATAGTCTTATTGTCAGTGAAACTCCTGTGGACGTAGTGGAGAATGAATTTATGAAAACATTGCAAAGGTTTGAATGACATCATCTACTTTGTGCCAGTTCTGAGTGAATATTATTCTCCTTATCATGAGCCATGCCATAGCCTTGCAAAACCGTTAGAGAAGAAAATAGAATTTTATTTTCTTAGACCATAATGTCACAAACTCAGATGAGAGAAAGTAGTCTTTTGGCACTCATGATCCCTCTTGTTTCATTATGATATTTTTTTTCATGTGTTCCATCTCAGCTTAGCTTTCATACAGAATTTGCACTGCTTAATGAAAATTGTTCATGAAAATATTACTTTTTGAAATTGAAGTTACAGAAGACTTGTACAGTTAAGAATTTAATTTCACATCTTTTTGGCAATCATTTGCTTTTACTGTCCTTCGTCTTGGACCTTTGCCATACACACTCCGGTGACATGCATCTTATATTTGACATTGGAAAGGTTTTCTCAGAACTAATTTATATCAAATTTCCATTTCAAAGTGAAGAAACCAGAGGAGATAGTAGAATTCAACTAACAGATGACTAAAGAACAGTTCTGAAATGTAAGACTATCTTACAATCATGGAGGGGAAATGCCAAAGTAAAGAATTGAGCAATTACTAATAAATCATAAAAGGGCAGAAATATGATAATGAAAAGAATTCATAAGCATACTTCTTAATTAGAAGGGATTATTAATATCTTGTAAAATCCACAGTGTATTCTTTGTGTTAGAGCATTTAGCATTTCTACATAAACAAAAGAAAACAAATGGTAATTGTTTTATACTTCTGAAATCCTTTGTCAACAGGCATATGGCAGAAACAGAGTGGAAAATTGTATTACTCTAAAGGCTGCTGATGAAATCAACAGATCTGCTATCACTTGCAACAGTAAAAAGGTTTTCATTTTGAGTGACAATTGATGTTTTCTGCTGTGCAAATGTCGCTGCATCTTCTCTGAGCAAAGAAATAGGAGTAACAATTTTGTGTAACTATTAAACTTTACTTCAGAGGAAAAAAAAAACAACCAAGAAAAAAGGGAAAAAGAAAAAAACCTGAACAAATCAAACCAGAATGGGACACTCGACATCTGAGGTCAACAGTCATAGTGGGTTTTCTTATTACTAAGTTACCTAGGATTTGACCAGTTTGACATTCCTTCAAGATGTATTAGAATATCAGAACTTTATCAGAAGGAATTTGCCACGTAATTTATTGCCACATCTTCCCATTTAACAGATCTCTGAGGTTAAATTCCACATTTGTCTACATGACAAACGTGTAGCAGCAAAGAAAAATAAGCAGCAGAATGGATGTTCTTTATTCAAACACAGTGCACCACTAACATTGCAACTGCTGTATAGTAGTGCTCAGTTAAACTTCTTGCTCCTGGAAGGCACTGAGTGAGACTGTCACACACTGAGCATATTCATTTCTCATTATCTTCGGTGCAGTAAAGGATGCCTAGAGTTTTATGGGACTGAATTCAACAGCATTAGGCCTCCAGTGCCTGAGTCTTCTGTCAGTTACAGTAAAATAAAATTAGTGTATCAGTAGAAAAGATAACTGATTGTGCCCAGGATCCATGCAAATAGTCAGAAAGAGTGGCTTGCAAGTCACTTCTGAGAAAAGCTATAGCAACACACTTAACACAGTCCTGCCTGTATCGTGCAGACGTGCCACAGCAGGGTTTCTCTGGCATGGCTTGTACCTGTAAGATCATGCTCCACTGCGTAGGCTTTAGGACTTAAAGGATTCTTGTATCTGTAGTGTAAATTTAAATATGTGGTAGTTGAGAAATGAAGATTGATAAAATGTATGATAAATTTTCATTAATAATTGAAAAGCTTATGTGAAAAATCGAAGAATATTCAACTGAGTTGAAGTTTTACCTGTAAACTTACGCTCGCCAACAAAAATACTGTGCATTGTAGATCAAGAAAGTGTAGTACACGGTATTTAGTGTAACTGGCAAAACAGCAAAGGATATCATTACAGCACGATAAATAACCCTATAGTATAAAGCCTGGTATGACTGTTTATATTGATAGGCTAAATATGGAACTCTAAAGCTATTTTGCAACAAAGTCCCTTTTTATACATATATATCTGGAAGAAAGCATATCTTTTTCTGAAAATCTTGAAAGGTTATAATCATGGTTTAAAATAAGTAACTTTCAAATTTTCCTTTGTGGTCATCAATTCCACTTCTCCAAAGAACCTCATAAACACAATGGGCCTAATGCCAAAACAAAAATTAAATGCTTGTGTGATCCCCAAGGGAAGACATACTTTAACTATGAAGTATTCTCACAAGAAACCTTGTAAACCTTACATGAAAGTGAATGACCTAGAGTTTGTGGCATTCACGTTTGTTGCTTTGACAGCACTGTTTATCAAAATAACTACAATTTCCAAAGAAAGACTACTTATTTTTTACTATATTGCTTTTTTTTTTTTTGGCAAGGCCCTATAAATAATAAGTTCACTAGGTTTTTGGGTTAGCTTGTAGTTGATCTAGGTTGTTTCACAGCAGTCAGTTAATCCCTTCAAAGTATCATCTATTCATCAGTTCATTATTTTCTCTCAGCATAGGTGGAATATATTAAAGCTATTTGGAAGCATTTAAAAAGAAAAAAGGTTAGAAAAGAACAACACCTTGCATGTCAGCCCTTTAGAGAACTGAAAAAAAACAGATGTTTTGTTGTATTGTTTTCCCAAGATACTTCTACTGTCCTTTCACCTTTTCCTCATCTACTGTATTTATCTGTTTTTCTTCTACTCGTTTAAGCAACTGCTCTTAAAAAGCAAGTCAGGTTACATTTGACAGCTATACTTGCACTTGTATTACTCTAATATTTTCTAGCTTCTCTTTGCTTTTGATACTGATTTATAAGAGCTGGCTGTGATTTGGTAGCATGCATTTTAAAAGAAGTGGCAGTTTTAACATCAAAAGATACAGCAGCAGTGAAGGTGTCAGACTTGCACAAAGTTTCCACATACACAGTATACTATTGTTTGCACTGCATACGCATAACAATTTTTTGAAAGTATTCATCCTTGCTTGCCAATAACTTGTTGTGTGTATTGAGCTAGACTTTTTACAGTTGGAGTTTTTTATTTGGTCTGCTTAGAGAGATAGAGGCAAAATTCCTCCTGGACTTTAGTGAGTTCTGGATTTCACTCAGAGTAAGTAACCTAACAGCACCAAACAGTATCTGCAATATGCCATCTCAATGGTGTTAAATCTCGGAATACTGTGTCAGATCTCCTCACAGAGTTACGTTTTATTTGCAGCTTACAGAAAAAAAGAAAAGGTATATATTTTAAGTGATTTCAGAAGTCTGCAAATTTCAGTCCAAAGTATAAAAGAATATTATCTGATTTCTTGCATTCTGCAGGTATGAAGACAGGTCTTGCTTACTCAAGGAGCGTACAGAAGAATATGTGGAAAATATAGTTGGTAGTAAACAAGGGAAAAATATATGAGGCTGAATGTGAGCTGGAATGAAATAATGCATTACATTCAGTCTCATATTAACATTTTTCTTGACATTATGCACAAACAGGAGATGATTCAAGCGGGCATAGAAGTCATAACAATCTAGCAGTGATGAACTAGCCCATGGTTATTCGAGCAGTAATGTGAAGCAAGGTTACCTACAGTAGCAAGGCATTGAATTCATGGTCTGAGTCCTAGGAGATGCTTCCCTCTGTTGTGTTCTTCGTGTTTCTAAGAATCGCCACTGGGTACTGACAACCCACCCTGAAATATGAGTGGCCGCACAGTTTGGGGTCACTCTGTGACCCCACCAATTAGAAAGTGCCATGTTTAAGTACTCAGCAATTAAAATTTATTTTACAAAGAAAGGTAGAGAAGACTTGTCTTCTCATTGGCTGGGAGGTCTGAGGCATTTGAGTCCAGTACTTTTCTAGGAGCATCTGCTTTAAGTCTGTAGCTGTGAGTTTTCTGTAGGTCCCTGAAGTTAGGGATGGCTGTGAATTAAAGATCACTACAGCAAGTTTTTACCCATAAATACAACATCTTCATATTGTAGTTCTGAAACCTACAGTTCCTTTTTTCTGCTTTCCTCAGCTGTTCCTGAATAGTCATCAGGAAGACTTACCTAATGGTATCATGATTTTTGTAGGAGCCATCCCATCAAGAAACCAGAACTGTGGAATACTGCTATACTGGCTTCATTCTCCAAGTGGTACCCAAAACACTCTTCTATTAGGAACTGCAGTAGGACCAAGCTCCTCAACTCAGGAAGTATGCTGCAGAGAAAACACTGTGAAAGGCATGCCTTAGAGCTTTCATTCCATTTTCACAGGTTCTCCGTGAGGCAATTTAATAGGATGCTACAAACAAGAGGGACAAATTACTCCCCAGGCAAGCATAAAGGGGGATAAAAGGTAACAGCAGTGAAAACTGTAATTTGGACTGAGAGTTTGGAGTGACACAAGTTAAAAGACTGCTGTCTGGAAGAGTATTGCTGCTGACTTCAATGAAATCACAATGTTGCCCAGTTTAATGTAGCATAATCCAGGCCAGGATTTATGAATACCCTGCATGCTGATACCAGGCAGCACCAAGCTGTATTTAATCAGATAGTGGAAAGTCAGAGCATGCTGTCCGTGGTGAGTAGCTTCAATAAAGTGTCCTTTAAAGTCCTTAGAAATGTGTTCCACCATCGTTTTTAGACAAAGAAAAGGCACTGCACCTGAAGCCTTATTAATATCATCAGCTGTTTTGGAGTTTGATAAATAAACTTATTCTCTCGTTGGTATCTTTTCACTAACTTCTCAGCTTCACAGATCAGCACTCCAGGCTATCACCTCCTCTGTTCAGATCTGTTTCATTACCACTGCAAATACTAAGTTAGCACCAACTGACTGCTAAGAATTTAAAGATCAACATTGTTCTACCCAGAATATAATAGTTATCACAGTTAGGAGAATCCTCACAACCTAGATTTTCAGGCAGTCCGTATCTGGTATTTGCTTGTTGCACAACTTTTGACAAATCATTTAACCTCTCTGATCCACAGCTTACATATCTGCAAAGCAGATTTAGTAATAACTACCTACTTTTCACAAGTGTTGAGGGGATTAATTAATTAGTGTTTGTTAAGCACTTAAAATCCCTTGGATGAAAGACACTAAATTAAAAAAAATAAAAATAAAAATTGCTTTTAGGCTCATAATTTTAAATGCCAGCAAGGACTATTTTAATGATTCATCTGATCTCAAATACTAAAGTCCCTATAAATTCATTGCATTTGACTATGTGATTGCTGAAGAATCTCTCTCTTCAAATCATCTCTAGTACTTGGATTTAAAAAGTTTGAGGGATGGACAATCTGATTTTCCTAGACAGCTGTAACCTGGTAGTACTATAAAACTACTTGTTACACAACTGGATCAAATTCGCTGAGCTACAGCTTTTATCCCTCTTGATTTCTTTTAGGCTTTTGTCTGCTATGTATAAGTGCTCGGCTCTATATCTTCTGTCTCATCCTGTATCTTCTCTTCTAGTTGATGCTTATGCTTCCCTCTGAAAAAGCTCTGATAAACTGGACCAACTGAGTGACTCTAGGAGCTCAAATAATAACCTGCTTTTCAGTTTTCCATTAGTTTCTGTAGTTCTTCACAGAATATTTCCATAATTTTCAGCATTTTTTGGTGTAGATACTAGAACTGGATGCAGATGGACTCAGCAAGCTGCATAACACTAACAGATCCTCTCACTTCTCACAGATAAATATTCCCCTACCTACACCTCTGACAACTGCATTATCTCAATGAGTAATGTTGAATCAAATAAATAAAGAGGCTCATAAGCACTTGATTATTCACCCTGAAGAAAAAAAGCAGTGGCTTTTGAAAAGCTTTGTAGCTGATTGGTCTTTTAAAATGACCAGTGTTTTCTCTATTTGGTTGCTTGGGCATTAAAAAAGAGTAGCATAAATTAATGTTTTTCTACATTTAATCAACTCAAGCATCATGTGTCAGACTTTACGTTCACAGGAGCAGTGTGTAAAAAACTATGTGTTCCTCTATTGCAGGGATACATTTAAAATTTTTGGGAGAGCAGGAGCCTTTTTATGCACCATATTTTTATAGTTTTGCATACTTTAGGACTTGTATGATCCTCAGGCAATAACTTCATCTAGCAAGAATTTGTTTCACAGAACCTTATTTTTGCTTCCCCAAATTTTATTCCTCTGCTCCTTTCTTGCATTTTGCTTTCTTTCAGACTGACTAGAACAATCCTTAAGGACACTGTCTCCTTGCTTTGTTCCTCTGGAACCTTCATCTTTATACTCATCTGAACAATGTATAAAGTGCATTTTGTTCAGTTCCTTTTATTCTGTATTAGTTAGATCACTATAGCCTTTTTTCCACCTGAAAATATGTCTGTTTCCCGTTTAATAACATAAATTATATTTGTGACTTTCTTTGTCCTCTTTTTAAGGAAATGGTAACATCAGTGACAAGAAAACCAAAGACTCCTACTAGAAAAAGTCAGTATATTAGAAAGAAACAGTATTGTAAGCATATACAGTAGATTTAAAAAAAAATATTCACAGAGATAGACAAATTCCTCTGGTGAAGTCCCTAGTGATTTTGCCAGTGGATTTTCAAATGCCATGTGTTGAATCTTCATCTTCTCTTCAGAAGCTATTCCATAATGTTGCAGATCTAACCATGAAGATTTTTATTCTGACACTCAAACTACATTTTGTTGCATTTTAATCTTAGGCCATCCTTGCTAGCTGTATCCATAAACAATTTCTCTTCCTTCATGGGCTTTACAGTCTTGCAGTGCTTGTGGTTGAATTTAATTATAAGATGTTTCAAATCAAAATGATCAACATTAGTTTTGCATATGTCTTATTGGACTAGGTTGATGTTAGAGTCCGATGCTCTCTGACTAGGTTCTTCTAGATATTCCATACAAGGACAGTTTTCATGTTTTAATACCAAATTTACTTACTTCAAGATATTTGTCATTACATGGGATTTTGATTCATCAGAGTGATTGAGCAATTTACGGAAATTGCAACACAAAGATAATAAACCAATTGCAATATACAGCCAATTAACAATAAAAATGTGATTCCCGTTACCAGTCTCTATATGCTTACATCATGGTGCTGGCCATCCCCAGCCATGGAAAGGAATACATGGGTTGACTCCAGCTCAAGCCTGCTGCTCTCTTCAAGGTTCATTCTATTGGTTGCTCAATTTTTTTGCTCTGTGTTGGGCTGAGTCACTTGTACACCTCTTTCATGCTTGTCTGTCTGGCTTGGGAAGATATTCACACCTTTTTTTGCTAACTGAGCGAAGGCCATTTACATAGCTAATTGATCCACTCAACTGATAGAACCATTGGTCTAAACCAAAGGCCATTCTTATGTCCCCTTTGTGTTGGGGTAAGTTCAGCTTTCTTTACAACAGCTGTAGCCACTCCTTCTGTTCTTCCCTGAGCTTCATGAGCATGTCTTTGCCCATGTCCTCTGAGCCTTCTTCCATTGTGGGGGTTCGTTGATCAGTTACAGTTGATGTGACCTGATCTTAGTGATTTTGCAGTTATTTCCACAGAAAGAGGAAAGCAATTATGTTAAGATACGTGCATTTTAGCTAATGCACAAGTGAGGTCATCAGGAATGAAAACAGTAGGGATGGCACAAGCTGTTACACACGTATCACACCATTCTGAAGAAGCAGAAAGCATAATAAAAATCCAGTTGAGGTCTATACATTAGACTAAGTACTTCTAACAGTGAATTTGGAGTGCATTTGCCATCCAGGATTTTTTTTATGCTTATCCTTTCCTAAGGCTTTTTTTCTAAGTGTCCCTGTCGACACTGTCATGACAGGACACTGGATCTGACAAACCTTTTGACTGACCTGGAGCAGCTGCTCTTATGTTCTTAATGTAATAGGAGCATCACCAGTGCCACTAACTAGTGTCAGTCAAATTTGAGAAGTGTTTTAATCCAAAAACCTTTTGAAAGAAATACATTTCTTAAATGGATTATGGCCCTTTTTCTTAAATTACCTTAAACAGTAGAGGTGAACAAACCAAGACTGATATGCTTATAAACCCGGCTAAATCTTACTTTAACTCCTTTCAGGCAAAGATCTCAAAGTAAATACCAATCTAAGACTACAGTATTCCTCTGGGAAGTACGCTTGACTCTGAATTATTCTAATAGCTTTACAAATGCAAGAGTAGGCTAAATGAGTTATTCCACCAAACTCTGACATAATAGCGTTATTACATTTGACTTGAAGACCTGAGCAGAGCATATACATGTAATGCCTGAGTATATTAGTGGTACATAATCACAGCTAGGAACAGTTGCTACTGCAACAAGATTGTAACTTTGTTATTATATATAAAGTGAGTATGTCAATATATGCATTTATGTATCTACATTTAAGTGAATATACACTAAAAAGCTGTATTCTTGGACATGGAACAAGTCACAGATGAACACAAAAAAGCAAGAATCCTCACAAATAAAAAATTACCCTCCCTTTCCACTGCTGCTTAACCATCCTCCTCCTATAGCACAATGTGTAGGTTCTCTTCAGTTCCCAACTGTACACACCAGACATGGGAGTCAGGTAGTATTTGATGGGTGGAAAGTGTAACCACTCTTCATGATTTAAATCATTTCACAGGTCTTTCCTTGTTTCTCCATCCCTGAGATGCAATAGAGTTGCAGAGAAGGGTGTTCCATCACTCCTGCTGCTTCTCAATTACACCTACAGGCTGCCAATTTCTGAGGATTCATTCCAAGATGAAACTTCCATTCTGAAATGTCCTGCTAGTTTCTGAAGAGTTTCTTAAGACTCACTGGAAACTCATAGTGTTAATAATGCCCAAACCCAATGAAAAATAGTTTGTCTGCAATGATAGAGCCAGGAAAATAAATTCAAGTTTCTTCCAAATTAATGAGCTGTGCATGAAAATTAATTGTTCAGCACATTGTAATTCACTATCTGAGGGAAAGATAGGAAGGTGAGTAAATGTTCTATATGCATCATAACTAACATTTCATACACAGTTACATAGGTTTCATTAATATTCAAGTGCATTTGTGAAGCAGGCAAACTGCTATACTTAAATGTAAGCTCTGGTTTGTAAACCGTAGTTAGCAGATAGGAAGGCAAGTGGGCAGGATACTTCCAGTAGAAGTGGACATTGATGATAATACCCTCAAATGTATTCCTGCTTACTGCAGTTGACTGTAAGTCTTTTCACAAATTTATGTATCCAGAATTCTCCAGCCAACAACTCAAATTCATAAAATGCAGCATGGTCATCTGAGGGCTTGATTTATCTGCTGGACATGCACTGTGTTTTCCCCAAGTAAAACCTGTGTGAAAAGCAATGTAGGCATTACTAGCTTTCTGAGTTGAGTCCCTCATCTAAAACTAAACTGCAGCAGTTGGTAAATACCGTAATTAATACTTCTAAATTTTGTAATATACCATTATTTCTAATGGTAGTCTAAAAGTTGTTTATGTGTTTTGCTAATTCTAGCTGTTCTTGTCAAACCATGTGCTCTTGGGGAATCTCTTACCAGCAATACAGTTTCTGCATTCTGAGTGACAGCTCTAGATTAACAGGTCAACAGCACTGTAAAAAGGTCATTGGCAACTCCTCTGACAGACAGATTGCTTTGGATTTTAAGAGCTTCTATGTAAATCTGGTAGAAGGGCTGGGTGCTACACAAGGTAAGACTTTCTAATAAGTCTTGAGGAGACTAAAGAATGAAGTAAAGCAAATGGTAAGTGGAAGGAAGTGGAATAAACCCGATCTTCGTGGCACGTTACCACTGTGTTCCCAAATAGCTGCAAAATAAAACAAGGAGAGAATGTGATCATCAAAGTGCAATATGAGCAGCCAGAGAAAAAGAATTAAAGGCAAAATATTTCAAGGTTGTAAGGGAAATCAGATCAAAAGGGCCAAATTTGTGTCACATCACCACTGGCTGCTTAAGGCTTTAGCAGATTAGTGTGTATGACAGATAGCTTTGAGAAGGGCAAATCACATTTTTTTCTTTAGGTCTGTTGCCTCATTGACTGCTGTGGTAGCTAGGTGATGAAGATTACTTCATGCCCAAGTGGGAATGAATAGGCTACTGTGCACAAATCTGTTGGGAAGAAGAATATATTTGTTATCTTCAGCTTAGAGCAGGGCATTTTTGCAGACAGTTCGAAGTAGACTCATTAGGTTGCAGTGAACAGGGTGATAGAATAAATAAGAATAGGCAGATTGGGTTACCTTAAAAAAAAGTAATTTTAGTTAATTTATGACTTTTAGAAATTTCACATTTGGCTGTTTCTCTTCCACCTGATGCTGATCTATGGCAGTCTCTGCTGCCTTCAGGTTAAAAAAAACCCCACTGCCTTTTTTGGGGATAGCTGTCGGTACTGAGACCAAGACCATTTAGTGTTCTTCAGTAGGCAGCATCTTACTTTGTGAAGTTGCCACTTCACAAATGTCATGACAACCTTCTGCCACAGAGCAGTGCAAAATAAGTTCCTACACTTCTGTTTCAGGACAGGTTAGATAGCTGTGACACTGTCAGAGTAAAGAATTAACATGTTCCTTTGTCCCTACTGCAGTGTCACACTACGTCAGGAACAGGCCTTGGACAGTGAAAAATGGAAGAGCTTGAGAACTGAGGCTTGGCTAAAAGTGTGATGAAAACCATTTTAGTGGTAATCTGGCAGCTGTAAATTTAATTCTGTGATGGCTAACAAGGTTTTGGTAAAGTTTTCTGACTATGATGGATGATTCTGAAATTGTAAGAAAATCATATTAATGAAGACAGCCCAATTATTTTTATAGTGTGTGCTTTGTATATCAGGGACCAAAACTAGGGCAGTAAGACAAAAAAAACCACCCAGATATGCTAGTTTTATCACATTAAAAAATTGAAAGAAATGGACAGCTAGCGAGGCTAGCAAAGGTACTTTCCAAACCAGAAGATGGTAGCATTAAGTCAATAGGGTGTATTTTTGGCTTTCAGATGAAACTGCTTGATAATCAATAAGTGTACTTTCTGTGTGTGTGAAAGGAAAAGACTGGCATCAACCCTGTAAAAATGCTCAGCAACAGGTCATTAACAATTCTAAGAAGTATATAAAGTAAACCATAACAAAAGAAGGAAGCCTTGGGATTTATCTGAGATTTCCCCCATTAAAAGATGTGGCAGTATATACACTTTGCTTATGCTGCCTACACAAGTGAGAAACTCAGTCCAGCGCTCCAGGCACCACTGTATTAAAAATTGATGGGAATTCACTGTATAGTAGATTTTTCCTTCCAAGGAACTGATAAATAGTTAATGAGGAGTTATGCAGCTGAGTCCATCCTGAATGGGTAATTCTTTCAGTAACAACAGTTTGTTTGCCCCTTGATTGTTCATTTTTTTCTCTCTCGTACAACAAAATATAATTTAACTTAGGTTTATTATTTTGTAACCTAAAAAGATACATATACTTATTGATTGCTGGTTCTAAATTATCTGAACACTTTTGGAAATCTTTCCCTCCTCATAAATAAACAATGAACAAGTAGCTAGTCAGCATCTGTCTGATGAATTACAGTGTTTGAAGCATCACCGTCAATGTGATCTAGTCAATAATAGACAGCAGCAAAAAGATACCATCCTACCAGGCACAAAATGAGCCTTCCTGTTACTTTTACTCATTTCTTCTTAGCCACAGTGAATAAATATACCATTGCACATTCTAAACATATGCTACTACCACGGCAAGAGTCTCGGTACACTGAGAGTGCTGTTTGCCCAGTGTGTTTTTACCAGCTATGAGCTAACTGCTTCTTTGTTAAAAAAGTTAAAAGAACTCTCTTTCCTGAGGATTTTGTGCTTAAAGGAGATGGCAACTAAAGCTGGGACCCCTTTATATATCTGCAGAGTTAGGAAATGTTCTCACCATAGCACATCACTCATATCCTTCAGCCAGACAGTGAAAGAAGAAAGCAGTGCTGCGAATCCTCAGGAACATCCAAGTCTGGTGAAGTGTATGTTATTTCTTATCAGAAACTGACCCCAGGTGAATTTTGACTTAGAGCTTGCATTAGAATAGAGAAGGTGAATGCTCACAGGCAATACTCACCAGCTCAATTCAAATCCAAGTAAGTCTTCAGCTGTATCAGCTGTTCAGTAGTATACGCCGAGGTCTTGCTCCAGGTAGACAAGGCAAAAGGAAATACATAGAGACTGTTGGAAACTTGTGCAGGCTTTCCAGGTCATCTCTTATGAGCATGTCCAACTTTTCATAGTGCCTCTATCTGTTCAGAAGCTGTTCCTGTTCAGTTCAGTAGATAAACATAGGTCATTAGGTTGTTGATCTAATGTTTCTAAAATCCAGTAAGCACTTCACAGGTACTTTAAGAGAAAATATAGCGAAGAATATTAAGGTTGTAGGAGAGGGTGTGTGTTATGATACAAAAACATACCAGTTTTTGTATAGGTATTTAAGCATTTTGCCAGAATGGGTAGGCACAGTCAGCTCAGTGCATGAAACAATAATATTGCTGACAATGCAACACACTGTGTGATACACTACCTTGTAGCAGATAAACAGAATGCTTTTATTGTTGGACCACATTCACTCCACATTACCTTAAACCATCATAAAGCATGAGCTACTCCATTGCACAAATAATGCTTGCTATTTCTGCTGTAAAAGAACAGTTCTGAGCTCAGTACAAGAACCAGGCAGACTTTGCAGTATGCCTCAGAGAGAGCTATAGAGGAAGACTGTCAGAACATAAACATTTCATAAAGCAATAAGTCATTATGATATTAAATAAGAAAACCTGAGGATCGACAGACACCTCAAGTTAATGGGGGAAGAAATTGTTTGGCTTGCATTTTTATGTTTTACTAGTAGTCCTATTTTCCCAAGACAATATATCTGAATATTAAGGAAAAGAATTCATCTGAATACAGTAGAATACTATTCCTGAAGTACAGTCTTCTGATCAGTTAGTCCCAAAGCCTTACTACCACAAAATAAGAATGGATACTGCCTATTTCAACACAATACATGCAAAGAAATATAAAGAGTGAATATTTTAAGCCAAACAGGCCTCCTACGCCCAGGGGAATTTATCTGAATGGAGAAATTTTGTGTTTGTTGCTAGCAGTCCGCAGGAGTCTGGATTGTCACTACAGCTATTGATCATGCTGACAGCACCCTTTTTACCAAAAGGCACTGCTTTTCAGCCACTTCCCCAGCTCCCATCTATCTATGGATAGAAGATCGAGAATTCTGTCACTGCAGCCACTCTCCTCTGCTCTGCAGCTTTTCTCCTGTTGTGGCCTTGGTCACCTTTAACACAGACAGGAGTAAATTTGGCTTCTCATTCACAGATTTTTTTCCCTTCATAAAATTGTAATTCTGTAGGGAGCGACCTGATTACCTAGGAAGTAGAGCACAACCCAGTACATTGCGAGCAGCTGCCTGCAGTAGGACAGAGTGTATGTAGCAGACAGGGTCCTTGCATTACCCTTTTATGCTCTACTTCGAGTCATGAAGGCAAGAACGTAAGATGAAAGCAGTCCTGCTAAATCAGACCAAGCCATCTAGCACAGTGTCTTGTCTCTGTCAATAACCAAAAGCAGATGTTAAGGGAAGTTACTCATAGTGTAAGCTTGTGAGGTACTTCCTCCATGTTGGTACATTGTGATACACCATGGAATGCAACAGAAGCTGCAGCTTTCTTCTCAACCTGTTGCAGAGGAATTAATGCCAGAGAAAGATGAGGTTTGTGTACTTTTATCAGAGTTCCTAATTAAAAGAAATATTTCATCTAAGTACTACTGAGGATTGCCTGATGAGAATAAGGTGATAATCCTCCTGTGTTTACAACTTCATGAAATTCAGAGAGGAACATCAATAGTCCATGAATTGCAGCTAAATCAGTCTGAAAACCACAGCAGTGATGACAACAGCTCTTCAAGAAACTACTTTGGGGATTTGTTTGCTTGTATAAATGGACATGTTTCTATTAAGTCTTCACCAGCCTTGGGCAGGGTGATCACCTTTGAATAGGTGCCAACAACAGTTTATAGTGAGGCACACTTCCATTAATTTATTTGGTGGGATGAAAACCACAAACCACCAGACCATGGGTACAGTTACATTTACTGATCATGTGGCTAAAAAGCAGATATTCTGAACAATTTGTCTGAGAAGAAAGAGGAGTGCTTGTAGAAGTTGTTTCTTCTTTACAGTGCGCTTGGCGGATTGGGCTGAAGTGAATAGGTTAATAATTATGAAACAGTTGTTAGAGAGTCTGTCTGAGATAGCGTGGACTGGAGCAAACCCCACCCATTCTTACCAATTTTGTGAAGCAGCTGGCGGGCAACACAGAGAAGCTGTCATGGAGAATACTGGGGCTACAACGACATGCTGGAATGCAGCACTGTCAATAGGACAGATGACCAAAAGTGTTACGGAGAAAAAGGGGGGACTCTGTCAGATTTTGGAGAGTGACAGCCTTGACAGGCAAGTATGCACATACCAGAGTGATGGACATATTGCTACAGTGAATCCTGGGGAGCAGGTCCTTTAATTCAAGTACAGCAAATCCATGGCTCAGATAAAACTCATCCAGGAGTACCAAAGGAAATAAAAATGTCAAATCATAGAAATACCAATGAGTAAGCTGAATATAATGGCCAGTAAACACAGAGCAAAAGAAGAAGCAACTGTTTGCAGTCTGTGTATTCTGCTTGGTAGAACTCATTGTCAGTGATAACTTCATGATGACGCTATGGTTATCCAAGTGACAGGCAGTCTGCTCTCATGTTTTGGCACATAGACACTCAAGGGGGAAGGGAAGCAGGTTAGAAAAAAGTGTCCCATGCCTCATCCACCTGTAGTATCAGTGGTGGGTACCTTATAAAATTTGCCTTCTCTGCAGGATCAAGGCCAGCCATTGCCCAGGGCCAATTACTATTTCTGAATCATCAGAACTGTCTGATGAAAAGATTTTTGTTTCTCCTTTTTTGTATGCTTCTCTATCAAGCCTCTTTGATCAGCTTCTTGGTTGGGTTTGCCACAGCTAGTGGACTGTTGTGACAGAGCCTGCTGACCAGTGAATCAAGTCTGTGCTCAGAGCCACATGCATTCTGAGACCTGCCTCTAGTGTCTCTACATTAGCGTATGGAGCCAGGAAGAGTTTCAAGGTCATGACTGGTTGCAGAGCACAGTCACAGAGACTGAGTGAGACAGTATGTGCACCATGGGCACAGGCTTCTTTGGGGAGGGGAGGGAGGATTGCGCCTTGTATAAAGGAGCTTCTTGATGGTACAGCTCTGGTATGGAATCAGAGGCTTGTCTTTTAGTTGTCTTTGGATCAAGTCCAATGAACCCTGGGGATATAATGGGGAAAACATTTTAGAAAAAATATGTCACATGCCTCAGACACCTGTAGTGATTGGTTAAATTTGTTTGCTAAAATACTTTGGGAGAAGGCCAAAGCTCAGGTGGAACTAAACCCAGGTCTAGACTTAGAGGATAATGTAACTTCAGTAAGTATGCTAGTAGTGAAAGGAGGTTTGGAGAAAACATGGGCCTGTTGCTGAATGAGGAAGACAACCTAATCTGTAGTAATCAACACTGGCTGGTTGGCAGATGGAAACAAACTGACTTGAGGCCTATATGCTTCAATAATTTAATCAGTAACTTGGATAATAAGAAAGGAGTTTGTGAATAGCAGTAAATAAGAGGAAGAGATTATTAAGCTGGAAAGTAAAACTTCAGTCCTAAGGGACCTCAAGAAACTTGAAGATTGGTCAACAGACATGCGGTCCAAGAAGTGTAAATTCTGCATATGGGCATGAAACCCTAATTCATACACAAATATGGGCTGGAACTGATTTGCAGCCCTGATGTAAATGCCTGGAAGTGGCAGTGAATACCAAGCAAAATATAAGCTAGCATTGCAATCATATCACAAATAAGGGAACATGTACTCTGCCTATTAGGAGTAGCCTGACCGATGAAGGGGAGTTACTACACACCGCTCTTGGCCCCTGTGAGGTTGCACCTAAAATATTGTGTCCAATTTTGGATTCTAGATCAAGAGGGGTAAGGAGAAAGAGTGTCAAACAGGAGCTACCAAGATAGTTAGGAGCCTAGAGCACATGACCTTCAAGGAGACGCTGAGAGAGGTAGACTTGTTCAGTGTGATGCAGAGGTTGTCTGATAGCAGCCTACAACTTCTGGAAGGGAATTTATGATCATAGATAGAGCCAAACTCTTTCTATTAGAAGCAAATAACATCAAAAGGAGCGGTAAACACCTGCCTGCAGCTGGGGGGTTCAGATTAAATGTTTGGGGAAAATTCCTAAACTAGATAATAAGTGCAGCACTGGAATAGTAAGAGGTTGACTCATGCCTCACCTGATCTACAGCCAGTGATAACTTTGCTTCATGGGAGAGGCTAAACTAGATGACTTCCAGAGGAACCTTCCCACAAGCATTCTCTAAACCAATGACTTCCTCATGGTTAAGTATATAATTTTCTTGACATGCTGGATGTTGTTTGATTTCCAGTGTATGAAAATGGACTTATTTAGATGAAGCTCAGAAGCTACTCTCAAAATGTTCTTTTAAATCTCTTTTTCCTTAAAGAAAAGACTAGTAAAGGAATTATGCTTCTGTAACTTGGTAGAAGACCTACAGCATAGAAGAGGATACTCTTGAGTTAGTAGCAGCAGCAAAGGTCCAGAGATTAGGGAGAAAAACTAACTGCATGCTATAAACAACCCAAATATACTTCATTCTCCACCTGGGCTTTTATCAGCTTTTGTTTTATCAGAAATCAATCCATCCCTTCACAGTTTACTTGTTCATAGGATAAAATATTAGAGCTTGCAGTAGTAAATATGGAAATGATAGCTATAATTCATCAGTTCTTTTATCTCTGGTAAGCTTGCATTATTCACGGTAGAAGCTTCCCCATTTACCAGGGAATGTGACATTTATTTCTATAAGCCATTTATAAAGATAAACTCACAAAACTGAGTCCACAGACATACCTGGAATAACTTCCCAGTGCTATTATACTGTAAAGACTATTGGTCATTTATGGCTTGCATAGCTTCATCTAGCTCAGAAACAAACCTTAAGTGGCTGGAAGCCCTTTCTTTTCAGGTGTTATAATGTAACAAACTTTAGGACTATATTCTCTCTGTCTGAAAGTGTCTAATGGCTTTCATCTTTAGAATGATTTCCTTGAGTTTCAAAGAGAAACCCGTGTGTAGCTAGAACACAGACTTAACAGCAGTCTTCAGTGTTCTTTCCTAGTCATCTGAGTTCAAAACTCAGAGGGAAATGTGTGATTAACACACACACACCAAAAAAAGACTCGAGCTATCCTCCAGACTCCACAAAAGGACTTTTCAGAAGACTGTTGTTTACCCAGCATCGTAGGAAGTGTTTGGTGCTTCAGAAATGCAGGGAAAAGATCAGGCCTGTTCTCCAAGGAACACAGAGGAAAAGAAAAGAAGGAGAAAGAGCAAGTAGAACAGAGGGAGGAAGACAGAAAGGCACAAAATTTCAAAGACAGATCTCTCTGGGACTAAGAAAGAGTCTTGTCCTTGACAAGGACCACTTGGCACGGTGGCAGAGGGGTAAGTTCTGGTGGTACAAGTGCTGCCTCCCCAGGTGACAGCACTGATCAGGTGGGATACCCAGACATCCCTTTCCTGGGATTAAGCTCTTGTGGACCCACAGGCAAAGCACAACCACTTGCTGTGATGTGGAGCAGAGAAGGAGCACACAAAAGAGGAGGGGAAGCAGCCAGCAGCCTTTCAGCTACCTCCCCTGTGCCTCCCTCTCACCCCCCAGCTTGGTCCAAGTCCTGCTGGACCCAGGCCAGAAGGATGCACCAGGAGCAGGGGGAGCGCTGCCTGCAACTGGGATTATTGCTAAGTGTGGAAAGGGGAGAGAAAGAGAGAGAGCACGTCTCTGAAAACCTGGTATGTCTGTTACTATTCTTTTCTCACCTGTCTCTGGCTGCCAATTTCTTTTTTTATTTCTTTCTGTCTCATTTGATGCCTGCTGCTGGCTCTTTTTTTTCCTGTCTCAATATCTTTTTTTTTTTTTTTTTTTTTTTTCCTGCTTGGAGGTTATTAAAATTTAGTTCTTTATCTCAGAGTGTACCCTCCTTGCCCTGTCATAAAATAAAATCATATTGAACAGAAAGGCTTTACTTGGAGTTCAGACAGGAATTAAACACACCAGTTTTAACAAGAACATACATAAACATTCCCAGACTTCTTGTACTGCCAACGTGAACTTCCTTATTCATGTTAAGATATTGACAATCTGTTTTCAAGGTAGGATACCTACTGTTTTGCAACTTTCATGTATGAAATGTTTTTCAGCGCTGTGAATACCTCTCGAAGACAGCATCACATCTAGTCCCCTTACAGTCCTTGCTAACCACCTACTTTTCCTTGCAGTTAATACGTCTCAAAAAACACCTTAAACTGTATTAAATATGTATTATTTATGCACAGTTACAAGAGAGCAGAAAAAAGTCCTAACTTTGTCAGTGTATTGCTGATTTAATCAGTGCATATTTGCAAACCAGTAAAGCACACACACAGTATTTTCCTTCTGCCTCCTGCTTGCTGTCCATGTCTGTTGACAACATGGATAATACTGGAGCTGCTAATTCTCTGCTTGTAGTGCTTAATGCTCTTGCCAGAGCACTCATTACTAGAAAGACAGCGAGGATCAAACTCACCCTGAGAGTAATCCAGCGTAGCACTGACTGAAGTCAACAAGAGTTGTGCCTCCCTATGCCAGGGTTGTATTTATCACTGAAACTGTCTCCAATGCAAAGAGGCCTCGCTAATGTTTGTTCTGTCCCGCCATGTCCTGTATAATCAGGAAAGAATAAGAGACAAAAGGTTTACACTGTTGTTTTAATGCCTGCCAATAACAAGGTTGGAGATTCAGAGCATCTGAAACCGATCAGTTCAGCAAAGTGCTCTGCAGCTGCACAAAACACTCCATCTTAGCATTGCGTTCAATTGTGCATTACAGGGGATCTTTCAGTATGCTCTTCTAGGCTGTGCTAGCAAACTTAGTAATATGCACTCTTGCTTTACTTGCTGACTTGCTTAAAAAAAGAAAATTAAATACATTTCTCATATGGTTATATTGTGGAATTTTTCCACATCATTAAATAAAATGTTGCTCTAGTTTATTGGCATTTTCTGAGAGAAAACATTTCTTAAGTTAAACTAACTGAGTTGTGTGGGACATTCTGCCTGTGCACACTATATTTTTTCTCCAACACATGAAATATTTCTGCTATTGTGCCAGCAACTCATCTAAGGTAGAAAATCAGCAGCCTCTTCATCTCTCACCAGAATAAATCAAGAGTAATTCTTCTGAAGTCAATGGAGTTAGACCAGCATACAGGAAGAGAAAATCATGTTCTGCCTGATCAGCCCTGTAAAAGAAAGAGACAACCTTTATTATGAACAACCAAGTTACAGAAACTTACTCCTTACTATGCTTTTTAGTGTAGTTTGGGTGTCAGAGAGTGGAACACATAATATCAGTAACATTTTGGAAGTAATTAAGAAAAATAGTGCCATGTGATGTGCATTTTTTCTACGTCAACCATGAGAAATAAATTATTTGAAACAGTAGTATTTCTTCCATTTTGTATTATGCACACACCTGTGCGTTCACATAGGTTAACAGCAGGGCAAAAGGAGCCTTTAGTGCAAATGTGATAGCCAGGGTAAAGCAAATACAAAGGAAGGTTATACTGACAGACAGACAGAAAGGTTTAATGTTAGCCATTGGAGCTACGGGAACTGATACTTTGGGCTAGGGTTTCTTAACATTAAGGCTTGGTTCTCTGTCTTCCTGAAAAGCCTATTACATAAGTCTAGTTATTGGGTTAGACTCATTTAAAATCCAGCCTGTGTCACCTATTAAGCTAACAGATGTAGATCCATAGATGGATGAATTACTACTAGCTTCAAAGATGCTTGGCTCATGTAAAGGGATTGAGGTGCCATATGATGCTTGGGATTTTTTATTTTCCCATTGCCTTATCCACATGAGATATACTTTGCTAGGCACTAACTTGCTTGGCCTTTTTGTCTCAGTCAGAAATTTTCTATTAAAAATAAAAAATGATCCTAACAGAGAGATACCAAACATCCATCGTTTAATCTCTGGGGTCCTTCAAGTAATTTGAAAGTCAACACTGGAGGAAGTAATTTTTTTCTGTTTGTTACAGTCTGATCTCCTACAGTTGTTTAAATTGGACTAGCACACAGGCGTTTTAAATTAAGTGAATAGTAAAATAAACCTATTGTGCATAGCTTTTATAACATTTGCACAGGGAAGTACAATTTTGTAAAAAAAATATAAATATATATAGAAATGGTATGGACTATAGGAAGGTATTCTTACCACACAATAATACAGAGATACATATTATATAACAAAAACTCCCTCTCTGAGATTATGGGATTCTGGCTTTAACAGGTCTGAATCTCAAGTATTCTAGAGGTTATTATCATATTCTTGGTGAAAGACCTACTTTTAGTCCTGTGCAACCCTGTCTGAGATACAGATAAGTCACGTACATCTATGCAGACCAGGTTAAATGTATGCATGTGCACAGGAACATCTGTACACATACTGAGCTCTGCATGTGCTATAATGTAGTGTGTGATAGTCAGAAAGACAACACATAACAATCCGCTCTTAAAGGTGTTTGATTAAATGGTTGTAACGAGTTTCTAGAATTTTGGCACTGATCTTTGACCAAAATAAGATTTCCAACACAGTCCTTACTCATTTTGGAGGAGAAAAAAAACCTAACTCAAAACCAACAAACAAAATCCAGTCTGCTGAGTGCAGATTTGTTGGTTTAGAATCAAAATTTCTTATAGTTTTTCAAGGGGAGGCAGAACTCCCAGTGACTTTATTAGTACTTAGAAATACCCAGGGGAAAATGTTACATTTACAGGTGATCCCAGAGAAACAAGTCCAGTGAGACTGTGTTGCAGCATACATCAACATAAAAGTCATTTGCTCAATGCTGCTGTTATTCATTTGGAGTCTGACAAAGAAACCACCAGATAGTTCAGCTTTATATTTTGTGTAGGATAAAAATAACCTAAAATCACTCAGATAGCCTGTTATAATTACATGTGTTGTTACATTCATTTAAAAATATTAAAAGCATTGGGCTGCAGACATTTGTATTGATACAGCCAACTGCAGGGAGACCGCGTAGTAATATGAGGTCTGGTCATTGCTATAAAATGTTAAATCCTGTAAAACTAACTAAATATTGACAATGAGTTAATACAAATTACAAACATGCTAAAATATTGACATTCAGTTCACTAAAGATCACCTCAAGTGAAGAACAGTGCAAGGCCACTGTTCGGTAAAAGCAGTGGTATTATGGAATACCAAGGTATTTTCCTGCAGCTTCAGTTTGGCTCTTTATGAAGTGATGTATTTCACCTTCACAGAAACACCAACTGCCAAATTATTTGCTAGGCAGATATACCAAGATTCTCAGGTCCCAGCCCCCCCAGACACTGTAAAACAGCAACATCAGAAAACAATCAGAAGGGGGAGGAGTAATTGGGTCCCCTGGATTTAGTAATCTCAGGAGTTCTTGAAGCAAGAAAACAACAGAGGCCCAGCTTTCTGCAAACTGGAACAGGCGCTGTATGGCAGGAGTCTTTCTTGGACACCTGATGAAAAAAAATGTTTACAAATTCTGTTTCAAACTGTGGCTTGTGACATAGCAGCTTTCCCATTTTTCTCCTTTGCTTTTTTGATTTTCACTTTCAGAAGGGAAAATTAAGCGTCATCTGTTGTGTATTAAATTTTAATTTCTAGATAGTCAGTGCTGCCTGTTTCACTGTTGCCAAGTTTTAAGAAAAGAAAAATTATTCATCTTTTTGCATTTCCTTGAGGATTTCTGAGGCTTCCTCAGCAGTGGAGCTCCATAAAGAACTCTGTGGTAAAATGTAAGAGATGTTGAGTAAGGGCAAGATTTGGGATTATACATTTGTTAATCCAGTGTTCCTATCAAGCAAGTCATTCTGGAGTTTTATGAGAGGACGTGAACTTCCTTCTCTGAATACAGAGAAAATGGTGCGTGTGATCTTGGGGTAGCCTGGATGCCCTGTGCCAGCTCCTCTGCTTCCTTCAGTTTCTGAAAACAGTAGATCTTAGTTAATAACATTGTTTCCCTCTTGCATAGTTGCAAGGAATCTCTCTAAGGTGACTTGATGTTTCACAGCAATGAAGTGTAAACTTATGCTCAACACACGTGAACATGCTGGAGTTCAAGTAGTTCACCAAGATTACTTGTTTCCTTTTTCCTTCCTTCTTTTTTTTTTTTTTTTTCTTTCTTTTCTCATTAGAAACAAATAACTTCTACAGAGGGGAGCTGGAAGGACCAGAGCCTTCTGAGACTTTCCTAAAATATTTAGGTGCCAGACAAATGCTTACGACTGGTTGGCAGTGGGAGACCTCGAGCAGCATTGTACCAGACCCCAGGGACTGTTCCTGCCCTGGGTTCTCATGCACCAGGGGCAAGCATGGGGCTCACCCCAGTGTTCTCAACATGGAGAAGGCTTTCAAGCCTGTTGGTGGCTTCACTGCTGAGACTTCAGCTAAAACATATGATTATTTGATAACTGTGGCCAAAGTCCTTTTAAAATATTCCTGAGTTCACTGACTGCACTTCACTATGAACACACACTGGCTGTAGGGATTTCATGTTTTGGAACTTTAGGTCGTGTTCATTTTTTGCCAATTAAGCTTGGCATTTGCTCTTTAAAATGATGTTCCCTTCTTTCCCAACAATCGCTCTATGTACTGTCTTTGGAAGTCTTCAGAATGGTAACATCCCCCCTGCCTCCCCCCCCCCCCCCCCCAAAAAAAAAAAGAAAAAAAAAAAGAAAAGAAAAAGAAACAAAAAAGGAAAGAAAAAAAGGAATAAAGCCCTCAGTAAAGGAACACAAGGCACATCTATGTCAGAAAATTCTTGTTAGTGATTTCTGAACCACTTTTGTCACTGAAATTTAAAGCAAGAATAACAAAACCCTATTATAAAGGAGGACTGAAACATTGTTTCCCCCTTTTACCTCTTTGTATTACCATGTCACTCTGATTCAACTAAAGCTGCACAGAGGGAGGAAAGCACAGTCTCAATCCCTCTGATTTTTGTAGCAGACCTAATTTTAGAATCTGTTGTGTCAAGTTTTTCTAAACCTGTCAGTTTAATTTGGCAGATGCGGGTTAATGGAGACCTACTGAAAGCAGGGCGAAAATCTATCTGGGTAGATGAGCATAATTCATGACTTTTACAGTGCAGCAGTAAGGTAATAGATAAATGTCTCTTCCTTGAAGTTGTAGCAGGAAGCTACAGACAAAGGTACCTTTTTAAGGGGGAAAAAAAAAAGGTACTAAAAAAGAAAAAACGTTAATGGCCATGGAAAGAAAAAAAAAAATCCTGCTATGTTAGATGGCCCCTTATCTCCAAATTCTGAAGTGGCAGCTGCAAAAAGATCAAGACAGGTAGGGCAGCAGAAGGCAGAGGCTTAGGCATAAAAAGCTTGAGATGGAAGCAGAGCACTTCAGGCACCATGATACAAATCAGCAGTGGCGGAAGAAGGCCTTTCAAGAAAATAATTTAATATTTGTTAAATAATCTGCAAGAATTATTACAATATTACTTAGCTCACTTCAGCCACAGACCACCAGTGAGTCAGGAGTCCGGAAAATGCTGTCCTGACTGGACACTGGTCCATTTAGGTAACTTAATACATAAATCTAATGTAGGGAGCTGAGGGATATCCAACTTTCTAACTACATTACATTAATTCTATAGTGATTTTCATTCTGGTAAAAAAAAAAAAAAAATACGAGTGAATATTCACAGCAACCCAGGATAGCAAACTCTACAAACCTTGGGTCCTATTGGGACAGTTCAAATCCTACCTGTCTCTCTAGGATCTGAGGGGGGATCCTCCCCTCAGCGCTTCATACAGCTCCTTTGAATTCCTCCTTGGAGGCTATCAGAGGGTCCCAGTACTTCCCATTGCCTCTCACAAGGAACAAGGCAGAATTTAAGGACTTAAATTCTGAAAAGACCAACTTTCCAAGAGCTCCCCTCTTTAAGATAGGGCACACAAAAACAGTACAGCCATTATCTGGAAAGATAATTGTGCAGGCATATAAAAAAGATACATAGGCTTCTGACTTGCTTGTGAAAATGTGAGGAAATGGGCTATTCAGGGTTTTTTGTTGATGCATTCTGTAAGTCGACCTGGAAAAGAAAGCATGGAGAGTTTTTTCCTTGTATACACCCAGTACTTGTGAGAAGTAGCCAAAATCCACTCCAGAGCAAGCAACCATAACCATGATGTCTATCTGGAAGCCACTTAGAGCAGGGAAGGGAAGAAGGGAAGGGAGGAACCTCTCTCCCATATATTAGTGCCATGCGAACTGCACTACTAAATATTGTGAAAGTCAGGCCCTTTAATTTGCCTGAGTGAAGAAAAAAGACTTAAACTTCTTCCTGACTACATTTTTGCTTACAGAAGACCATTTACAGGAGGACATGATGCAATCCAGCACAGAGGTAAGGGTGACTAGTACAGCACCCCTCTGGAGACTTGAATCATTAGGCTCTAGGTTTCTATTTATCCATGCTGGCCCTGTGTAGCTTTCCTTTATCACAAAAGGACATCTCAGTTATAAATGTTGTTCCTCATATACCCCAAACTGAGGAACTCTAGAGCACTGTGACAATACCCCCTCAACAAAACTACAGAAGAGAAATTAAATGCAGGCTTACCAATCTTACCCCTTCTGGCACATCAGCTGGCCTCCACACATACTAAATAGTTCCCACCTGGCCCACGTATAGCTGGGAAACCCAGAACTCCTGGTCAAAATGAAGGGCAGGGTGATTCCATGCAGTCTGGTAATAGGTACAACGTATCAACAGTTTACTCAGATCTATGACTTTTGGACCATTATTGATCTGCTTATCAAGAAAGGCGCTTTAGACTTTGCAGAATTCTGAAGAACTTTAGATTTTCAGTGCCCTGGGCATGAAGTGGCCCTACCACACACAAAATCCGCTTCTGCTCAGTGTGAGATGCTTCTAGCATACTAAGTAACAAAACCAGTGAAACTTGGCTCATTAATAGAAGCTACAAGCTAATGAATAATGTTTGGGCAATATTTTTGGTATATAAGTCACATGCATCCTATATTTGCTCAAAATTCATTGAAATATCTTCAGTTGACAGCTTGAATCATAGAATTATAAGGAAAAGCACAGGAGGGTCCTCAGAAGGTCATCTTTCCACCCCCCATGCCCTAAGGCTGAAACCCCAGGGGTGCTAAGCATTCAGGAGTGATTATCCCTGATGCTGTGAGAAGTTTGCCTTTCAGACATGCTAAAGGGCAAAGGGCACTAAGAACAACTCTGATCCGTTGTACCGTGCTTGAGACATTCACTATTGTGGGTTAAGGGTCAGGGTCTATCCAGATTATTTTCCATTGTTGTCTAAAAAGGAAAGGCCTCTCCGAATACTGAGAAAATGCTTTAAAGCCTTGATTTAACAGCAAAGGATTTGCCATGCTGGATCATGGCACCATTTCCACTGAGAGTGGTTTCCCTCCTCATTTGACAACCCACACCAGAGCCTCCAGCAGGAGCTCCATGCGCCTGTGTGGGAGCAGGGAAGATACCCCAAGAGCACTGAATGTAGGAGGGTGTCTTCCAGCTCTCAGAGCTTCTATACTATGCTTATTGCTGTTCTAATTTGCAAAACTATAAATACTGTGAGCTGTCATAAGTTTATAAACATCTTTCAAATATCCAAAGTAGTTAACTCAGGCACCTGCCACATCAGTGAACTGCTGCTCCCCAGGAGAATCAAGATTTCCTTGTTTGTATTCTGACTGTACTTTTACTTCCTTGTAATCGATCATGGTGTGGAGCAAAGGTAAAGAAAAGGCTTTCCAGTTTTACTACAATTTGCATAAATGCCTTGCAATTATTTGAAAACCTCCTTCATGTTTTCACCGTTGTTTCTTTGTGCCTAGTTAAACAATTTTACTCAATGCAATTTCCTCTCTTATCTGACCATCCTAGTATTTGTTGTGTGTCTCAGGTTTTATGCAAGTCCTGCTATTGCTCTCTCTTGTACTACTTTTTACTAGCATCTGTGGGCCAGATGCAACAGAGCTCTAGCCAGTTCAATAAGCACTGGTGTCAGTTCTGGAGTCAGAACTGCACATTTCATCCAAAAACTCTCAGCTTCCAAAGAGTAGGAGTTAAAGCAAAAAAAGAATTTAACCTAAGAGTGATCCCAAACCATGAAAATTCTCAATAGCTACACTTGCTCTTTAAAAATTAATTAGGACAGCACATGGTGTTGCTCAAGTCCCCAAAATTAGTGTGACTTTTCAAGGTCCTTGAGCAGTTGGGACAAACTACCAGTCCCAGTTCCTTACACAAGCTCTAGTTCACAAAATGTGATTAATCCCTCTGGGAATACCTGAAGATACATCCTCCACAGCTAGGCAAAGGTGAAAAGTAACCTTTTCTGCACATGAATGTAATATTTATAATACTATTTTCCATTTCTTTCAGGGACACAATTTTCTTGACTGTCGGTGGTTGTTACAGTCCTAGTAGTGACATGTCAACCATGACTGCACAGTGTCTTCCAAATTCAAGGCTCATCAGCAGAAATCACAGGTTAAGGTTACCTTGATGATGTTACCTTACTAGATCCTCAGGGGGTAGATCCACAGGAGAGACTGGGGCACATATCAACAGCCAACCTTACAGAACTCTGGCACAGGTATTTTGGGGGGTTAAATCCTGTCTTGCAAGCTTGAATGAAGTGCAGGAAAGGAATTATGCACCTGAGAATGGACATAAAGCTGAGAAATATTTGCTTGAGTGAAACAGGAAATGTGGAGGAAGATTTCAGGGACCTGGATTCATTTAAGATTCACCCTGAAGTGTCTTTCAAGGTCTCTTGGCATAGTACACACATCCTGATAAAATATGGCCAGAGCCAGGTGAATTAGACAGTCTGAACTTCAAGGTTCTCAGATTTTGATTCTTTGTATCAAATTATTTTAACTTGTTTGAAAGTAAGCTGTATTTATTGAAGAGATTAAATACCTTCTTCATAAATTTATGGCATATTTGCAATTTGCTATTAAAAAAAAATCCCTCTAAACTGAACGTTTATATTTTTTCTATTTGCTGGAATATATGTTAAGTAAAATAATAGGCAATTTTATTTCCGAATTAGTTTTTTAAGAAAAATGCACTCTCAATACATCATATCTATTTTTTTTTTCCTTTAGAACACTTTACCACCATTAACAAATTAATTTGTATTGCTCTTTCATAAATGGCAGAGTGCCATGGAATAAAACCCATCTTAATCTTAATTGTTATTTTCTGAATGTTCAGAGCCATGGTATCGCAGATTGCTAGTTTCAATATGCAAGTTATCTGTATGGTCAATTAATGCAAAGTCTTAATAGAGGGTCTGATCCAACTCCAATAGAAATCAGTAAACCTGTACTTCTCCACTGTATACGTTATGACTGGAAGAATTAAAAAAAGCTATTGAGCTGATGAAAACAAACAGAGAAATGGGATTTTCTGGGGAAAATCTGTTGTTACCTGGACTGGACTTGTTGAACCACCAGCAATTTGGCACCCTGAAAGGTTGCTTCATCTTGTAGTGCTGCTATGTCCACTTTAGGAGAATTGACATTCAAAGGCGTCTTGTTTGAGTAATAGGAGAGCACTGCAGTGAGCCATGGATCCTGATCTCCTAATTGTCCAGCTCCATTTCAGCTTGTGTGCCAAGTCTTTTCTTCAGAAGCCAAGATTTAGGAAGGGCACACAGCACAGAAGATTCCTGAGTTTATCCGCTGAAGAGCAACCCAAGAGTTGTCCCCTTTCATACATGAAAGCAGTCAGGGCCAGTTGTATCTCTCCTCCTCCTGCACACCACCAGAGTTACAGCTTTTCCAGACTAGCAGCCCATTATCCATGGCCCCATTAGAAAGTGTACAAATTAGGCTTCAGGCTTGTTTGAACTTACAAGTTCATTAAACTCTCCTGGAGTAATAGGTGGTATAGCAGGATTCAGTCCTGGTAAGAGTGCCTGGATTGTCCCAGAGGAGCAGAACAGGAACAAGTAACAGCTATGGTATTTTAAGCAGTTGTCATAGTGACAAAAACATTAAATTATTGCAGTCGGATGTCTACAAGTTAAACTCTATTTTCTCTCAAGTCTGGCTGATTTTGGCAGAAAAAGTCCAAAAGAAACCAATATCAAAAGACCTCAAAAAAGTGGTAGAAGAACTGAAAGACAGTAACATTGCAATCATAATAATTGTCCAGAATCTTGAAACCTAGGATCAGTAAAACTGTATAAGTTTACCATCAGAACAAGTTTTGGGAGTGTGAGTTGATGTTGCTGATATGCAAACTTATGTAGAGAGAGGTCTCAGGATTTACAAAGCAAGTCAGTAGAAATCCTGGGGGGGGAAAGTCAAGACATTGGAAATTCTGGGGGGAAAAGTCAAGACATTTTGATGTGTAATGGCTCTTCTCAAATTACAAAACTCTGTTTCAGTCATTTTGACATTTTGTAGGTTCACTGCTTCCTTCTCTCCATGCTAATATTCTGTAAAAGTCATCCCTTGTTCCCCTGCACTCCCTTTCCAGCATTGTAACCCTCCTTAAAATATGAATTGCAGATTTTCTCAGGGTTTGTATTTTACTCTCATTCATTATCTGATCTGTGGAAGGCAAGAGGTATATTTATATTTTTATAACAAGCTTTCAGTTTATCATCAGACTAATTTTCTTCTTTCCTCCACCTCCTCTGTATTAAGGATGCTTGCATGATAACAATTAATAGAAGCAAAAATTTTTATGGTAGTGCCTAGGATGAAGTTTTTAGCTTTTAAAATTCTGACTATATATATACACAGAACATAATACCTTTGGGAAAGCTTTTATTAATCTCAATGACAGAGCTGTTTCAACAAATCTGCTGTAATAATGAAAAGACATCTTATCACATTTTGCTTTCGGTAAATCTACTATTCTTTGATAAGGTTGCAAACAACTGGGAAGTAATTGATCTGTAATTAGTGTGGCAACTGCACAAGATAGACTGCAGTGGGATTTCATCATTTATCTGCCCAGTCCTGTGCATCCTGCTCTGTAATATTAAATTATTTAGCATCTCTCTTCAAATACAAATGGTTTTATGCATCCTCTATTATTTTAGGAGCTCTACGAAGACGAGAATAACATTTAAATTTCTGATTATCTGTCACTGGTAGAATTATTGCCACAGAGATAATTTTTCACACATGCCTTGCCATGTCCTTACTTACCCAGCCATTGTCTGCCCACGCCTGTGAATGGACGCTACAAAAAGACCCTTTGATCTGCACCCAATTTGCCCTATTTATCACTTGGCTGCACTAAGCCTCCTGATATATGTGATTGCCATAGCTGCATTCTTCAAGAGCTGTGGTAACTAAAGGGCATGAGTTTAGCACACTGTGGTGCATCGTCACCACCATTATCTACTTCACAGTTTCCAATTACTCAGGCTCTGCCTGCCACCCTTTCCTAGACTATGCTGCAGGCCAACACATGAGCCCACAGTGAAAACAGTGGTTTTGTGACATGTTTTTTTATAGCGTAACTGTTAATGTTATAGGGGCATGTGAAGCACATGGTTTTTTTCAGTGCTGTGTTCCTTCTGAACTGTGAAGACTAGGGAGAAGGAGGCAGCATGGGTATTTGTTGACTTGGGAAAGAAGTGGTCATAGTTTAATTTATGTAATTGAAGACATAATTTCTTTAATAGATGAGGAAGAAAGAGATGGCATTACCTTTTCTCAGCTTCATTTTCTTTTCATTAATAGTTACATTAATCAGTTCACCAAGAAGTCGAAAGGAGAGCCTGTCACTTGAACTCAGAAGTGTCAGGACAGTTACGTATTAGTTCATATCTAGCCTCTGAATCTATTAATTTCTGCTGTGTAACTGACACAGGAAAATGAACAGAGCAGAATACCAAGTGAGGGTACTTCAGTGCTGCTGTATAGAGTGACATGATAAAATTTTAGATTTTAGTTTCTATTCCAGTTCTTATGTATTCCAAGTCTAGATTTTTCTCCACAGCTGTGTAACCAAACGGGGTTTTGATGAGCTGATCAGCTGATGTGCTGTACTGTTACTGTAAAACTTAACAATTAGCACAAAACACTTAAAAAGTTCCTCCCAGTATCTATTTTCCACCAGATGATTTCATTTGTTCATTGCCTTAGCTTTGTCATGCCCTCTGAAGTGTCTCACAGTGCCATCCGTACTAATGAAAATGCCTCAATATCCTTGATTATTCTTCTTTCTTGATCACTAATGTATTTACACCACCAGTCCTACCTCAGCACTTCAGTGTGTTGGCAATAATCCATTTCTATTGTATGCATGATTTACTTTTCATGTTTGCAGTATTCAGTGCTCTAGGTGTCTCATTTTATAGCAACTCACTTGAAATCCACCTCTCTTTCCATATTACAGTTGGAGAATGGCTAGCCAAGCAACAGAACTTGGGCAGTGTTTTTTCCCGCCTTCCACTGGAAGCATATGTTTTGGTGATTTACAGGTTTCCCCAACAGCCTGTTTTCTAGCAAAAATTACACATGTGATGAAAAATAGACATCTTCCCAAGTGCCTCACCAGATCTCTGTCATGCAGAGCTTCACAGATGGTGCTCAGCCTGGTGCCAGGTTTTCTGTGAATGGAAGCGAGTAAGTAGACCTTGAGTACAAAATGTCTGCAAACTGCTCCTAATCTCCTGCAGTACATTTGTCAGTGATTGTTACTGGAGCCCTGAACTGCTGACAGAAATTTTGGCTGGGGAGTATTCCTGACATATGTTAAATTAAGTAAAATCCTAAACTCTAAATACATTCATTTATGTATTTTACTTACTCAAATATTTAACATTTTCTCTGCCCATAATACCTGCAAATCTCCCTCGCTGTGATCCTAATCTTCCTTTTTAATCTCTTAGCTAAGCAGGAATTACAGATTGCAAATTCATGCCTTAGTTTGCTCACTTGAACTGCACTATAAAGCAAGAAGCAAGAATTGTAGCCATGGGAGCCAGGTGTTTTGCACTTCCCAAGTTTTACTGTGTTATGAGTTACAGGTAATGTGGTGTATCCCAGAGAACAGCATTGACATGACTTTTCACTTGACAGAACTCACTGTGAAATGGGAAGTCGACAAGTTAGAGCTCTGAGCAAGCATTCCTACAGAGAGCAGTGCAGAAGAGGTGCTTTTGGAGACTCTGAGTTAGTGAGATTTTACTTGAAATTAACTTGAAATATGTTAGTGAGAAAGAAAAAAGGAAATTAAAAGAACTTCTAATGACATATGCTGTAAAGCTCTTTGTAGGCCCAAGATGCTTAGAACATGGAATTAGAGGCAGGAGGAAGAAAAGCACTAAGGCCTGACCAGTTTAAGCTGTTTTACCCTTTGCTGTCCCTTCTAGGTTTAGTCGAGTTCAGCCGTACTTCAGATCCTGTTGCATAAAGTATCTGCCCTTATTTGACTTCTCCTGGGCTCTGCTGCGGAGACGTATTGTAGAAATCAAATAGAGGCTGAACCTCATTATGATACGCTAATGGGGAACTGGCAAAAAGCCTCTGAACACACAACTAAATGGAGAGGGTGGTGTACTGCAGGCAAGCAAAGGGGAGTGTGCTATGATCCTGAGTCCTGAGATTAATATTTTATATAGGCTTTATGGATGGATGTTAAGGGAGCCCCCACGCTCCCTCATTCCCTTGGGTTGTGCAGATACTGCTGAGGAGCTGTGTCCTGTTGCCCAGCACTTCGGGTTTTTTTTAGCGGTGAAATCTCATCAATAGAAATTGTTCACACGTTTGCCACATAGTTTACAAAGCACATAGATAAGCCACCAAGTCCAGTTTAAAGCTGTCAGGCCTGATCTCAGACCTGTTCCGAGAGGTGGGTGTTGGTATATTGAAAAAAGCCCTCTGTGTATTTTTTCAGAACTATGATAAGAAAAAACAGGTGTATAAATATGCAAAGATTAGCAGTTGGCTCAGGAGGTTGGTAGTGACAATTAGTTTACTGATTTAAATCCAGCCTGTTCAAATGACCTGAATTAACTACCAAGTGACTGACTGATGGGCTGTGTGACATGGGTTTGGTGCCCTTGGTCCAGAACAAAAGAGACAGGTGACCTGCCCCCAAAATCCCACTGCTGGCATTGAGGGCTGGCAGAAAGGAGACTCACACAGAGGCTTTCAATGATTCCTTGCACAGCACTTAGGGCACTGGGCCTGCTAAGCGAGGCTATGGGGTACGCATGTGTGTGTGTCTCCAGGGCACAGCAGAGCATGTGCCACTGCAGGCTTGGGGCCACAGCAAGCTGGTAGGACAGTGCTGCCCTGCAAGCCAGGCAGGAGAGGACATCTCTCCTGGGGAGGGGCAAGGGGGCACTGCCAACTCAAAGCCAGAAAAAGGGACACCTTGAGCTATCCTAAATTTCATTTTGTTTGATTGTGGGTCAGTTTACATGGCAGCAGGCTGGCTGACAACAGATGGGGTTCACCTGTCTCAAAGGTGGAAAAGGATCCCACATCAGGAGTTAGCAGGGCTCATTGACAGAGCTTTAAACTAGATTTGAAGGGTGAAGGGAACGAAACCAAGCTCCTTAGAGATGAGCCTGCGGGTAGCATGCCAGTGTTTGAGGTGAGATCGAGACTGAAAGCACAGTTGAAGTGCCTCTACGCCAGTGCCCGAAGCAAAAGCAACTAACAGGAGGAGTTGGAAGCCACCGAGCAGCAGGGAGACCATGACATAGTCACCATCATGGAAACGTGGTGGGATGACTCACATGACTGGAGTGCTGCAATGGGAGGCTAAAAGCTCTTCAGAAAGGATAGGCAAGGTAAGAGAGGTGGTGGGGTAGCTCTGCATGTCAGGGAGCATTTCAGCTGCCTATTGCTGAATGATGGTGACAAGGTGAGTGTTTATGGGTAAGAATCAGGGGGAGGGCCAACAGGGCAGATATCCTGGTGGGTCTGTTACAGACCACCCAACCAGGATGAAGAGGCATATTAAACATTCTACAAGTAGCTGGGAGAAGTCTCAAGGTTGCTAGCCTTGGTTATCAGGGGGGACTTCAACCTATTGGATGTCTGCTGGAAATACAACACAGCGGAGAGGAAACAGTCCAGGAGGTCTCTGGAGTGTGTGGAAGACAGCTTCCTGACACAGCCGGTCAGTGCCCCAACCAGGGGAGATGCCCCACTGGGCCTCCAAACAGGGACGGACTGGCGGGTGATGAGGTGGTCAGAGGACTTCCTGGGCACAGTGATCATGAGGTGATAGAGTTTGTGATTCCTGGAGAAGTAAGGAGGGTGTTCGGCAGAACCATTACCTTGGACTTCTGAGGGCTGACTTTGGCCTGTTTCAGAGCCTGGCTAACAGAGCCCCTTGGCAGACAGTCCTGGAGGACCAAGGTTCCAGGAAGGCTGGACATTGCTCAAGAAGGCAGTCTTAAAGGTGCAGGAGCAGGCCGTCCCTATGTGCCAAAAGGTGAGCTGTCAGGGGAGAAGACTGGCCTGGCTGAACAGAGAGGTTTGGCTGGAACTCAGGGGAAAAGGAGAGTTTCCCACCTTTGGAAGAAGGGGCAGGCAGCTCTGGGGGACTGTAACCATGGTGGGAGGTTATGTGAGGTGAAGATTAGAGAGGCAAAAGCCCAGCTAGAACTCGGGCTGGCCACTGCCATAAAAGATAACAAAAAACGCTTTTACAAATACACGAGAAACAAAAGGAGGGCCAAGGATAATCTCCATCCTCTGTTGGATGTGGTGGGGAACGTTGCCACAAAGGATGAGGAGAAGGCTGAGCTACTTAATGCCTTCTTTGCCTCAGCCCTTAAGTCTTTTGCTTCTGGGTACTCATATACTTGATCTGGAAGACAGGGATGTGGAGGAGCAGAATGAAGTCCCCGCAGTCCAGGAGGAAAGTTAGTGACCTGCTGCTTCAATTAGGTATGCACAAGTCTATGGGGCCAGAAAAGATCCACCTGAGGGTACTGAGGAAGCTAGCAGAAGAGCTCACCAAGCACTCTCCATCATTTATCAATGGTCCTGGCAATCTGGAGAGGTCCCAGAAGACTGGTGGTCAACCAACGTGATGCCCATCTACAAGAAGGGCAGGAAGGAGCATCTGGGAAACTAGATATGTCAGTGCTGGGGAAGGTTATGAAGGAGATCGTCCTCAGCACCATCACATGACACGTGCAGGAGAATGGGGGGATCAAGCCCAAGCAGCAGGGCTTTATGACAAGCAGGTCCTGCTTCACAGACCTGATCTCCTTGTACAACACGATGACCCATGCAGTGGATGAGGGAAAGGCTGTGGATGTTGTCTACCTGGACTGTAGTGAAGTCTTTAACATCATCTCCCACAGCATTCTCCTGGAGAAATCGGCTGCTCCAAGCCATGGACAGGTGTAAATTACATTGGGTGAAAAGCTGGCTGCTGGCCAAGCCCACAGTGTGGTAGTAAATGGAGTTACAACCAGCTGGCGGCCAGCCACAACTGGTGTTTCCCAGGACTTTGTACTGGGGCCAGTTCTGTTTACTATCTTTACTGAAAATCTGGATGAGGTGATTGAGTGCACCCTCAGTGAGTCTGCAGATGGCACCAAGCTGGGGGGGAAATGTTGATCTGCCTGAGGGCAGGAAGGCTCTGCAGAGGGACAGGCTGGACCATGAGGTTCAACAAGAAGTGCGGGGTCCTTCACTTGGGTCACAACAACCCCATGCAGCGCTACAGGCTGGGGCAGAGCTGCTGGAAAGCTGCCCAGCAGGAAAGGACCTGGGGTTGCTGGTTGACAGCTGGCTGAACATGAGCCAGCAGTGTGCCCAGGTGGCCAAGAAGGCCAATAGCATCCTGGCTGGTATCTGAAATAGTGTGGCCAGCAGAACAGGGGAAGTGATTGTCCCTCTGTATTCAGCAGTGGTGAGGCTGCACCTCAAATCCTGTTTTCAGTTTTACTTCAAGAGGGACACAGAGGTGATGGAGGGTGTCCGGAGAAGAGCAGTGGAGCTGGTGAAGGGTCTGGAGCACAGGTCTCGTGAGGAGCAGCTGATGGAACTGGGGTTGTTTAGCCTGGAGAAAAGGAGGCTGAGGGGGGACCTTATTGCTCTCTACAGCTGCCTGAACGGAGGCTGTAGGTAGGTGGAGGTTGTTCTCTTCTCCCAGATAACTAGCGAGAGGACTAGAGGAAACGTCCTTAAGTTGTGCCAAGGGAAGGTTTAGATTGGATATTAGGAAAATATTTCTTCACTGACCGTGTTGTCAAGTATTGGAACAGGCTGCCCAGGGAAGTGGTTGAGTCACCATCCTGGAAGTGTTTAAAAAACGTTTAGATGCAGTGCTTAGTGATGCGGTTTAGTGATGGACTTGGTGGTCCTGGATTAAAGGTTGGACTTGATGATCTCAGAGGTCTTTTCCAACCTAAATGATTCTATGATTCCATGATTATATCCTCAATCATTAAGTAAGAAAATTTGATGAAAGACTGAAAGCAAGGTTAAATACAAATTATTTCCACAAAAAAAGTGAATAGAAATGTGCTGAATCCGATGAATCCACACAACAGTACATGGTGGGACGGAAAAACATGAAAGCCCTTTACATGCACATATGTATAGCCTGCTAAAACAAGATGTGATCAAAACAAAAAGAAGTAAACATATGGACAAATTTTTAGCAAGGGAAGAGCATAGCCAAGTTCACTGACCTTTATTTTAATTTTCTTTAGTTCTCAGCCTTATGAGGAGTGCAGGAAATGGAATGTGCTAATCCCAGCTGATACAATCTCCAAGAAAGGTGCAAAATCTCCCCCAAGTACAGAAAATTGAATGCAGCCAGAAGCCTGTTTAATCTGCCCTCCCCCAGTGTCCTTCCAAATAAAGCTCTCATGATGCTCTGTCAGGCCCCACCAAATGAGTCAACAAGGAACTTAGTGTGGCAGAGAGCTTGTTTTGAAAAATATATTAATACATCTCATAGAAAAATGACTTCAAGGAGATGAGAATTTATTTAAAACACTGGGGGATATTTTTTCATACGGCAATGAAGAGCTCTTGATTTTTTTTCTTTTTATTTTTACCCTGTTACTCCATTTCCAATGCCTCTGTTTATTGTCATATCATTTGATAGCACCTAGCAGAGCAATAGGGGAATACTGCTAGGGAGTGCACTAGCTGGGGAATTAAACTGACTTCTGGAGGTCTATGTTTGTTTTTTATCTTGTGATGTTTTCAGCCTGCTGCTGCATAAATATAAACACTGAGAGTAGAATTCAAAATTTTCACATGGTTTTTATTACTTTGCACTTACAGAGACATTTTCATCCCAAAGTATACATTTAAGGCAGTGAAGAGCCTTGTGAAGTAGTCAATTTTACACTTATTTTACAAACAAACAGACTATGCCAGCAAGATAGATGAAACCCAAGCCAAGGACATAACATAGACTTGCCAGAATCTAATTCCTAGCTCGTCAGTACAATAAGAGTAAAAACGTTGCCCTTTTGTTGCAGAAAGCATAACCTAAACTGCTCCCTGCTCATGCTGGCACAAGTTTTACCAATGACTTTTGTGGGGGTAGGATTTCATCCGCAGTTAGTGAGAAGCAAGGATGCCAAAATGACTATTAAGCTGGGTTGACAGCAGAGCAATGCCGTACCTGTGCCACCTGCCAACTCCAAAGCTGATGCATGCCTGATGCATGTACTGTGCTTGAAACAGTTTCCTAATGAACACCCAGTTATTTAACCTTTTTCTCTTTTCCCAAAAGTTCCCAAAGGCAAATTTTTTCTTTCAAGGGCTTGTTGAAGCTGAAGGTCTGCAATGTGTAGTGGGCTATTGGGTTGGTGTTTTGTTTTGACCTGACTTGCCCCACACAGAGATTACCCAGGGAGTCTACAAAATGCAGTGATGGACCCTGTACAAAACCCAAGGATACACACACATTAGATTGTCTGAATCTTGAGCTGGTGTCTTAAATTACAGTGCAAGCTTGGTAGTATGAAAACTGTCTGACTTGACAATTATGTACCTGCCTATAGAAATTTCTGACTAAATAATTTTTTAAAGCAATAAAACAATTAAAGGATTTATGACGTGGCACTTTATTAGTCTATACATTAAGTTTTACTTTCATTTTTGCTTGAAGGTAATGCAGGTCTGCAATTTATCCACTTACAACATGGGTGATGGGGCATCACCATACCAGCATATACCAAATAGGTTGTGGTTTTAACTGACCACTGAACTTCGGATCAGCAGCTACAGTAGAACCACAGAAATAGAAGCATGATTGAAAAGCTAGGTATTAGTGACTGGAATGAGAGGCTTTAGTAGGAAGGATCAAGGGTTTTCAGCTAAATGTTCCCTTCATGCAAGAACTTCTTTAAAGAGTTGATAGATTTATTTTGGTTTATAAATGCCATTGTTGATTTTTACCTAGGGACTCTGGAAAAGTTTGGGAACAGAAACATTATTTTTTGACTATTCAAAACAAAACCAAAATTTGTATTTATTGTCTTTTTTTCCTCTGTTGCTTCTATATAAAATAAAACAAAAAAATATATTTTTTTCATTTTTTTCTATTATTCCCTCATTCCTTTCTGCTCAGCCAGTTTTTAAATATTCTGCAGTGTTCTCAAGTTGCAGAGTAAAAATTCTGCAGCACTTTTATTCTTTTGTCACTCTGTAACCTTTGTAAGCACAAAAATGTATGGAATATAGAAAGGTGGAAAAAAGTAAAAGTACACATGGAAATAAAAACTAGCCTGCCTAGGCATAGGCAGAAAAGGAAAAATCAGGAGAAGGTGAAAAAAAATAATTAATAGTGATATCTGAAGCTTTTCTGCCAAAAAATAAAAAAGACCTTGAATAGGAAAAGTGTGAATTTAGGTGTTCGATAGAAGTCTACCACACACTCTTTTCTTTTTGCAAGTTGCAACTGAGAAGGTGAAAAACCAGCTTCAACTTATATAAAGCAGCATGCTGAGAGGGTATGATGGCATTATAATGCTGTACACTGTATCACTGCCAGACACTCTGGAGCTGCTTTTTTTCCTGTTTCTATCGCAGTTCTCCCTCTACCCTGGCTTTTGCTTGGTGTGTTGGTGCAAAATTTTGTGAGGTAATATTTAAGGACAGCCAAACTATTTCTTGTCACCTCTGACCCATATTATACAAACAAAAAATTAAACTCAAACCAAAATACTTTTGGAAAATAGCTAAATAAATTCAAGCATCTGCAGTTTTGCAAAGAGGAAAATTATCAAGGATATTAGTTAAGAGAAATGAGCATGCGTGTTTCAAGGTCCTGCTTTAGTAGGTAGGTCCATTAGCAAATTTAGAAAGACTCATAAACGTTGCAATATCTCCCTGCAGTGAATGAAGGAAATAGAAACTGAGTATATCGGTAGGACAGAGCTGTAAAAAAGCCTGTTCTTTCTTGTATATTTTCAGGTACATCAGTCTGAATTTGTAATGGTTTTCATTTTGCACGCGATCACATTCATCTACCAGTGTAGACATCCAGTGGCCACATTTGCATGGGCAAATGATTAACTATACAATTAATGTTATCTGATCTAGGCTCAGAAATACAGCAACTGTGTGTTGAAAAGTCTATTCTCTCTAAAAAGTATGCCTTTTGAAAATGTGACAATAAACATTCTGTATTCACGCGTCCACAGAAAAAACCCTAGCTTTAGTCATTTTGATAAATGCAGGAAGCCTTACCATTAAATTAATCACAGCTTTCTCTCCTGGGTTTAAAAAGAGAGGATGCAACACAAGCATCATGTAAATTGCATTGTCAGGGCTGACACAAACCTCTGTATGCATTTGCTACAGTAGTTGAAGCTTTAAACATAAAGGAGAAAAAGCAAATTTAAATGAATACCCAAAGGTTTATTTAATAATGTAATAATTTTCTTGTTTAAAACACAGAGTTCTAGAAATGGCTCCCAGAGCTAATAAAGGCGTGTTCTTAATTTCTCTTGCAAGAGAGACCCAAAATAGGCTGTTTTCCCTTTAATTCGCTTCCCTTTAGGTGATAAAGGAAAACACATTTTCTTAGCCTGAAGGCACGGGCACAAGAAATTGAGAGTCCTCCTGTTTTAGCAGTCTCTCATTCTAGCATCTACCACAGTCCCATTCTGGATATAACGCTGTGAATCTACCAGTTCATCTGTTTTTTACCTACTCTCAGCTTTGGACGTAGATTTTGTCATTATCCCTGTGTTGTACTCTGAGCTTATCTAACTGCAGCAGGGATCAGCCCAGAAGGCCTATGCGTTGCCTACAAACCCCTCAGGTCTGAGCAATGCACTGATGCACCATCCACCCGTGTGCCTGCCTCCTGCTGAAGAGCACCTACAACCTGCTCTGTACAGCAGGAGCATCCTCCCCTCTTACAGCTCACCCAGCAGAGCTATTTCACCCCACCTGAGGTGCTCTTCTCCTTGCTATTTCCTCTGTTCATCCATGTGTGAATACTGTGAGACCTGACTTGATTTTCTAGCATTTATACTCTCAAATTTACTGTTTTATGATGGCTCATTAATGAGTTTTATAGCTAAGATGTTTGTTCAACCTCTTCTTGCATGCTGTTAAAACTGTGCTGTTTTAATAACTGTGAGCCCACAAGACCTGATCTCTGCTCAAGAATATTTATGTCTGGTAAGAGTATTCAATTTGCCAACAAATGTGGTTACAGTGCCTTGTAAGTCATTCATTTTGATGTTTATTTCCTCTGGAATGGCTCTCAGGGGTAGATCTTCCTTCCTGTCAAATGGCTCCACATTCACTTCTCACCAGCTGTTCTTCTATATCCCTGAATGTTTCCTGGACTGAGAGAAATGTGTATTCCCTGATTTGCTTGATTACAACCTGTGACAAAGAAAGCCCAGCCCAGCCTATTCTTTTAATCAAATGCTATGGGAGGAAAAGGAGGAATGCTGGGAGAAATAGATTACACTTTTCTATTGCTTCTCCCACTGTAAAAGTGTGGTCTGTGGGTGCATGTTGAGCAGAGGGTCCTAATTGCCCTTTTGGTGTGGACCCAAGGGTAGTTCTGATCATTCAAAGGGCATCACTATGAAGAACTGTGCTATGCTACCAGCAGATATTCCCTTTCCTTCACCTCATCTCCTCTAAGCAGGCCATTTCTGTTTATAAGAAGACTTAAATAAATGTCCGCATAAAGATTGCAGCCCCCACTGACAGGACAAATGAAATCCCTCCAAGCTTAGTAGTGAGGAAAACTCAAATCCAACTGAGCCAGGGCTGTATGTCACATACTGACTGCCTAATGCAGATTTGATTAACACACTCATACGTTGGAATGAAGTCCTGAGTGCAGGCTAATTCTTCATTAAAAAACCTCAGAAGTAAATAAGGACAACAGGCCTCTTGCTACGCAAGTGCTGTTGTATAAGCTCTGAGTCCCAGTTCCAATGACTTTGTGCTGCTCCCTTTTTTCCTCTTTTTTTTTTTTTCTTTTTTTTTTCTAGGGGGGCCTTTTACCACTAACAAAAACAGAAGTTGCAAAGCATGCATGTCTTGATATCTTAATAGGTTTTCTACTCTACTGGGACACCTTAGCGTCTTGAAAATTTTAAGTTGATATACAGCGTAACAGTAAAAAATTAATTATTATTAAGGTTTAACCAAGGACCTGAGTGGTAGAAACCAATCCAGTTGTGTATAATTAGACACTAGCTACCTTGTAATATTGAAGCTGTAAATAGCCTCAGTGGGGGCCCTGACAGAAGGTTGAGGTGTTTACAAGGCACAAGAGATGCTGCCTCAAAGTACATAATTCCTGTTGCCATAACTATTGCTGATATAATGGATGTGTTCATTAAAACCAGAGGATTACTTGTTTATCCATCTTTTTCTATCACAGGCGCTTCCTTAGAGGAGGGGGGTACAGTGTCTTTTCAATACAAATTTATAGTACACACCTCTTTTTTTTTTCCCAGTCAGAGGAATAATGAAGGATTGCTTTATTGATTGCTGACCAGAGGTCTGCTCCCCACTGGGAAAACCAGCTTCTCTGAAACAGTTGCAAACAGTATCACAGAACCTAGAAGGAAAGGAAATGTGCACACATCCATTTTTAGGCTGCCATTGGGTCTTGGGAGCGCTGGCACTTACTAAGTCTTTGTCTGCAAGGCATGTGCCACTTTTCCCAGCAGGGTAATTACACAGCTTCAGTGCTCAGGTGGGCTGGCTGAAAATACAGCCTGGGCCTCTCTGGTGTCAGAGAGAAGGTAAGAAAGCTGCCGAGGAGGAAGAAGTGTCAGAGAGGATCTGTCTCTGTGGTTATTGCAGGGAGGTGGTGAAGGAGCTGGGAATGAAGAAGAGATGTTGAGCCTGGGTGAAGGGCTGGGGGGACGAAGTTGTTTTAGTTTTTGTCTTTCTTTCTCACTTTATTTTCATTGGCAATAAACTAAATTCATTTTCCCCAAGCTGAGTCCATGTTATCCCTGACCGTAACTGGTGAGTGATCTTCCTGTCTTTATTTCGACCCATACAAGCTTTTCTGTCTTGTCTTGTCTCCCCTCCCCCATCCTGTTGATGAGGGGGAATGAAAGAGTGTCTGAGTGGGCACCTGGCGGCCAGCCAAGGTCAGCCCGCTACGGCCTCACAGCCACCTGACCCCGCAGTCAGCCCTGTAGCCCTAAGTGCATGGTGTCAGAGCTGCTGCCCTGCTCCACTACACAAATACATTTCACTTTGTCTGCACCTTGGCTTCCAGCATGTGAGCATGTACGCAGCATGACAAAAGCCACTAGGGCTACAAGAGTAGCAGTATCAGGTAACTCATAATAAGAAGCAGATAGCATCTCTGCATGGTGTCTTCATACCTTGTTTCCAAATGGTAAGACCACAAGTGGCTGGGGTAGGTTGCCAATAAGATGACATTCTCACAGGCTATGCTAAAGGCTTTGTCACAGCCCCACACTCCTGCAAACAGGCAAAGGACTGTTTTTTACAGACTGGTATTTCTGGGTGGGCTTTACAGGTTAGCTAAACCTAATCTTTTTCCTCATAATATTGTCTCAGGCATGAGATCGTGACTTGGGTTTAAGACATACTGTGCATTTAGCTGCAGGAGATGCTGCTCCAGGTGTCGTCAGGCTGGTATTCTGCCATTGCTAGCATGCTGGAATGAATCACTTGCTAATTTTGAAGCAAATATGAAGAATCAGCTTGAGTCTCAGAAGGTGGAGATCCAGTGTGAGGCTACTGAGAGCAAGCACACTTGCATGCACACTGCAAGCGTATGATACGCTATTGCTCAGTTATATGTGGTTTTCCTGCAATGGCCACTTCAAAATGAATTGTCCTGCTTGGGAAAGAGTAACTGCCCTATAGACACACATAAAAATATGTCACTGAAACTATGTGCTCTCAGAGTTTCCATGCAAAACTATATGTGAGAGAAGACTAATTTATTAAGAGAAGCCAGGTTTGCCTGTAAGAAATAAAAAGTGTTTTTCTTCTAGAAAACACTATTAGACAATATATATAGACTATTAGACAACATATATACAATTTAGACCTATTGTCTAAATGTTTTTCTTATCACTGCTGCTATCCTCACCTATTGTGGCTCATTGTTTCAGATGTCAGACCTCCATCCTGTTTTTGCTGTGTACCCCTATATCCTTATATAGACACATATTTATGTTAGCCAAATTTTATTACATGTCAAATTTTTGCCACATCTATATCAAAGCCCAGAATTAGACGAAGTGTACACTTTCATTTGTTTGTTTTTCTCAATCTGCCTGCCATTTGTGCAGCGAAACTTTTGTGTCTTGGATTCCTGACCAGCATAGGGTCAGACCAGTGTCTCCAAGATGGAATAAATGCAGTGGGTTTGACACAAACAGCTTGGTCACCAGCTTGCAAGATAAACAAGTGTGGTATTGGAGGCTGCCAAAGTCTGGAAAGGTAAAAAGAAAGCCCCACTGCAACACAGACCAGCTGGGATATCTACAGGTCAGTCTCAGCATATATACCAGCTTTGCTCTCATAGGTTTGGGGCTGGGATTTTTTGGTTGTTGTTGGGTTTTAGGAGGTTTTTTTGGCTCTCAATTTTTGCAGTTCCAGGGTAGTTCTTAGCACAGGCTCAAAACCTTTCAGTCTGCTTTGGTGTCTCTGCCTTGCTGTGGCTATCCTGCCACACTGGCTGCACAGACAGATTCTGACAAAACCCAAGCGAGCCAAATGTATACATTATGGCTTCCTGCCTGCTCATGCTGTCAGAAAGGCAAACAAAATCCCAAACATAACTAGTTCCTGGCCAGTTTTGCTGCTCACCAGAAAACACATTTAGGGATCCTCCACTGCCGCTGTGACCAGTGTCCAGTGGCTGAGAATGAGTCTGGAAGTCAGGGCTTGTAAACCGGTTCACAGCTAAATGCTTTGCCAACCCTCTCTCCAAGTGGTTCAGTCACAATTGGTAACAATCTCTTCAGGTTTTACTGAGGCTTATGAGGGGAAAGCAGATCTGTAGAGAGATGAACAATAAGATGATAAGAAAACATTTCAAAGGAAATTAGCACTGTGTTCTTAAACAGTATGGAAATGTTATTGCAGACCAGCTCCTGGCCAAGAGGTAAGCACATGCACTTAATTTGAAGTATTGATTTCATGATTAAGCACTATTCACAGTATTGACACATGTCCCTGAATCAGGGCTTTAAAGTGTGCAGTTCTTCCAGAATCAGTTCCCAGAGGAGAATGGCTCTTCTAATTAGCTACTTTTGCCATTTCTCCATAACCTCTTCATTTTATATGATCGGAGTATTACTTGCTTATGAAAGAAAACAAAAGCATTCAATAGGAAAGCAGGAAAATAAAAGCATTCAATAAGAAAGCAGGAAACAGTGAAGCAATTCAGTCCTTTCTCATGAGATGTTTGATCCTGGGATATGCTGAGCATTGACAGTGCTTACACAAGCCACCACAGAGGCCATCGTATAACTTAACACAGCTTGTCATTAAAGCAAAGCATATGTTTTTCTGATTATACATATTTTCACATATCAACAAAAATCTTAAAGCATAAAATAGCAGCATTCTTATTTAAAGGGGTCTTGAGATACTGGAGCATTTAGCATTCAGCAATGAATGCACAGGACAGACACTTTTGGTACTAGCCAATTCTCCTGCAGTATTTTTTAAAAGATGACAGCACCAAGACACAAATTCTGAAGAAATGCACTGCTGAGTACATTTGCACTGGGGAGTATGGAGTTTTAGCGGGCATAGCTCCTACTGATTTTCAGAGAGGTTGTAGTTCTGCCACTGAACAGAAAGTTGTCAATTTCAGCACCTCATTCCATCCCAAGAATAGATGAAAAAACTTTAATTATAGTTTGATTACATTTGTACAATTACAGTTACCAAAAAACAGTGTCACAAATTTCCTTATAAATCATCCTGCCATCCCATCCTATATAAATACATGAATGTAATTTAGAGGTTACCTTTTTGGTATTGATACAGTATTGCTACCTATAAATAAATAAACTTTGTAAGATTAGAAAGTATAATGACCTTAATGTAACAGAGTGGGAAAGCAATTAGCTCAAGGTCAGTTACCCATCAGACTTGCTTAGGAGGATAGCTTGCTCCTGAGCTGCTGCCCGGGGCAATGAGATTTATGTATCTGTGTTAGTAGATAATATGATATTTGTTTAACATGTCCGTCTGGATAATATTTGCACTGAACAAGCCGGAAAGGAAAGATGCAAGAGCCAAATGTCAGCTATTTTATGTTTACGTGTTCAACAAAAGGGAGAGTTTACAAATGTCAGCAACTTGTTTTTGTCTCCCACTCCCTCAAAACATCTTGCCATTAAAAATTGGATGTGACAAGAAATTAATCAATGTTGTGATCTAATTATTGTTGGAATTATGGGAAAAAGGTAAGATGTCTGAAATATTTAATTGTGAGAAGTGTCTATTAAGCTGACTTTGCAGTGAACTTCCCATAAGATTTTTAAGCATTTGTGCCAGGTTTGAAATGCCTAAATAACCAGAAGACTGTGATTTTCTCCTTCTGGGATACACAAGGAGTCCACAAAACCCCCAGTTCTTACTATGCAGCCCAGAGCCTAGGCATGGTATCTTTTTATTGCCATCACATGGGTATAGGTGAGGAGGCTTTCTCCCTTGACCAAAGGTGACCAGGTACATGGGAGAGGGGAGGTGGGCTGGGCAGCCCGACCCCAGGGGAGGGCTGGCAGATCTGGGTCCGCCCTGCTTAGCTCCACCCTTCTGCAAACCTGGCTTTGATGGAAGCAGTTCCTCATTCAGATGGTGAAAGCTCAGCTTTGGGGAAGTGTTTACATAGAAACTGATAATAGCTGAAAACCCCCTATTTTTATATTTTAAAGCTCATTAAATTATCTCACCTTATCTCACTAAACCATCTCTGTGACAGATTACCATTTCAGGCAGTGTTGTTAGGGGCATCTACACCATGATCAAAAGCCTGTAAATAGCTTGTTTACATGTCTTTCTACTAGTAGTCTGCTGTTGTGTATTTTCACACCAAGCTGCAACAAGACAACACAGCAGTTTGCCCGTTCCTTCTGAAAATCCTGGCAAAAAGGAAGCGCTTACCCAGGAGACTCTCCAGAGGGTTTGCTAAAGAGTAACACTGCTGAGCTGACTTGTGCAAACCAAGCTGACCTGTCATGGATACAAACATTGGCACAGCAAAGTCATCCCTCATTATGGTGAAATAACTCACTCACAATGTGGAATGGAAGGAGTTTTGCTCAGGTGTTTTTTTGGGGGGACACCTACTGGCTGTAACCAAGGAATGTAAAATAGAACTCAAGATCAGTTTTTGGGGGGTGTGGTGGGAAATCTATTAGATATCCCTTTCTTACTGCTATTTGCAATATTCAGTAGAGATTTTTAAGGTTAACTCTGTCTCTGGCAAGTCAATTCCATAAGAGCATCTGGGACTGCACAGATTGTGGAGACAGTAACAACTCTCCTAGGAAAGGCACCCTTGGATCATGTGTCCGCTAAACATTAAACAGGGAAGGAAGAAGGAAAGGAAGGAGGAAGGGCAGAACCACTCAGCTCCCCCCTGCTCTGAGCCCCTCACGTCCTCATTGTGGCCCTGGTTCCTCTGCCCTGGCCTCCCCACCACCACGCACCGTGCACTGACCTCAAGGCCATCTGACCATCCTGCCCCAGCCTTGCCCCATGCAACACCTCACCCTCCCAGGAGCTGTCCAGGTCTTCACCACCTTTTCCACAGTGTGAACCAGGAGGCAGTCTGGTCCAGCTCCAACTGCAAGGCTGCTTGGGGCCTTCCTGGTTTACCCACCTCTTTCCTTACACCTTGAGCAACCAGCACAAGCCACAGGTACACTTGTTCCATGGAAAGGCTTTTGACAGGGGACAGTACCTCTCATGCCAGGTGCTTAGTGCTGGGTAGCATCCAGTGGTTTCTCCTGGACTGGAAGTGCCCCATGGGCCACCAGTTCAACAGCCCCAGTCTTCAGGTTTGCTTCGTTTTGTAGTCATGCTGATGGTAAAAATCACCACAACAAGTTTTTTTTGTTGTTGTTTGGTTGGTTTTTTCCCCCATGCTTTTTCACATAGATTTCTAGAATTGTGACAAATATTTTAAAGCAGTGATGAATTGTTTATAACCAAATAATCTGGTAAATTTTCACATTGTCTTTGATCACTTAATAGGTCAAGCATATCACATTTCAGGCAAAAAAATAATGGACCTTATTCGTATTTGTATTCAAACTTTGACATTGTACAAGACTCCAAAAGACAGAATGATGAGTCTTTCTGCACTATGGTGAAAGGATGTAACTAGCATCAAGGAAAGTCAGAATCAGGCTCGTTGTTTTGTATGACAGAGATACTGATGCTTGTGAAGAAATTCTTACAAATACTATAACAGGGATTACGGCTTTAATGATCAACTACAGCCTGTTTTCACAAGTGGAAATGGCTACCAGAGCTGCAGGCTAGAGAAAACATGGGATTTAGGGTCTCCTATGATTTTACCCTCATACCACTGATATAAATGGCAGTCTTCTTCCAACAAGAGGTCATTAGGTCAACCAAGTTGTTAAGTTCCAAGTAGCTTAATTTGAGTCAAGGGGACTGCACGGTTGTACAACCATGTGAGTACCATCAGGTCCCACAGGCTTGCAGACAAATTTTGCTCTTGTTTAACTTGGTGTAGAGTAAGAGTAGATTCTTGTCATTAGTGCAATTAATCCAAATATATACCATTATAATCTTTAGCAGCATTCACCTATTCAGAAGCATGCTCTCTCTGTATTATGTGCACATAACTTCCCTTGACATTAACAGGAGGGGATAATAGACATGGAAATGTAAAGAGAGGTTAATACTCTTCCCTGTGACCTTCCCAGAGACATCTTATTTTCTCAAGCTGACCCCTCATTATGCTGAAAACTGCAAAGAAAAAAACCCACAGTTTCTGTTGCTTTTTTTGTTCACTTCAGAGACTACAGACATCTGTCCTAAGTACATTCTGTTAATAATTATTTTGAATGTATTCTAAAAATCCACATCATTCCCAAAGAGGGGAAAAACACAAAAGAAACCCCAGTTGGTGAGGGAGGACAATGTGTGACATTATAAGCAGGTTGGAGCTGCCTGCCGTGATTGCCACTCAGAGATAAAAATCATTCCTCACACTTTGAGACAAAAGTAAATGGCAGTTTGCAATGTTAAGAACCCCTGTGGAAATAAGATGAAATGAGATGAGGCTTCCAGACTTGTGAGAAAAATCAATCTGATGGAAAATTGACAAACTTGTTTAATGTGTTGGTACAAGATCCAAGACTTGACCCGTAGAGACCTCCACTTAGGCATACCGTGAAGTTACTGTCAGTTCTCTTAATCTGTTCAATTACACAACAGGATCTCAAAGGGGGCTTTTTACCAAACATCACTTTAAATTAACTTTTCTCTTCCGTGTTTTAAACTTGCAGTCCTTCTCCCCCTCTTTGTAGCAACATGGGTAAATTATTCAAAAGCCCACTTGCTTATCAATGTAAATGCTATACAAAGACCAGTTTAAATTTTTTCCTGGAAAGAGAGGTTTGTGCAGTTAAAAAGACAAAAATGCTCATCTCATTACATGTGGCCAAATTAATCTCCACTATAGTTTCTCTGAGGCAAAGGTCTATTGTTGTCCTGTTTTGGGGAATGAAGAAACGGTAGTAAAAAGCATCACACCGTCATTTTCATTCCATTAAGAACATGAACCTGTGCTCCTTTTCACAGCCACAGGCCACAAAGTGAAGTAGAGAAGGATTTGGAAGGGAAGAACTACTGCTGTACAGAGCTGACCCTAAATGCCTGGGTTTTTTCCTTGAGGAAGTGGGGCCAGAATACGATAGGAGGGGAAGATGCTAAAGAATCCAAGGGATGTAACAAATTTAACTTGAATATAGGTACAGCAGGATTTACAAGGGAGAGTTTGAACTCCAGATGGCCAGAGAAGAGAAAATGGTCTCTTCCTTCTTCATTATTTTATTAAATGCAGCTTTGAAACAAAAGATTAATTTTTCCCGAAATCTGTTATATTTGAAGTCTGAAGTGAGGGACTCTGAAACTGAGCAGACAGAGCAGCAGGAATCTGGTCTATCAATTAAACTCAAGTGTCAAGACTCATTTAGATTGATAGGTGTGACAGTGCAAGTGTCCAGCAATATTATTTAATAGGTTCATTCTCAGTAAATGCATAAGTACCAGCAGTAGCATAGCTTTCTGTTAACCAGAAAACTCACAACGTCCCAGTAACTATAGGAGCTGTCTGCTATTGATTTGGAGTGGGTGAGGAACATGTGATGGGTTTTCCTGATGAATTCTTGGTCTTGTTGATTTCAGTGGAATTAGGCTTTCTACCACATTATTTTCTGCTTCTTTGTTTTATAGTTTGTTTTTGATATTGAACAAATGAAATCTGAGAAACAAAAATTCATTTAACATAGTAAGAAATTAAGAATGGAATATTGAGAATAATAGTGGTAGGTTTTTTGATACTTTTTTTTTTTTAAAAAAAAGTCCATAAAGCATGAACATTGAGAAGAGATTGCATCTAGGAAAGGTGAGCAGCTGTTGGTATGTTTTTTGTTTGGTTGGGTTTTTTTTCCCGTTCAGAAGGGATTAGCTGATTTTCTACTGTGCTTGTTAGAACAACTTGAAAGAAGACAACTTACTTCTGTAACCACTCCAGACACAAAAAAGCATCAAATTTAGAAGGTCTTTTGTTAGTTTTGTTAGCAGTATTAATATCACTGTAGTGTCAACAATTCTTGATAAAACAAAATACAATCAACTGCTTAAATAGATAACAGTTTAACAAGTTTTATTCCACTTAATAGTACATTCTTGGTCTGAACATTTAAAGTAAAGGTTAACTGTAATCTATACTAAATATCTACTTTATTAATATGTCTTGCAGAGATAGCTTTATTTTAGGGGTGAAAATAATTTCTAAATGTTTTCTCTTCTATAAGCCACTATTAAGTCTCTTTGGAAACTTGTTAAAAAGTAGTATTAACTCTTTTCTCACTTCCTGAGTGACCTGAGGAAGACCCTGTTGCTCTTTTCAGTATCAAGCACTTTATAAAAGCTGTGCTTCTCAATGAGAAAATGTTATTTATTCTCTCCAGTAGCTTTTTCACAGGCTTCAAAAACATCAGCCTGCTCAGAGCCTGCTGAAATTGACAGAACTCAAGTTAGAATGAATAGTAGACACACTTACGATTGTGGCTTTTTAATGCTTTTTGGCACTCCGAAGGTCCTCAGCTCAGACTATGAACACTTAGAGGAACCAATTCTGACCTAGGGAGGTAAGTTCCAAGGTGGTGTGAGTATTAAGACTGCAACTCAGGCTAAATGGGCCCAAATTTGTGATATGTTCATCTTGAAGGATTGTCAAATGGTTAGACCTTGACCACTCCTTAAAGCCTGATCCATTAAATCCAAGTGCAGATGTGGCACATTATTGGCTAGTGTTTTCAGCTGCTAGCTTCTGTATATTATTACTTACTAGGAAACTACAATAGACACCAGAATTTTGAGACATAACCTATGAGACTAATAGCATTTTTATTTAAAAGGCTAAGGTCAAAGCTGCTCAAAATTAGAGGGGTAGCAGCCCTACTCTTTTATGGAAGCTCAGTATCACTGAGCATTTTAGCATTAATACTAATGCTAGTGCTAGTGCAAATGCTAATTCTGTGTATTTCATACTTAACACCAAGTATTTTCTAAGCAAAGGGTCAAGAACAAGGTGTAACTAAAATGATCAATCTTATTAACACACATATAAGTACATAGACTAATGTAATGATGATGAAATACCCTTCACACTATGTTTTAGATAACTGATATAAAAATGTTAACATAGTAACAGTCGCTTTAGAAGTGGGTTTGACTGAGCCTTAAAGACTGGTTGAAAAAAAAATACTTTAGGGGTGACTTTAGGCAAGTCAATAAATTAAAAAACAGTCTTCACAAGGTAGCTGCCCGAAAGTTAGGCTGATCATTTTGCAGACATCCTAAAAGGAAGCACAATCTACGTATCACTTGTTTCTTAATTATTTTACTTATGCTTTCTGGCAGGAGAAAAGAATCATCCCTTTATTGGACATTACCAAACATGGGGAGGGAAGGGCAGATGCACATGTAGCAAGGAAGCCCATATTTTTGCTTTTATTGATGCAGGCTTGACTTACAAAAACAAGAAGACAGAAATTTCTGTGGGCCTTATCATAATAGTATATGGGCATCTTCTGTTAATTTTCCAAAATGCCTCAAGGACCTAGTCAACCAAGTCATGCAAAGGCTTTTGGAATTCTTGTCTGGTGTCTGATACCAGCAGTAATCTGTGATTCTTGTCTGTTACAATTTGATAATGCAAAGAGTTACCATTCATGGTCATTAGCTGTCCCAAGAGGGGTTTTTTTTGTGTTTCCAATTGATGTATATCTCTTAGCCCCATACATTCACACTATGGAAATATACCTTCCTCCTCCCCTAGGCATACCGGGCAATTGCCTTGACTAGCAACAAACCGATGGGCTGATCTGACTTACTGAGAATTTCTCTTCTATAATGTTGCTCTTGCTGCTTCCCAAACATATTCTGTCCTGTTGGCAAAGATCCTACACAAGGCATCTTTGTTTCTGCCAAGTAACAAATCTTACTCTGATGTCATGGTATATTGAACTCTAGAATATTTAAGGAAGTTAGATGGCTTTATTCTTATTTTTTGATTCTGATGTAATATTCCTCTCCAGTTTTCAAGAAAATCAACAGAGCTTCATTAAAAAAATTGAATTCACACTCACAAACATACAAAGGTCAGAAAGATAAGTTTTTGAGGGCTGGTAATTATTTCAGTATTGAACAGCTGCCCGCATTTGCTCAGCTCTACCTCTGCTAAAGAGGCTTCCACCCATGGAAGATTTGCCCAGTATCTTTATTTTTCAGAGGCAATTTTTTCAGAGGCAAATGTCTTGATCTTAATTTACTGCACATCCTTGCTGGAATAGTTCTCAAGCCTTTGCAGATGCAAAGTCATAGGGAGCTGCCTGGCTATATATGATTTTACATGCCTTGCAGATAGCTCAGAGATGCAATTGCAAAAATCTAGCACTTACAGACAGCTGGGAATTTGTGACAGTCCCTGAAGGACTTTACAGCCATAAACCAATGACTGGATTACACTGATCCATAAATGCATTTTTCTTCTGTATCTGGCTAATGCAATACAAATAGTCTTCCTACTGTTAACCATTTCTGAAGCCACATACAAGAGAACATAAAGGAAATGGCATATATTCAAACAGAAAGGCCATCAGGTTACTTGGTCTTTATACCAGCAAAAGACTTCAATGCCTGTACTGTTGCAGGAAGCGCCAAGTACAGGAATATTCCTTAAGTTCTGCTTTCAGAAAATTTTGTGGAAAGTAGTGATCCATTCAGACCATAGAAGGAATTGGTGACAACTTCTGCTCTAGAGCTGGAAAACTCAACTCACAGACAAGCTATGGGGCAAAGTTACAGGCTTCAGCTTACCAGCAGCTTCTTCCTCTATAAGAACCCTGGAGCCCTCATGGTGACACGGCCTCCACGTCACCACACCTTTTGTGCCAGCCTGCCCCGGTACCTTCGCTGCCTCATCCCATCCTGCAGCTACGCTCGCCTAGCCAGCTGCAGCCAGGGAGGGAGGCAGGGTGGACAGTGGGTCTGAGGTCACCCACGTGCCAAGGGTGGAGCAGGGCCCTGGTGCCTGGCCTGGCGAGGGCTCTCCATGGCCTCTTCTCAACTGGGTGTCTGGGAAAGGGCTGCTGCCCTGCAGTGTACTGCTTGTACCCCACTGTGGAAGTAAGCTGATGCCTTGGGGTGCTGTGCTGTACAGGACCAGGGCTCTGCTTTGGGACCTGTGACACAGAAGCAGCTTCTGATAGATAACCGTGACCTGCTAATAACAGAGCCATGCATCTATGCATGAATAAATCAAACTTGCCCAGGACAACCCTCTGGTGCTGAGGTTGATGGGTACAGGAAAGCACATGCCTGTGCCATTACATCTTCCTGCCCTCAGGAAGCAGTGGCTGCATCCAGGGAGCCTAAGGAGATGGCTACTGGGCACTACTAACACCGAGTTTGTGTAGGAGAACAGTAGTCATGGGCCAAGAGCATGCAGGTGACTGCTGGAGTGATCTGACAGCTCAGCAGTGCCCCGGCACTGCTCATATTACCACAAGTGTAGCCACAGAAACTAATGTCACATCCTGAAAAATACACAGTGCCTAGTCAAGGGCCACTGCCAGACTGAAGCTGCATCCCTGGATTTCAGACCGGTTCTATACTCCAGTTCCTTACTGTCATTTAAAACTACACTGGTCTGAACACTCCGCAGTTTCCTTAGGTTGTCATTACTTCCATTGCTTCAAAGATACTGTATTAATCTTTATTAATTCCTGAGCCAAAGAGTAACATTTGAAAACTTGTAATGAACAAACTCTTCCTTTTTTTTTTTCTATTGGGAAGATCATGAAGGCATTTGGAGGTTGGAATTCTCTTCACACTTCTGCAGGGTCATTCAAAAGTGATTTTTCTTTAGCTGCAACCTTTTTGGTTGCTATTAAACATTTCCAGGTGCATTTGCTTCCTAATCAAATCCTTCCTTGTAGCACACAAATTGGTTTGGGTTGGAAGGGATCTTAAAGATCATCTGGTTCCAACTCCCCTGCCATGGGCAAGGACATTTTCCACTGGACCAGGTTGCTCAAACCCACATCCAACCTAGCCTTGGAACACTCCCAGGGAAGGGGCAAGAGAATATTCAAGAAAAATATTTTATTTCTATTTTCAGTCTTGCTCATTCACCTCAGTATTTGAGCACCTTTCAAAGCATCAAGCAAAGTGATTAACATTCACTACATTTGTTTCTCATCTGTCTCCAAGGACAGAAGGATACGAAGCATTTTGTTTTGTATAGAAACATTAATTTGCTGCCTGTTTTAGAGAAAAAAACCACAAACCCATCCCGTAAAGCAGGGAATTATTTAGTTTATATTAGTTCAGAGACTATGCTTCACATAAGACACTTTACTGTGATCCAGGGAGGTGACCATATACTGAAATAACAGTATGAAGACAATCTTTCAGTCCATCAAAGGTAAGTAATGAGATGTTGAACTTGATTCAAGGAGCCAGAGCAAGACACCTCAGAGAAGTTACCTGTGCTCACTAAGAGTTAAGTGCTGTGAAGACATTTCTTGCAGCTTTCTCTAACAATTGGTATTTTGAAAACACAAAGGGCCATAGCACTTTGCAATAAGGTACATGATGAAAGCATGAGATTATGCAATTTTCAGTCCAGGAGCCTTTATAATTTCATAGCAGCTGGAAATGTCCAATAATCTGGGTTGCAAAATTTTTTATTTTAAGACTTCTAAAGCTTATTTATACACAAACACTTTCTGCAAGCTACATATAGAGAGACTTCCTGGAACATGGAAGTGGAAACAGTTCAGCTTGCAGTTATTGTTGATTTTCTCCCAGGAATAAATTTGAAACATAATCCCATTACTAAAATTTTATAAAGATGGAACACTTGGATTTACCTTACATAATCCTGACAGCCTTTACAAAAAAGCAGCCTACGACCTAAATAAAAAAATTTTGGCCCGGGTTCCTTTTTAACAACTGTGGAGATGCAGCTGTTACACAGACCTTTATTTCAGTGCTACCTTATTCCAGCTTGTGAAAATGTCTCCAGTCAAGCAACCGCAGCTGCAGTGGTGGGACTTAGCCTATTTATTCGTGTGAATCTGAGCCTAATGCAGACAAAGATCCAGAGGAACAGCTGAGCTATTTGACTGTCCTTCAGCAGCTCAGATCATCTACAGTGATTGCATCTGTGGACAAGCCAAGCAAGAAGCCAAACAGAGGGAGGCAAGGAATCTCAAATCATTTAGTGCCCTCAGTTTTGTGTACAAGTCTTGGAAATATAAAAAACCATAAAATAATGAGCTGTCTGCACTCTTGGTATAAACATTGTTTAATGAACAGGCAGTGAATTCCTGTAATTAATTTGACTACTGTCCTCATTTTCTATTCTTCCTTCTCTACCAAAAGAAGAAATAGCCCATTTCATTTGTATGAGAAGTTAGGATGAGATAGTTCATGCTGTAATATGAAATGTTGGGCTTCTCTGTTTCAGCTGTTGTGTAACCTCTTACCCATGTGACAGCTCCGTTTCCTTATTCACTTTGTCCTTCAGTTCCCTTTTTGACCTGCAGCATTGCAGCAGTGGATCAAGTGAAACAGGAGTGCTCAAGAAGATACTACGTTTTATAATTCCCAAGAGTATAAATAAAGAACATCACAGAGACACAACAGCAAATGAATAATTTAATTTGCTAGAAGTATGGATATTTGACATCAGTGTAAATCTCTTACCCTGAGGTTACTGATGCCTGTAGTTTAGTTGAAGATATTTAGTGGAGGCAGTCAGTTTGGCCAAAATTTCTTGGCTGTAAACAACTCAGAAATTAAATTTCTGAAATTCTTGTAATTACCTAATAATCCCGATCTGGAGTTATCAAACAGTATTTTATTTTATTCTTGCTTGAATTGAGCCCTGCAAGCACGAGATATACAAAATAGATATCTTTAAAAAAATCTGATGTTTTAATCTTTATGACATGGAATTTGCTTTGGACTTGATGTCCACCATTAAATGTTTCTGCATTTGTGTCTCTTTCTCAAAAAAACAAGACAACCAGAATGAACAGAAAGGAAATTTCTGTGCAGCTGTCTGATCAATAAGCATCTGTCTGTAAATCTCAATTTTTAGCTCTGCATATACCTACTTGTCAGCTCAGTGCTACTTCCCAGGCTGAGACTGACTAGAAGCAGAGAAAAAATTATATAGTAGCTCAAGAGCAGTTGAAGAATAGATTACTGGGATTTGGGAACTTTAGCAAATATTTACTAGTAAGTCCTTAGCTTGATTTTGATAAGACTTTTGCAGTTAAATGACTATTTCTCTTCCTCAGCAGAACTACAGACAATTTAATGGGTGGAACTGTTTATCAAGCAAAACCATGAAAACACCACACAATCCAACCAATACAGGTTCTGTTCCTGACCTGAAAGCAGGACTGTTTTATCAGCTTGCAAACTTGATTCAGGATTTGGGCAAACACAAGCTTGTTCCAATTCCTCTCCTCCAATCTGAAACCAATTAAATGCAGAGTTTTCACATATTTCTCAATGAAAAATAAATGTCTTGTGATCAATGTCTATACAACGGAAAAACAGAGAAAAATAGTACTTGAACCTTCCACCCTTATAAAAAAAACCTTTCAAAACCAGAAAGCCCCCTTTTTAAACAACTTGTATCATATTCTGTAGTCTCAAGATCAAGTACAATACTGATAAAAGATAATTTCAGATATACTTTTGTACAAAAAATTAGGTTACCAAGAGGTATATGGTAATCCAGCAGCTAATGCTACTTTTTTTGATCAGGTGACTCAATTGTAGTTTTAAGGATCAGCAGACTTCTGTAACCAGAGAAATAGAAGAAAAAAAAGAAGTACAAGTTTGCAAATGTCTACATTTATCATAATCCTACATAACAATATCATATATGGGAACTGCCACATAAATTCATCAACTCAACATTTTTATGTAAGACAGCCATGATATGATTATTCTGCATTTCCCTACATGATAACAATGGGGGAAAAGACAAAGAAATTACAAGTGAAAAAAAAAGGCAGGGTAAGAAGAATGAAGGGAGAAGAAAACTTTGCAGTCAGTAAGTATCTTTTATAAGGTTTTCAGAAAAAAACCCAAACCTGAACCCAAATAACCAAAATAAAAACTCACAAATATTCACCAAGTACCCACCCTATTGATATTGGCAAAAGACAACTACTCTCACAAAGCATTATTAGGTTTTTAAGTTGTGACAATATACAGGAGATCACATGCTCGAGCCTGGAGCATCTCCTGGGGTGTCTGTGGTTTGGAAAACCATTTGGTAACTCCACTTCTAAATCTACGAGAACTTCAAATAAAATCTCAGTCACCTATTCTGCCAACATAGCAGGTCAGTCATGGAGAAGGCTGGGAGAAAAACAACTACAGGGTGAAAAAATAACGTCACTTTAAATAATTTTATTTTAGAGGACTCTTTAAATAGATCTGCTTTAAAGTCACTCTGTTAATATGGAGTTTCATAAATAAGCAGCATAAGCTCTCACCTAATTTAAAATATAAATCTAAACATTTACAAGATCAGACATCATCGTAGCCTTTTTACATATGCTTTTACAATTGTTACTGTGCAATGCGTTCTTTTATTAGGAAGAATTTCTTTACTGAGAGGGTTGTTGAGCTCTGGACCTGGCTTCCTGGAGAGGTGGTGGATGCCCCCACGCCTGTCAGTGTTTGAGAGGCGTTTGGACAATACCCTGAGTAACATGATTTAACTTTTGGGCGGCCCTGAAGAGGTCAGCCAGTTAGACTGGGTGGTTTTTGTACGCCCCTTCCAACTGAAATACTCCCCTCTCCCTCTCCCTCTCCATCTCCCCCTCCCCTCCCTCTCCCTCTCCCCTCCTCTCCTCTCATTTATAAGATGTAAGAGTCCTTTTCCTTTTCTTGTTCATGGTCACATCACCTGAAGAAGGCCCTGTCAGCCTCCTAAAGAGCTTTGTGCCTCTGTTTTCATGTAACCATTGTGTATGTGACCTGCTGCCTTTCTCGATTTTGTTCCTGTCAATGCCATAGTTCATTAAGCAATAGCAAGGCCATATCTATTTCTTAAGAATCTGGGTGGACATCAGTGAGCTCACATGGAAGCCAGCTGAGAGACTGAAAAAAAATTATCTGTTGGTTAATTATTCTTACTAGGGCTGTTTTCTCATTGAAAAGAGATTACAGCTTGTTTTACCAAATACTGAACACACATGTAGAGAGCTTGCTAAGTTTAATAGTTCTAAGAAACTGTCAAGCATGGCTCAAGCTCTTTCATAGGACCTGCAAGGGAAGAAATGTTTCCTGTGAGTGAAGCCAGGGGGTTCTGTGGCCATGGCTGAGTTTTGAAAGTTGAGTCAAATGCTGTAGCAGTAGCACAGAAGACCTCTGGGCAACCATTTTGCAAATGCTGAAAAGTCACTCCCAGTAGCCACCTGTGGCCACGCTGGGATCAGTTTATCTTTATCTATGATATTTTTCAGAGAAGTTCACTTTGTCCCTGCTCAGAGATGACTAGAAGCTGCCTGGTACTACACAGAGTGCTTGCTAAGATGAGGAATAGGCCAACTTGGATTTGGCAATCCACTGAACTTCCCACTAATCTGGGAGCCTGAGCAGAGTGAATTTGGATCTGCATGTGAAACACCATGGTAGACATTTCCCCCGAGGACACCCACCTCCACGCTGCATTTTAGTGGTGACAGACGGGTAGAGCAACCACCAAAGTGAACTCTGGACTTATACCTGTATTTAGAAGAGCGAATGACTGAAAGTAGATGTTATCTGTCTTTTTTCCACAATCACCTATTGTTTAGTTAAGAAAGCACTTAGAACTTGCCTTAGCCACCTCTTCTGCAGGTTGAACAAACCCAACTTCTCTGGCCTAGAAAGGTCTCTGATATGACAAATGCTAAGCCACAGGCTACCAACCTTAATGGCAGGTTCCCACAAATATCTTGAAGGAACAAAGACATTTTGTCAGTAAAGGAGGCCTGCTGGAACTAGGAAATCCAGCAAGTAAGCTGCCTGTGAGCTTTTGAATCCACTGTAAGTTCTGAGGAAGAGAAAACAGGGAAAGAAAAAAAACCTCTTTTTATGAGGCAATAGCTTTTCTTTTTCCCCTAAATGATACTTCCCCTAAATGACATTTCAAAAATTAAAGTGTGCACAACCTTGTTATTTATTCCTATAAAACTACTTAGGAAACATTGATTTATCATAAGGAAATTAAAGAGCTACCTGTGACACTGCAGTTAGAAGAACATATTTCTGTCCTATACCACATAAACTTCCAAATTACATAAATGACAAGATCTACGGAAATGAATTAGCCACACTGAGATCTATAAAGATTAGTATGCTCAGAAAAATAAGAGAGAGATGAATAGCCAGTAGAAGGCAAGACTACTGGAAGTGACTTAATAGCAAAAGTGAAAAGAGATGATCAACTAGATCTGTAATATACAAAAAAACCCCTTAGAGAAGCAGAGTATTCCCGCTTGAAAAAGCCCTCTGGAGGTTATCTAGTCAAACTCTGTCGCTCACAATGCAGCCCTATTGGATGAGTTTGTCAGGACCATGTCCAGATGAGTTCTGCACAGTCACGGATGGAGATTTCAGCCTTTCTATTAGCATAGTCTAAGTACAGTTAGCAGCACAGATAAACAGAAGACACCATGTATTTCTTTTTTCTTTTATTTAAACCTATTGCAAGATCAAAGGTTTCACGAAAAAATAGAAACTTACAAATTGTGTGAATAGTTTTAATGCACTCATAGAAAGACATTAAATGAGAAATGACTAAGATTCTGTACTATATCTGCAATATAATCAACTGGCTTTATTCTGAAAATATAGTAAATATTTTCAGAATATAGTAATATATGAGTAAATAAAATATAGTAAATATGAGTAAATAAAAAGCCTAGCATTACACATGTTCACACGTAAGTACCACTTACTTAAGCTAAAAACTTTACCATATATTTTTTCCAGAGAAGTTATTTCATCCCCATTTTTAAAGTCTAATAAGAAAACATTCAACAACCTCACTGGAATAACTGTGAACTGATGTTTCTGTTGTAAAAAATTATGCTATGGAAATCAACAAACAGTTTTACAGAGAGTTATACAGTCATACTAAATAAGCTTCTAGGTTATGCTGCATTAGATTTTTTGGATTAGCAAAACATTTTGACAATAATGGCAACTCTCAAGCTGAAGCTTATGTATTTCATACCTTGGATCAAAATGCTGTAACCTTTTAAAAACAAATATCCAGTGTTACACACCTGAAAACATTCTTAACCAAATGGTAATACTCTAAAGGTTAGTGCAACTTCAAATTGAAGCCACAATGTCTGTACTGTCAGTATCCCCTGGTCAAATTTAACTCCTTAAAATGCAATGTGACACACAGAAAATTAATTGTTTTATGTATTTATTCTGAGTACTTTCTTGCATACACTGCATTACGAAGCATCTGATCCTACAAAGTGATACCCACAATGGGACTCATGTTTAGATGGCCTTCTCGAGGTAACTGCTCTCTGAATTGTAAGATCTGCTGTAAAAGTACAACCACACAGGAAATGAGAGGAATCCTGTTATTGGCTTACACCCACTCATCTGAATTTCCCAACTGAACAATATAACAGCATAGTCAGAGCAGACAAGTTCACTAAAAAAAAAAAAAAGAAAAAAAGAAAAAAAATTTTTTCACTCAGGTATTTAAACATTGTCGGTTAACTTATTTTTGATGGTGTATTCAATTACTGTTTGACTTTATAAAGTGGGAACTGGTTATCAGTGTTAAGCACTCAACTCACTATAAAAATTACAAGATGGAAAGATTTGGAAATCTCTACAGCATCTCCTATTTTAAACAAAACAAAATGAAAGAAGATATCAATTTGGTGAAGTGATAGACAGAAAGGAAGTAAGATTGTGCAGTAAATATCCATTCTGTCATTACCACCATTTACTAAGACTTCTGTTTAGAAGAATGATTTGTATAATTATCAAAATGTTTATAAGAAAATCACAATTCTTTGTACATTTTCTTATTACTGTGCATCTTAAATCTCCTGGGGTAGCTTCAGTAAATAATAAGCATCAAGTTCAGCTCCCAGTTTCAAGCCTGTCTGATGAACTGCATGAGTGCTAGCACTGAGTTACCATTTACAAATCAAAGCAAATACACATACCAAGATGAAGTAATGTAAACAGAGGAAAACAAGCTTAACATCTTCTATAACTCAAACTATCCAGAGAACTAGTAAGAAACCACTTCAAGAAATCTGCCAGAGGCTTTTATATCTTTTATGCAAACAAAACCATAATGCATTTCTAAAGTTTTGCTTTAATATTGGTATTTAGTTGTACAGTACTTAAAGTCAGTGTACAGCTTTTGCCATTTTACTGTAATCTCTGTAAACTCACAATTATATTGCATCATATGAAAGGTTGTGAACCCTCTGCAATCCCCATTAGATCTACTGAATGCAGCAGAGTGGAACTGTCATGTAGGTATAGGAGGTTAAGAGGCAGTAGACATATTGGGTGTCCAGCCCATTTGGTAAGCCCGTTCCAATGTCCTCTTGCAATCCTGTAGTACGGTACTGAAGGTTATATGTGGATACTGCTGCACTAGCTGCTCCACTGTGGCTTCATTCACCTGCAATTGAAGAAAAGAATCTGTGATGTGCAAAACATGAATAAAAAGGGCAACGTTATGCAAGCTAATTGAATGATCGAACCTTGAACTCCTGGGAGGACTTGCAGGATTGGGCCATTTGCTGATACTATAGGTTTGGGTGCACTTAACAAAAAACAAATATACCGAATGTAAAGATCTGTTAGAGAAAAAAAAAAACCAAACCAAAACACACCACACCTTGATTTTATTCTACTAAGTCCTGTTTGGTTATTTGTGATTGAAAACAAATATGAAAGACAGTCTCCATTTGCAAACAGCTTTGTTTAGAAAACTGCAGCAACATTTAACAACCTATTAAACTATTTTCATGCCATGCTTGACTATGCTGGCCACTCACAGAGCTCCAAACCTGATTATTCAAAGAAAAGCCATCCTGTCTAATGAAGTGCTGCCCAGAGTAACAGATCTTGAAATAGAAGCATATTTATTCAAACTCACTCAAGCAGACATAGGTCTGAAATGTAAGACTTTCTTGGCTTCGGAAAATGAAAGTTGATTACATCCATTAATTAATTTATGGCACAGTTATGGTATTTTTACCCATACTATGTAGTAACTCTATAATTAACCTTATCAAAATGCACTTGCACTGTACACCAGCTCTCAAGGTGGTTGCAACGAAAAATAAGAGATAACTAAACGTGGGGAAAAGAGCGCAAACTATTCCATATTGCAGGTAAATCAATTTATTAGTTTACCAATTGCCAATATAGGTCAACTTTTCCAAAGGTCAGAAGCCCTGCATATTTTCGTGTACATTGCTGGTAGAAGTTTTTATTTTAGCCTTTTGCTGTGAGGCTAATACTGCTCAAAAGGTTTTGTGGGAAGAAGTGGTGGGATCAATAATTAAAACACAGATGCTTGCTGGGTTTGGGATGTCCCTTCTAAATCTTAGACATCAAAGGTAGCACCTTTATTCTTGATTAGACCAGGCAATCAGACAAGCCTAGCTAAACCCAACATCTTTACAATTGCAGTGCTGTGAGGGGATTAATTTGTCAATTATTTTTAAGATGACTGCAGTTCATATCACAGAAGTAGACAGCTTTCTTTAGCCTTTAGATAAATAAAAGATTAACCTAAGAACCACAACTTCTAGGTAGCTCTCTCTGAAATCTTTGCTGAACACTCGGGCATTTTAAAATGCATCAATACTACATTTAAATACTGAACCACCTAGATCAGTAGGATGTATGACTGATATGCTTTTCCCCATGGTGTTCCACCGTCAAGGCTAAAACTAAAAAACGAGACTAAAACGTTTACTACCATTACAAAAACCCATCTTGGGAACAATATTCTAAAGCATAGTGACCACAGTATCTAATAATATTTTTGTCCTTAAAAGATAACAAGGAGCACATCCTTCTGAACAGTGATTGCACCCAATGACAAGGATAAATGAAAGATTTAATATCCAGTTCTTCTGCTTTGATAATAGAAACATTCAATCTTCATTGGAAGTTTCATCTAGCTGAAACTGACTTGGATAGAAAACTGGTTTAACTTCCCTTCACAGCACAAACTACACTTTTGGCAAATTGCTATGTTACAGTAACATCTTCCAGTGCTGAAAAACAAGAAGTGACTTTTAATAAATCAAAAATGAAATCAGAGATAGCACAAGTCCTCCAAAATATCTGATATTTATAGCTGAATACATACTTTAAAACTGACAGCAACACTTCATAGAAATATTACTTGGAAGGCAAGAATCCCCAAACGTAGCAGTATTTGCTAGATTTTGCCTATTCAAAAATAGTCAACAGCTTCTTTTCTTTAGATTTGTGGTGCAGAGAGCCATGGCACAATCTATCATACTACCAGAAATTTCCCTTAATGGTTAACTCAGCCACAACGAAGATGCTTACCACAGACAGCTTCTCATTCTGCCCTTTCTTAATGGGAAACTTAAAGAAGAGATGTTGTTTATCTACTAGATATCTGCAAATATTACTAGTAGATAGCAGTTATTATGATTTGACACACACCTGTTGGGCTTTATTTGTTAGAATAGCATGGATATTATAGCTTTAGAGCCAGTATCATAAGCAGATTTTCTGTCACAGGAAAGAAGTAAGTCAAATTTGTTACAAAGATGATGTTCAGACACAGGAAGCCATGTAATGATCTCCATGTTCTGGTGTCTGATTCAGGACTGAACACATTTACAGAGGCTACAGTCTAGCTAGATATGAAATAGCAGTGCATGACACTCAGGAAGGCAGATGATGTTACAATGAAATCTTTTAGCCTTAAAAACTATGAAGAAATCTATGGCAGACCATTCAGAACTAGCCATTTGTCCCCAGTTTTCTGATACAATTATTACTGGATTAATACAATTGTTACTAATTGCTATTACTACTTTACTAAACAGGAGAAAGAAACTTCTGGTATTGAGTGCCATATACCATTACAAAATAAACATGACCATGCAGAAGTGACACTGACAAAATTTGCTATTTTATGAACAAAACCTGATTAGTAGAAGGTTTTCTGCATTTTTGCTGGAGTGCTAAATTTTAATGTTAATAAATTTTAAAATGAACATTTTAAATTATTAGTTTGATCTCAGACAATAATCTGAGTGGTATTAAACAGCAAAGTAATGACAAATCCTATATACACATTTGGAACCATAACAGTTACAGAAAGAAATTACTTTCAGTTTAAAAAATGTTTACTGTCATGAAAGAGGAAAGAATTATCCTACCAAGCTTCATGAGAAATGATGAAATATATGCAATTTTTAGTTAAGTGTAAATATTGTTAACACTAAGAAAGTAACAGCAAATAGGTAAAAATTATGCTGGACAATAGGAATTCAATGTAAGAATACACAGTGGGACAACCTACATGGATCCCAGGATGAGAAACAAGTGTGTAAAATTAAGCCACAAATTATTTCCTATCAGATGATGTTAAAAGCTTTTCCTTCATCATGAGAAAAGTCAGGTCAAACACTGCAACAGTGTAAAAATTTTAGTATTTTAAAGTTTTTGCAGCACTGGACTAAAACTGCACTACCTAAAAGGTAGGAAAACAGAGAAATCAAAATTTTGTTCTTTGTTAATGAATGAGATAAGTAATACCTAAGTCAACTCCCTTCCTATACTTGTTATCAGTTACCCTAATAGTAGGATTAAGATGAAAAGAAGTCTTACACCTAACCGTTAGAACACGAGCTTCTCTTTGTTAAGATGCAGTCTGGCTGGTTATAAAAAGTACTGCACGCCATTCCCAAAACAAATTCATTACACAAACAGAGGCATTTTCCCCTTCTGAGCTTGAACAGTCTTGTTCAATGAATGAAAACTGAAAATATTCACTTCTTAATACACTTTAAAATGTTGTATTTTTCTTCCACAGAACTTTCATTAATCTTCATCTTTTCAGTTGTCAGAAGGAAGACTACTGTCTGAAGATAAACTAGTTAGATTATCTAATACATAATCATTCATTTGAATTTGAATAGCCCTTCAATTAGGTTTTAACACATAATGAAGGAATGCAGTCTTTATCATTAAGAGTCAAAGTAATTGGTTTGTGTGAATCCTGGTCATCAAACAGAAAAAAGAAAACAACAAAGATTGGTTTAAAACTTATTTTTTCTTGCCAAAATAAAAATCTATTCCAGGCCAAAGAACAGATTAAAAAAAAAACAAAGGAGAAGATGGGCTACAGAAACAGACAGGTCCAAGTAATATCAACTCCTTTTAACTCAATTAGAGCAGTTACCTAGAATTCTGAATGCTTTTTGCTTAAAGACTGAACATACACCATCTATTTCCTAGAAGAATATACTTGACTTTGTGACAAATGTTATCTGATGTGGGACCTCCTTAATTTCTTCTTCTGATGATAGTGTGGTTGTTCAGGGAGTATCTAAATATTATCTGCACTAGAGAAAAATACTACTTCCTCATGTGATAATTAAGAATACATCTGGGAAAGAAGAACACGAACACCCATCTAGTCCATGTGAAATGGAAGAATATTCACAAAATGGTTTTGGGAGTTCTTCGCAGGACTTCAATCTCACTCTATCAGGTATACACATAATATGGGTGAAATACTAAGAAAAATGGGAAAACAGTGTTCAAAACTCTTTCTCTCCTTTAGGTAAAATGACCTACCTACAATAGAAAGCTTGCAAACCCCCTCCAGTCTGTAAATGTTTTACCCAGAATAAACTAAATGGCGTTTATGAGCTGATTTTTCAGGTTCAGGATAAACTGAACATACAGTTTTCAATAAATAAGCTACTCACAGAAAAATATTCACTCAGATTTTTGATTTGGTATGCTGGACTTATCTGGTCTGACTGCCAGTATTTGCTGATTTGGTACATCACTTGTGTCTGCCACAGACCACCATGAGCAATTTCTTTTATGCCATCTTCCACAAGTTCTCACTCATGGAAAATTCAAACTCTAAACTTAGTTACTAGATAGTTTTTAGGTTTTGTTTTAAATGCGCCATATAGTTTGACAGAGTTCTAGTGATAATTTCAGCACCATTTTCTTTCATTTCTAGATTCTAAAATCAGGAAATTATCTAAAGAAATCAAATCATTCCAAACGGTTACAATCTATTTTTCTTTACTTTATCTTCCTAGGACAGATCTTACTAAATTCAAGGGAGTCGCATTTTGATAAGTTACGGCTTACAAGTGAAACCACCGGTTGAACTAGAGATTTCTCTTTAATGAGATCGATAGCTTCATTCACAAATAAGGAACAGAAACAGGTTTAAGGACCCTTCCTAAACAGGACTTTCCTACTTACTTTTAGTTAACTTGCCTTTAGTTGATATCATGTCCAGAAGATACTCTCTTGGACTGGAATATCAAGTGGCACATAAAGGGGCTTTAAAAAGTGTTGGTTTTAACTAAGACAACTCCTCTACTATACTTCTAAGAGGATCTGTAAGACTGCCTACTGATCTAAAAAATTCCTCCTGTAGGTGTACCAAGGGCAGTCCTAGAACACAGTTCTGATTCTAAAGCCACTAAAAGGTCCCGAGAATGTCTGTGTTGCATCATTTACAGCAATACTGAAAAGGGATAGTAGAGTCACCATCTGGACTGCAAATTTGATGCTGCTCTACACAGTGAAGAAGTAGTCACTGTTAATTTAAAAGGTTTCCTGTGCAAGCAAAAGCTTCAGGGTAACATCCAATTCACTTTATAATTGAAAAGAATAAGTTATCTCCATTCCAGTTTAATAACAGAAATCAAGAAGCAGCCATATAATTTAAAAAAAAAAAAAAAGTCCCCCAAACCCAGGCTTATAAGCAAAAAAAACAGACTTGCAAAACTGGATTAGAGCAAACGTGCCTATGCTCCTCAGTGGTTCATAACACCATAGAGGGATGGACTGCTGAAAGAATTTTTGCATAGAATCTAACCTAGTCCTTGGAATAGGCATGTGACTAGCTGATTTGGGAGAGCACTGACATCATAGGCTCTGAGGACAATACAGGTATCTAGTTATATCACTTCATAGGCCAGCCATTAATAAGAAAAAACATAACAAGTTGTAACATTGTTAGTCTGCAGTATCTGTGTAGAAAAATATAGAGAACTGCTAGGTTAATTTTGGAGATATAGTACTTGTAAAGAATTTTAGGTAACTGTTAGTAGGTGAGAAGTAACCAAAATAGTTTGAGGGCTGCCATACAGATCACGTTTGATAATAAAGGTCCACACGGCGCAAGTATTATCACTACATTTCTGCATATAAAGGATCAAAAAATGCACTTTACACAAGAGAAATGCAAATTTATTTGTTCCAAAAGGGCTTTTTTATCATGTTACTGAAATTTTTGCTTATGGAGTGGTATTGCAGCATTAGGGGTACTGAAATTTGTGTGCATTTGTGTCTGTATATAAAGCAGCATTACATTGAAGACAAATTTGTATGTAGTAGACAACTCTATACATTGTGTCTATCCATAATCGTGGATTTTGGACACATTTAATGTTCCAATTTCTCTAATGTTTTAACAATAAAATCCCAAATATACACACTTAGAGTTATTAAGAACCACATTTTCATACACACTTTCTGTTTTCTAAGCTGTAGTTTGCTTCCTCAAGTCAGTGTCTCATAAAAAGTGCACTTTGTTTGATTTTTTTCCTGCTAATAGTTGAATGAATTATATTCTCAGGTGGCCCAATTATAACTGTTGCCTGTAGCCATAACAAAATTAAAGATTTCTGGAAATGTTTTGCGTGAAGTGCACTTGATCAGCTAAGGCAGACATATTCCACAGAGTTTCAGTGACTGCCCTCAGGCCCTGGGGCAGAACCTTTGTTTAGGACTTTAATAAAATAACAGCACTACCAATATTAGCACAATATCCTGTAGTTCAAATAAAGTCCCTTACAATTTCAGCAAAGACTGTATTTTGACTTAGTGGATGCTGTTATTAAAAACAAAAAGAACACATACATGCACATACAAACACTATATTTGTGGACTCATAAGTAATGATATTGACAAGTACTGCCTAATGTACTATTACTATCACGACATTCTACAACGTAATTGTGTTAATTCTTAGCAATTAATTTCCCACTTATATTTGGAAAGGGGAAGGAGTGGGTAAAAAGAAATATCCGTAATCTTTTCTGTGGTGTGAAGTGCGGTAAATGGAATACACAAACCTTCATATATTCAGTGGTAGCACTTCTGGAAGGATTTCAGAAAATCTAGCAAGGTTGCTTATGCTCCTTTACAGTTCTTTGCTTAAATCTTGACAGAAAGGTAGAGTCCAGGAGGGATGAAATTCATTGTTGTGGTTGTTTACACAGGTGAATGCTATTGCCTCCAACTGCCAGTCCATGCACAATTGCTGCAGTCACTGCATTACTGCAAACTAACACAATAATCCACTTCAGGTCTCTATGAGTTTGCACAGTTTTCAAGCAGAGCCATCATTTCAGGGTTTGCTGTCCTAATCACCACTGCCAACACCATACTGAGTATTAAATTTGTGTAAGTGATGGAGTTTTTGTTCTCAGTTCCCTTTGCTTATCGTGAGGGTTTACTTTTCTATTAAAACAGATAAACCATTCTAAAGGAGCCCTTTAGTTTAGTTGGTTGGTTGGTTTCCTAATTTTGTTAATTTCAGTCAGGTGAACTTCTAGACTCCACCTATACAAGATTTCAAGATAAAAATACTACCAGTATTGCTAGCATTTCAAATTTGTGACGGAAGTCTGTGTGTTGCTTTGTTCTTAACTGATAAAAATTGCAGTTAATAGAGATCCATATGCAGTGAAATGACAGTACTTGTTTATATAGTGATAAATATTCTTTTGGATTACTTTCTGCCTGTTGAATGAATAGCATTGAATGTTTTCATTCCTATTCTGCTACATTAACAATAATTTGAGCACATTATTGAAATACTTGTCAAAATGACGGTGTGTGAAACTAACAGAGAAATCATTCTCAGAAGCTGCCAGCTGGCAAAAATGACTGGAGGTTCCAGGGGACAATGCTTTTTAAAAAAATCTTTTTTTAAATTTTTTTTTAATAAAAATGCTGACTACTTCACACTACATTTTTCCTTGATAGTTGGCCTTATCCTGATTTTAAATCACTGATCAGTACCTGAGGGCCCATCTTTCTATTACAGTATGAGTGGTCAGGTGTTTGCTTTTTAAAAACCGTGATAGACTCATCAGCTCAGGAAGATTCCATCTTCAGCCTACTGCCACGGATTTGTTGCTGAACTGTCAGCCTGGAAGTTAAAAAACTTCTGGTAAAAAAACAGTTAAACTAGAAGTACAAAAAGTTCAATTTATATAAAGAATCCTTTTTTATATTTTAGCAGATGCTTTCATTCATACGCATAATGGATCTGTTATACTAGTTAGCTAGGAAGGGGGAAAAAAGTATTATTCAGTCTTTTAAAATTGTTGTATTGAAAATCGAAGTGAAATAAATGCTACTTCTGTTTTGTTGTGGGTTAGTAAGGATTTATGTAGTTTCCTTCTAATGTTTCACAGATTTTATGAATCTAAAATCTTCATTATTCATAGAGAGATGTATCAATCACAGCTCCTACATTATAAATATAAAACTTTAAAAAATACAGTGTGTTCTTTTTAATATGCAGCAAAGTAACTTGAACAAATTATAGTGATTTAAGAGAAAGTAAGTGCTATAGAATTTTTCTTAAAGGGAAGGATTAGATATTTTCAGTCTTCTTCAATATCACAGAACCGTAACTTCAAATCTCAAAATGAATGCCTTAAAATATAAAAGAAGAAATGGTAGCAATTTGTAATTTTTTTTGATCAGGCTAATGATAGCATTTTTTGAAGGTGGAAGGCAAATTGGTGTGATATTTGTATTAAAACAAGTGATGGCTCTGTATTCTTGCTGTTCTGTTGTTGATTAAGAACAGTTTAGCTCCAAAATGATTTGCCGTTTGCACAGGATATATATTTACAAGTATTTCTAGAACAGATTTTATAGAAGAATAAAGTGATAAGTTATTTTTAAAATGCACTGATTTTCTAAAAAAAAAATATTCTTGCTTAAGATGCAAATGATGGACCATTTTTATTTTTAGGTGTCATCTATCTTCCTTGCTCTCTGTGGTAACTTAAAAGAGTTTGTCTTTTTGTCGGTAGTACTGACCATCAATTTCTGATTTATAACATCTCAGTAAAACTATAATAGGGAATACATGCTACAATTCATCTGAGAAAGTCATCTGAAATAAGCTACAGGCTTTCAGAAGTATTTTCATGAAAAGCAATCTGAATTTCTCCAAAAAAACCCCAACAACCACCCAGAAGAAAAAAAAGCAAAAAAAGCAAGGAATAAAGGCCATGATGATTTATTAACAGAAGCTGTGTATCCATTCACAGCCAGCTATGTCAGACTCACTTAATTTCATTCACACATAGCTGTAAATGTTGCATTTTGTAGCCTCTGTTTTTCTGTGTCATTTTTTTGTGTATTTTCCCTAGAAATGGCTCCTGCATCTATGTGGTAGCACAGCTGATAACCATTGCAAATAGCACCACAGCTATAGGAAAAGGATCTTGAAATATGAAAATCTGTGTGAGAAAAGTTGCAGACTCCACAGGAAGATTATTCTGACACATTGTTCAACCAGCCAAGCTATCAGCCAGAAAAACAGATAAAGTTTTTAGCCACTATTTCCAAGGTGATACCCAGCCATTTTCCATAAAGGTGAAGATTTCAAGCTGCCATTATTTAAAGCTGTTTGAGTTGTTGTGAGCACAATAAAGAAGAGCTACAAAGGCATTTTTGAAATGAGTTCTAGCAACAAATACCATAGACAGCATTGCCCTCTTCCTCTGATTTATTTTTGAAATAAGAAAGATAAAATATTTAGAAATAATGAGAACTACATTAAGTAAATATGATCTAGATCAGTTTGGGGGTAGGAATGTGTAAAATTGTGTTCAGAAAAATAAGCTTGAAACGTGGATTTCAACCTCTGAATCTGATGTAGGCATCATTACAGCCCTTAGGATGCAAGTATGGCTCTTAGGAATCCTGATGTCAGTGTTTATGGATGACTTAAAAAAGCACACTGTAACTGCCCACACCTCTCTCAAAGGCAAGGATGAACTGCACTTTAAGATACCTACTTTCCTAAGCTGTGATAGAAAAATACAGAGCTACAATTAAAATTTGGTTTGAAGAACAGATATTCACGTTGCCTTTCTGCTGGGGTGGTAGTGCGGGGAGCAGGGCACTGAACTGGGGTGAACTGAACATCACCTCTGGTTCTGGAGGCAACTCTCTGCCTTTCTTGGTATTTACTGAGGTAATGAATCAGAGCGTCAGTGTACCCCGGGAGTATGCAAATCAGCTATGTGTTCCCACACACCCATGTCAAGTCCCAAAACACAACCCTGGGCTGCAGCCTGCAAAAGCACAGCACTCTGCTGTGCGAGAAACTGGGGGTGTGTGGTTCCACGGCGCTGCCAGAGCATCGGGATGAGGCGACATGAGGGAATGAAGCCTGGATCACTGCCTCTGGGAGTGCAGCACAGTACCAGTGTAGGTGGTAACACCAGAATGCACAACAGAAATACTATGACTTTTAGGCCTTTCCAATTACAAACCTCTAAAATGTTCTGCTTAGGCCTTAAGTAACTACGGATTTTCTCTCTTACTGCTCTCAAAAGAAACTGAGATGAATGGCAACATTTTGTTTTAATGAAACACAAGACTTGTGCAGCCCCAGGTGCTGTCGGGTGCCTGTACAGACCCACACATACAGACACACTTCCACACAGCTGATACCCTGTACCACGACAGAGATCAGAAGGGCCAAGCGTCCCGGCTGCTTCCAACGTCTTGATGTTGGTATGCAGGCAACTGGGGAATTTCATTGTCTAAAATACAAGTACTTAAGAATATTTAGGGTCTACTATCTGAACACCTAAATACTTTTTGGAGGTCTGGATCATAGTACTTCAGAAGACTCTCTGACACAGAAAACTAATGGTATGCATCACACTGTACCTATGCTGTACGATGCAGGACCCTGCACAGTTCAATCCACCATTTCCTGAGCTACTCACGGAAATGGAAGCATTAAGTTACACTACCACATCTATATCACAGTATCTCATAAGCCTTGCTGAATGCTAGTTTTCCTGGGCAACGTGTAGTATTTTGGCAGTTAAGCTGCTTTCAGGGCTAATGCTCACATGTCCACAGCACCCTGCACCTTTCCAGTAGTACCAGTTTGTTCAGAGCTCTCTCTGGGACTCAGACACCACTGGCGTGTAGTGCAGGTAAAGCCAAGTTTGCCTAAGTCATGGAGGTGCTAGGGAAAATCAAAAAAAAACAGAAGAAACATTACTTCAGTAACTTGCCTCTAATGTTTTTACATTGAGAAGAATTTTTAGATTTTGTGTATCTAAGCATAAACATGTTTTATGAACTAAAATTCTAGTATGGATAGTTCCGAAAGTCTTCCAATATTTAATAGTATTTCACCTTTTTCTGTAACTGATTTGTAAACAGTGATTATACTGTTACTTAGCAACACTTAAAAACTGAAAAAATAAGTGTTAAAATAGTGTCAAAAGGTTTATTAGAAAACTTCCAACTGAAATATATGCCCTCCTTATGACGAGCTCATGGTAATGTCAGCATTTTTTGTGAGATTTCTCAAAAAAATTACATTTATTTTAAGGCAAAGACCATATTGCTCCTGTGGTGTGCGTGTTAGATGGCAGGAGATACGATAAAAAGAAAGGTCATGGCAACAGCAGTTTGATGAAAAATGAATAATTTGATTATTTTCATGGTGTGGATCAATAATGCTCTGCATCTACTGAAGCACATTGCCTGGAGGCACTCATATAATCAATGGCATAAAACAGAGCCTGCCTTTACCCAGGCTTGCAGCCTCTCTGATCTTTCTTGGGAGGACCCTTGACGCCTCTAATTTATGTCAACTGCATATCAAAGAAATTCCAAAGAGCCTGGGTCATAAAGAGTATTTTAATGGTAACCATTTGAAGTCTACTTACATATGTTCCTTATGTAACTGTGTTTAAGTACTTCCCCTCCAATGCCTGGGAATTCCTAGAAAGGCACAAATGCTACCTAGTACTAGCATAAAAGTCAGTACCTTAGAAAAGGAAGGCTGTTGAGAAGGGGCAAATCTTCTAACCTTCCCCTCACTGCAAGCTAACAATGGCCCAAAGACAAGAATTTCAGTCAATGGGCATTTAAATAAACCCTTCTGCACGACCCAAGAATTCTTTTTAATGATGTGCCGGACACTGACTTTTTAATTTAATAGAGCAGCCACTGGAAAAAATTAGTTCTGCATGATACTGGGGAGAGACAGTTGAAGACATGATTTTGTTCAGTAAATTCTCTGTTCATCTGCAGTGGAAAAAGGGAGCTGGCATCTTCTAGCTGCCAAAAACTCTTAAGTCAAGGATACTTACTTCATTCTGTCTGTGGAGCTATTTTTCCTGTCAAGGCTTTGCAAGCAAGAAAATAATTCCCAGTGGTAGCCCTACTACTACAATGTTTGCTGTAACAACAAGTTTTAGCTACCATACTTGGGTGCTCATACACATGCACACATGCCTGTGTGCAACATGCACACACACACACATGCACTTGCAGACACGCAATCAACACTGCTTTTCTATCTTCCTTGAAGCTTTCTCAAAAAAACGTTTTTTTCCTTTTAGCAGTTGACTTTCATAACACAAAAGACAGTGCATAATCCTTTGTGAAGAACTAGGAAAGCATTAACCAGGAATTAGAGGAATACAGACCGTAGTACATGGAGCTTAACTGATGAGGTAGTAAAACTTGTTTACAGCATCAAGATCATTGATTTTCTATAGCAGCTGAAGACAGGACTGAATTATTGCACTTACTAGATCCTTGTTGATTGTTCAACATTACCTAAATTCACAAAACAAATATATATGTAAAACTGATCAGGTGATTCAGGTCAGATCTAATTCCCAAGGTCAAGTAACCCTTTGAACATTCTCTAAGTACATAATCTTACTACAACCCATCAGATGCACATGCTCTTTTTGTCTATTGGCTCTTATAAAACACTAATGTTTAGGACATTAAGTGGAGTCAGCTTTAACAGACAGAGCAATTCTTCCAAAGTGCTCAACCTCCTCTCAAACTGGAAACTGTCTAAGGCTGGGTTTGCAAAATGTTGTTTTTAACTCTACAGCTGACCTGGAAATTATTATTCTTGCCAGCTGAAATACTGGGTTTTGTAATTGTCTTCTGTAAAGCACTGCAAGGGATGCAAGGGAATGGTTTTGAGCATAAAGTTTCTTAGACTAAAACCCTGTGTTTCCACAGGCTGTATCCAATCAGAAATTCACAAGGCTGAGACAGATGTGCTTATGATGGGCATCACAAGCTGGACATTTCATTCATGATGGCTGGAAAAGAAACAATCCCTGCAGGCATATTTGAAGATTTGAGATCAGAGACTCTGAATCTCCCATGACTTTAGCTATTTCTGCTGTGATCCCAGGCTTCTTGATCTCTTTTCACTCAACAGAGACACAATTCCTGAAGGCTACATACATGGTGAGGTGGAGCTGCATTGCCTTGTCTTTTTTCTTTTAATGATAAAATGTTAAAAATTACAGACGTTCTTATTATATTCCAAGTAAAAAAGCTACATAATAAGAAAGCAGTAGTTTTTTCTTTTCTTTTAGCATTATGGTTTTATCCAAATCCTTGCCCTTGTGTTCTTTAAAACATTATATGTGAGCATACCAACGCATGTATAGAAAACTACTCTGGAAGTAACACTTAAGTATATTTATTATTCTTTTCTTTCTTTTTCTCTTTCTTTTTAAAAAACAAAGTAGTCTTCCATAGTAATGACATGACATACCAATCACTTTTAGCCAAAAGTATTCAAAAGCCTCAGAGGGCAGTTTTTACATAAACCTTTTGTGAGCACCCCAGGCTGTGGGTGTAGCCTGCGGGTGTATTTTGAAAATGTCAGCACAATATAAGCTCTTTTTAGTTCTCTAGATACTTTTTTAGCTTAACATGTGAGCACAGTACACTAGAAGAGTTACTGAAGTAGTGAACACCAAACCTGTTTGTACAGAAAAACACATCTTCCCGTCTCTCCCTCCCTCACACATAAAAACACGAACACTCAGTCTCACATGCACTCAGAAGTGGGCACCAGTTCATGCAAATGCTCCTTACCTGATCGCATCTCATCAGCCCTAAATATCTGAGAGACTTGCTGCTTTGTGCAATTTGCGTGGCTCCATAGTCTGTGATTTCTTTGCACCATCCAACATCCACTGTCTCTATTGTTGTGCTGTATCGTCCAATGGCTATCAGAGCTGTAAAGATATTAAAAGTATGAACTATATAGCTATACTAAGCTCAGTTCCATGTATACACTTAATGATGTTGAAATTAAATTTTGAGAAGCAGTTGTCATGTACCTTGTAAAAAATCTTGTATTTCAGCATTTTTAATTATGAAATAGCTGTCTCTTCAAATTAGAAATACACACGTGCAAACACATACATAGATAAACAGACCTTTCTATGTATTTTTCTATCAATCAAGATAAATAGACCAGTTAGTAGAGATATTCTATAAAAATTCTTTTAATTACTTATTTTTGAAGGATCAAGGATCAGTTAACTGAAATTTAACTAACTATAGAATAAAAACAATTCTACCTCACTCTTCTGAGAGAATTAACTGATTTTATACTATTAATACCTTTTCCAGCAAAATAATATTCCTAAGACAGCACAGAGGATAACAGAAAATTTTCTGTGTCAATAAAATAAAGAGTTTTATAAAACCCTGCAGGTATCTTATGTCATACATTTTATAACTATATTCTGAAATTGCATTTGTTTCCTATTGTTCATATTGATGATGTAATAACAACAGTATGTCTCATGTTTTCTTCTTTTAAAATTAAAACAAAAGACTGAATTTTTATAAAAGGAAAGGAAAAAGATCTGGAAGTTCTGAAAAGACTGAAAAATGGCAGGTGGGAGAAACCATGAGGCATCTGAACAAGTGGGGAAGGCTTTGTCATGGCACAACTAGTCTGGAATAATAGAAAGGGACACAAATCACTAACATTCTGGTCACCATGGACTACAGAACACTTTTCAGAAAATACAGAGTTGGAAACTATTAAATCAGCTTGGGATTTCTTAACATGAATGAGCAACACCCTTCAGTAGCTACAATCTCAGTGTAAGAAAAAAGTCCAGGGTTTCTGGTGTAGAAGTCAGCCATCTGCACGTAGCCAAAGGGCAGGATGTTTACAATTTTTAACTCCAGTTATAATGCAGTTGCTGAAAAGGAAGATGAATGAGTGACTTCATCTAAACGATGCAAGTATCTTTAAAGAGATGATTTTTCAGCAGCTGTGGGCCAGTGCTGTTCATGCTACAGAACCTACTGTCAGAAAAAAATAATAATAAAAAAAAATTATGAAGAGCTGTTAGCTCTTGATATGCCAGATGTCAATCTTAGCTAATCAGGGTGTAACTGAGACCTAGAAGCAGAGAGAAAGAACCCACCTGACCTTGCAGCAGTTTTACAAAGACCTATACTGATGGTAGACAGCAGTAAGGATAATTTCATAATTTATAAATATTCGAGTGGACTTAATTGGCAGATAAAATCAGCCAAAAGAGGCCAAATACATTCTCAGAAGTGGTGGAAGGTGCAGTAGTACCTATTTCTTTTCCTGTAGCAGTTCACCAAAAAGGGCAAAGGTAACTGAATTTTCTAACTGACATAATGAAGTTATGATACAATCATCTGTGTAGTTTCATTAAGGTTTCATTGATTTTTGCAGAGTAATACCAACTTTCCGTTCTCTTCCCAGTACCTCCCTAAAAAACAAGTCCTAATTTTGCAAATATGTAAATATATGTATAGCAGAACATAAACTTTGTACTTTTTTACAGAGTCATTTTAGTATACCACTATAATAAAAATTATAGGAAGACAGAAACTTTCTGCATATATCTTGCACTAACAAACACTATAGCAATGATAGATGATTGTAACTCCACAAAGTAGACCTGAAATTGTGCAGGAATACTGAAAGCTTGCCATTACATTCAAAATACTGTCAGTTAAACAAAATTTTAAATAGTGTTAAATTTTTGCTAGTTTTTTTAATTTTACAATCATATTCTGTCATTTTCAATGCTTCATGTAAAACTGATAAAGACAAGAAAACCTGCAGAGAATACTTTTATGAGAGTAACTTAAAAGATCATCAGATGACACTGAGGGATTTTCCTAGTAAAGGCATTAAAGGAAATAGATACCATATCTGGGAACTCCCTTAAAAGACTTAAGATTAGAGAGAAAGTAGGGGATAATACTATTGAGCGACCGAAAAAGGGTGTTATACTGTGTGCAGAAGCTGAAGACTAAAGCATCATTAGTCCAAGAAGCTGCCCTGATTGTGGCAAAAAGATGGTTTGAAGCATGAGATTTCATGTAGGTATCTTCACATGCACGTATAAAACAAACTGAAAGAATGGAAGATTCTCTTTCTTATTCATAACCACCATTTTACAACAGAATATTCATAGAAAACTGTTGTATAACAACACATAATTTTAAACATGTAAATTCATCATTTGATAGCTGTTTTGGCATTTCTGTGGGTAAAGTATTTCATTTCTAAAGTAGGACCTTATTTAAATCTCAGTTAAGTTTTATTTATTTTTTAATATAAAGATGAAAATATTTCTACATAATGGAAAAGGGACTTAATAATTATTGAAAAAATTACAAAATAATCATCAAATGACAGATCGTGAAGCCTCTTTGAAGAACTGGCTTTCAATGCTTGTCTTCTGAAGATCTATACTTTAACCAGTCGATTGTTACTAGTGTTACTTTTCTGAAACATTAAAGAATGAAAAAGATAATCCCTGGGATTTGGAAAGCATGAGTAATTTTCCATACATCAAAGTGTGTATGCATGATTTTTGGACTACATTGTCATTACTGTATTCTGTCAATTATTAGGAAAGCCAGAACAGAACTTCAATGATACCATGAGACAACCACCAGGGTTTTTTTTTTGTATAAGTAACAATATTTACGAGAACAACACAAAATGGAATAAAAAAACCTCAGGATGTTACATATCAATATGATACCTAAAAAACAAAATGGAAACTAAAAAAATTCCAGCTGTGACATTTGGGGAGCAGGGCTTTCTAAGCAAATGTATTTAGCAGTTCAGAAGTTCCAGACTGATTTTCAGACAACTGTTAATCTGCTGCCTTCACCCGTGTTCCACATTTGTACATACACAAATAACTGAATGAAATTTCATGCTTCAGTCAACCTGTGTGTCTTAATCTGTGCATCAGGTATGTCCTAGGCTGACCATGGCTGAGGTGTACTTTAGATTAGCACTGCTGAATGGGTAATATTTTTGTCTGGCTGGCCTTTCCCTTGCAGCATTCCTCACCACTGTCTCAACCTAACTGCTCCTACAGAGCCCACAGATGCCGTAAGCACATACTAGATTTTCTGTCTATCAGTATTAAATAGCTGGGTATTCTCCAATACGTAAAATCAATTGACAACATTTCTCTAATCCAATTACAAATGACACCAGAAATCAATTACTGCATTACAGACTACTGAAGACTTTCAATATGCTGTCATATGCTAGTAGAAAGTAACATATTTATCTTGTACCTTGCAACTCCTTGCCCCCAGATTAGTGGACACCTTCCTGGAAAACTGAATATTCTGACCAGCATACAGTGTTACACTGTGGTCATATATTGCAACAGTTCATCCAGCAAACGCAAAAAGAGTATGCCATTTTAAAACACCAATGGCTATATTTTCAGAAAATGTCAAGGTGTGCGACTGCATCCTCACAAGAACACTCTTGGTCAGAGAAAAGAGACACAATTCAGCACTCAACAGTGGAAGATAAAGAAAGGCCATGAGAACAGGTGAAAATGTAACAATACTTTCCCAGAAAACTTTCCTCTCAGAAAAAAAAAAAAAGTGGATTAGGGACTTTCTGAACTGGGATTTATGCCTCTCTACTTCTGTAAATTCATCTAATCAGTCTTGTAATCCACAAAAATTTTTCAGGTTCCACAACAGCCTGTGGCAAGGCATACCTTGGCTCAGCTACCTTCTCTTTTGAAAACCACCCTCTCTTTTTTTGTTTGGAACCTGCTGTAAAACTTGATCCTGGACTTCCACCTTTCATGCCTGCTTAGCTCCTTTGCAAATGCTCTCTGGAGTTCCCAACAGAATGTATGGAATCAGGTCTTCCTTATTGCTTCCTGACTTCTTCAAAGTACTTTGTCTGATACGATTGTACAGCACCTCTCATAGAACAGAAGCTGTGTCAGCTCTTCCCTGATATGTCATACTTATTAATGTGTTCACTAATTGTATTCCATATTACTACTAATTTGCCTTATAAAGACCACAGGTTTATCAGTTAATATTTATCTGATCTTTCCTGAAACTTTTTTTGAAATACCTCTGCCAAGCAGTCCTGTGGTAGCCAAGCAGGTTTAAGTGAAGGATTACACAGTGCCGTTAGGAGCTCGGCTATTTCATCCTTGAGTTCTTTTAGAAGTCTTGAGTACACACAGCTCTTCTGCTTGTTGGAGCAAAATACTTTAAGCCACAAGCTTCAGCTAAGAAAATGTTTGCATTGCTCAACAGCTTTTCTTCCTCTGCATTTGCCCACAATAATCAGAATATGTTGCTGTTCTCAGAAAGTCTGGCAATAATTTAACAAGAAAACATACAGTAAAAGCCTTACAAGTCTGGATTCTGTGTCTTAGGAACTTGTAACTCAATCAGCAGTAAAGAACAGTCAAAGGTGTGTTTCAATACTAATGACAACCAGGCTTAAAAATATAGTGAGTGACCAAACAGAAGAACATGACACATTGAAAGTAAGTAGAGGTGGGTACACAAAAATCCATGGTGTAATTTTAAAGATGCTGGCTTTGACATATGAACCTCTCTGTGTGTGAATATTTAACAATACATCCAATTATTTTCTCTCACTTTTTTATATTGCCATTTATTTTGGCAAAAGTGAAATTTTACGTTTCCTTTTCCAGGGTGAGGTTGGTGGAATGGAAATCAGCTGATGTACAGCTCCTACATAGCACAAGATAAAGTGTAATGTCTCCAACTGGAATTGGAAAATCACCCCACAGGCTTGAGCTGTATTAAGCAAAAATATTTTCCTGTTGAAATGGTAGTTTGTTGTAGCTGAGAAGGCGAAAGGACCTATGCAGCACCAGTTCTGTAGGCAGAGGTAGCATCTTGTAGCTGAACAGCTGGAATAGTTGGAAAAATAAGAGAAACTTTGTCCTTAGTGCAGCACCATTAAGAGCAAATAGTAATTTGGTCTCATTTTATTTTAAACTGATTAAGTTAAACTGACATAGCTAAATGCATCTGCTAATACAGGCAGAAATGACTGCTTTAGTCAGAGAGGAAAGATCTCCATTTAACTGTGCGCAAACTGTGAAACAAATGGTTGCAATGAGAATGTTGCCATGGTTAGGTCCACTGCTGGACTTGATCCAAGCAGGCAACAAGCTCTCACATCTAACAAAACTGGGGGGATGAGACTGCTGTATTTATTTTCCAGGATTGTTTTGGTAAACTACAGTTGGCAGTGCATCATCTTGAGGATTTCCTCCTTGATTTTGTGTATATAAAAAATAAATCAGAAACAGGTATTACACTAATATGTTAAAAAAAACCAGTAATCTAACATTTATAATTTAGTCATGACCATTCTTAAGTTTAAGTTCACTACAATGGAAAAAACATACATATCTTTGGTATGAACAATAGATATTTGGCCTATGCTTAATTTAATTTTAATGTATTTTAAAATCTGAAAACAAATGCTCCAGGTTATGCATAATCTTAGCAAATGAAATTGTTTGGAAATACGGTGTATTAAGCAGAACTACACCTAATCAAACATATTTTTACTGACATGCACCCACTACACAATAAAGTACTTCCTTTATCAAGAAATCCTAGTCCAATTTAACTGAAAATAAACCTCTGTGAGGTTTAACTGTGTTGCTGTTTTGCTCCTTTCAACCCCTAACACACTGCATATGGAAAAGGAACTGCATTTGGTCAGCCTTCAGTGAGGACTGGATGTTAATGTTTTTAAAAATTGATTATGATTGACATCACCCTGACACCAGGGCATTATATATATACATGCACTCATGCAAAAAACATTCTAGCATTTGTTTATTAAGTTCTTTTTTCATTAATGTCAAAAGCATTTAAATGTGCAAGAATTAGAATTTAAAATTTCCAACCTCTCTAAGGGTTTAACACAGAGTAGAAATCAATCAGTCAACCAAGTATTACAAAGTAATAGTCTTCTTATGGAACTTTCCATTATCTTTTATTTATTATATAGCCAAAGCTATTAAGGTGGCTTTGATAACTATCTACTAGCTCCTGAAAAGCCTAATGTACAAAAAAACTGGGAGGAAGCTTATGGAAGTTAAAATTGCAATAAGCAGATGTAATAAAAATAAAATTAGTAAAGAACACTATACATTTAGATGTTAAGAGAATGGTGTTAACAGTTCAGCTTAGTGGACTGTGAAACATTCTTCTGTTGGTAGAGTTAAAAGTTGCTCTCATCTGCTTCAATTATGTAAACTATGAGTGGACAAAGCTCAGGAGAGGCTACAGAAAAACGTTTTAAAAGATAAACAGTCTTTTCCATGTTTCATTTCCATTATTCTGTTGAATTAGAAACAGAAAAGAAAGATGTAATTTCTGTGGATAAATTGTAAACATTTGAATGCATTGAAGCTTTACCAGTCACCAATATTAGTTTGATGTTCCATTTCCAGTGATATGTAGAAAGGCATTTATAGATTAGCCCAACTAGACACTAACACTTTTCAATTGTAAAATACAGTTGAGTACATAGACAATATACTGCCAACTAATTTTGATATTTTATTATATTTACAAATTAGAACATTAACTTATATATGTTAATAATACCCACCACAGTATACAACATATTAAGTATTGAATATTTAGTTAATACAAATATTGCTTATACATAGAAAAGGCTCTTCTTTACAAATGCAAACCTCTAAAAACTTCTTTTCAGAAAAATTTTCAGTGACTTTTTTTCCCCCTGAATTAAGGCAACAGAATTTGATTCTTCAGAGCAAATCTTGATGCCATAAGCAAAAGTTTGATCATTTTTCCCACCAATGGATAGGGGCTGTGTTTACCCCTGCACTGATAAGGTTGACAGTTATATGCCATGCAAATTGCATGAGGTCTTGCAGTTTATCTCATCTGTTATGTGCAGAGACGCAACACATGCCTAATCCCCTTTCCATTTGTTAAAGATGTTTTACTGCTGTACCTACAGACAGCAGCTGAAGAAATCACTGCTTGAGTTCTCTGCTGCTTTGCTCACCCAGCACAGGAATCATAGCTCACAACTCACATTACGTCTGCCTTAAATGAAAACCATTTGTATAAAACTCACTGCATGATACAACTCTTTATACAATCCATCTACTCCTGTTTCAAATTTCTAAGGGTGTTTCGATGACTAAATAAATGCTTGTTCATCATATACTGATATATTTTATGCATCAAGCACTGTAGTTCATCTGCTCCCAAATAAAGGGTATCACGGGTATATCACTCCAAAATTTCAGTTTGTGCTGGTTTCCCAGTCAAAAATCTAATTCTGCTTAGGCTTCAGCATGTCCAGTTGACAGGTAGTATGACCTATTTTTTCCTTCATCATCATGAACTCACCTAACATCTACATTTCAGTGCCACCATGAAATAGCAGAGCAAGACAGACAGAATTTGTACAAGAACTGGCTTTCTACCAGGGAACTCAGCCAATCCCATTTATAATCAACCACTTAAATACATTCCTGACTTTATCTGTATAAGCAGTTCCCTTGTAATAAAAGTAAATACATAAAAAGAAGAGGTAACCATGAACTTAACTGTTCTCAAATCAGATGTCAATCCTAATTCACTAACTAGTTTTTCTTACAGTACACACATCCATATAATAAGCAAACAGGGAAGCAATTAAGTCCTTTTCCCTAGTGACAGTGATGCAAAAGGGAGATTTGTTAGTGTTATTTTTGAAAATATTTTATACTAGCATTATTTTAATATTTATAGCAAGTGCTCACAGAACACAGTAACCAGAAAGGTATGTAAATAGGTAAAGACATAAGCTTTTGTAAATACTAAAAAAGGTTAGAAAAAAAGTTGCCCAGTCTGAAAAAGTTTCCCAATGGAATGCTGTATCATCTCTCTGGATGGCAAGCCTGCATTTTAAAATACTTGGTGTATTTTGTTTTATCTATTGTCTTCACCTGCCTCAGGCTGCTTGAGGTCCCCTGTGATAATTTTATTGTTTTACCTTTGTGCATATGTGGCTATGGGCAACATTTCTTGAGAATGAAGTATGGGACTGCAATAAAATGCAGAAAGATATAGGGGCATGACCACACTGGGAAACCAATCTAATAAGATGCCTCACAGAAATGAAAAGGAGACAGACTCTATCCCTTGAGCAAATCTGTTTTCTCCAAGAGTTCAGGAAATCTGGTTAAATCCCTTCTCTCTGGATGAGTATTTTGACCTTGATTTGGAAGTATGGTGGCAAACCACTCAACTAGTGATACAACTGCAATTTTGACTAAAAATCTGTTTGAAGGAGATAACACATACATTTTAAAACAATGTATTTCTGGTTTCTCTTTTGAAAATAAAATCTCATTATTTAAAGTACTAGTTACCTAAGGAAGCCTAAAGATAACGCCTGGAGGCAAGAAAAACCCCAAGGAACTGAAAAGACCTAACACTTGTGAAAGGAAACATGGCAGAGGCTGCTTTTATGCAGGAAAAGTATTTAATTTTATATTTTTCTACATAAAATATATTTAACACAGGTATTTTTTTTTTCTGTAAGAGACATAAAAGTAATTGGTATATAATTAATCCATCATGGTCCGGTTGTAGTATATGGTACCATTAAGTGTGTACAGTATACAGTTCTGTATTCAATGCCAACTTTATTGTCTGGTACATAGAAAAAGGGCAACTGCTAAATCAGCTTTTATTCTATAGTTCAAACCCCAGACACATGGGGCGATTAGAGGGCTATGATTTTCCCAAGTCCAATTAATCTTAGTGCTTGCTTTACTTTTTCATCTTGCATATTTGACCAGACAAAACCATAAACAAAATAGTACATTTCTACAAAGGTGATTAAACAAAACCTACCTGTTGTCCTATATATCCAAGTAAAACTCTGCCATAAGTGAGAAATGAAATTGAAAAAGCAGAAAAGAGTAATTTTTCAAAATCACCTTTAATGTAACAGGTGTTTAACAGCTGTTTTCTCAGAAGTCTACACTAAGAACAAGGCAAAACCATGGACAAAATCATACAAAAAGGTTTGCTGTATTTTATACAGGACTCTTTAAGAAAAATTTTCAACATCGACAACAATGAATTAATGCTAAATACATCTGTAAGTTTGCCCAAGCAAAGAAATGCCCAAAATCTTGAAGATGAGGATGCAAAAAGATACTACTACTGGAAACAGCAGCCATGCAGCATACTTGGTTCTGTCCTGACTGCACACCTCTCATGAAAATATTTTAGAATACCCATTTCAGAGATGGACCTTGAAAGTGGTAGTTGCCGCTTGCTTTAACCCCATGGTTTTAAGACAAATAGCCCCTGTGGACCAAGCTGTTAAAACCTGCTCTATTTTCACTTGCCTGAGGACACTAAAACATAACTTTTCTTCTTTCCATTATTTTGCCTAGGAGTAATCTCCATGATTGCCACAGACACAGTCTGATTGCAAATGGAAAACAGTAAGCCTGACTTCAATCCCCAAGAAAATCATGGAGCCAATTTTCCTGGAAGCCACATCTGAAGGACACAAAGATGACGGGGAACAGCCAGCACAGATCTACCATGTGGAAACAAAGCCTGGTCAAACTGATGGCTATTCTGTGATGACGTGACTGACTCTGTGGACAAGGGATATGTAATTTTTTTTTTTTTTTTTTTGTCAGAAGAGGATTGAGAAGAAGTGCTATAGACTGAAATACGATTACTTCCTTTTCCAGTTCAAAGATGGAAACAAATTTTATCTTGGGGTAACAAAGACACCAAAAATTACCCCTTAAAAGAGGAACAAAAGATACACAAGGGAATTTAAATACAATCTTTTCAAAAAAGATAATGGGGTTTGAGCTTGTTTAAACAACATGCACCTAACATATGAAAGCTGTTACTCCAGGCTGATACTGCATGCAGGAACTTAGTAGCATTCAGAGATGACAGTCACAATTATTGATGACAGTGAAAACCCAGACCTAGACAGCATTAAAAATAAAGGCTATAATCTTCAATGATGTGAGTTACATGCAATAACCCAGAGACATAGGAAAGAAAAAATCTTTTTTGAAATCTGGCATTGTTTGGAGAACTGGTGTATGCACTGCTTATGAACTTCTGTGAATGCCTTGAGAAAGCTGGATCTTGGAGCATTTCAGATGCTATAAAGACAGTCACAGAATGCGGAATAACACATACAGACCAGATGTAAAATCCACATAATATTTTCCTGGAACAGGTTGAGACAATAAACTGGCAGAAATTCACTTTATATCGCTTACTAAATATATTAATATACAATTATAAGTGATGGATAATAGTATGTGTATCATTGTACATATAGAGTATGTGTTACATATATATATATATATAATTAATACTATTACAATCTCTTATTCACCATCTCTTATTATACCAAACTTCTGATAGAGTTGGGTTTGGCAAGTCCAAATTTCACTAAAGAAATAAAAATCAGGATGCTGAGACGCTGACTGTAAAAAAAAAATAATTTTAGTTAGTCCTGGGTCACATGGGATTGTAAGAGAGGGGGCAGAGACAGAAAAAGATGTTTTCACAGTGAGGGATTTTACTGTTTAGCCTGTTCAATTGTGGGATCAGCCAAGATAAGAGCGCCTTTCTAGAGAATGACAGAAAGTAATCCTAAATGATGTGGGAACATACCCTTTTGCAAATTTAGCTTTGTCCTTCTTGTCGAAGGACTCTAGCTACTGTATTCTTCTGATTAATAAATACTGACTTTGAAAAGGCTGCTCAATGGTCTGTAAATACTTGCTGAGACAAAGGATGACATCTATGACAGAGGTCTATACTCATTCTGCCACAGAGGCAAAATGTTGAAAACAGAGATCCTAAGCTGAAGAACAATAGGACTGTGCATTTTGCCCTTTCAAAAAAGACTCATAAATTTATCAATTTGAAAGACTACACATCAAAAAGACCAGAAGACTGGAGAAAGGAGAACATCCAATAAGTACACGACAACATGTTACTTCTGCCATGCACTAAAGCATTTCACACTGTTTGATGATAACAATGACTACTTAAAACATGATTTAGTGTAACAACTTGTAAGTTTTTATGGACTTAGCAGCAAATAGAAAGTAATAGATACATTTTTAGTACATAGATTTTAATTAATTTTAAAATTAATTACAATTAATTTTAAAGGGAGACAAGCCAAATAAATACTTACTAGAAGATAAAGATTGCTTAAAAAATATTTTAGGTCTACAATCTAAAAATGGAAAAAAATGGCTACTGAAAATTTTGGATTTTGTTGTAAAACTCCTGGTGTATAACTGTTCAGTACTCATCATGAGGGTAGATACTTGACTGTTCACCAAAACTCATGAAAAGTAACAGACAATAAAACCAAGATGCTACACCAGACAGACTGTTCATGCACTGCAATAAACATACACAGGAAGTACTTTTTAACTCCCAGAAGCACACCCAATGTCTTTTTAAGATATTTATACAATTTTAAACAGTTCCCAGCTTTAGGAGTACTAGTTATTATTAATGAAGAATTAGATATTTATTTTTCTAACTCAGCCAGTTCATATTTGCTATCCTTACTCAGAGTTCTTGCAAAATGGTAAGTGAAGACTGGAAAACTGAGATTCTTGTAATAGGGTGAGGAGTGTTGCATAGTCTTGGAAAGCTGTAGGCCTAGGAACTCAGAATATGGGCTCGACAGAGCAGTACTGAACAGAATGAAAAATCTTCTGTGGATTTCAAGGTACTATGGATTGTGTTACAAAAACAGATCTAGCTCTATGAAATGGCTAGGCAGGGCAGAAGGTGAGTGATCATGTGAAATATAACACATATTGAAAGAAGAAAGGAGCAGAAATTACATTTTAAAAGTTAAAAAAAGGAAAAAATTCCTACAAGTATAGATTTATCTGTATAGCCCCCAGAAATCCACAAATAAATAATAACAAAAAAGAGTAGCATCTTTATTAAAACTCTTTATAGCCTTGGAATATCATTCTCTGAGACATTATGTTTCCTCTATAATCACTCCTGGGCTTCCCCCCCACCCCCTCCCCCCAGAAATAATGTTGGCATCAAACACTGTATTTTGCTTGCCCCATGCATGTCTGTAACAGTTTGGCTGTGCAGTGAGCTGCTGAAAACATGAACGAACAAACCACTTCAATGCCAAGCCTCAGTACAACCCATAAGCCATCACATCCTGATTATCAAATTTGTCTGCAAAAGACCTGTGTTTAATAGCCGTCCAATGGCTACCTCCCAGTCTTCAGGATGACAGTTTGAAAGCCACTACTTTAAAAACAGGAGACTCAAGAAGTCCATAAAGAGAAAGAAGAAAGTACTCAGCTTCAGACAGTGGTAGAAACCTCCAGATTAGTCTAAAACATATTGAACAAATGAAGAAATGCAGAATGCTTACGCTTGTATCAGAAAAGCTGTCTGGAAAACAGCAGCAATAACAGACATTACCTAGTGATGTGACTGAGATACTACTATGACATTTCCACAGCATTAAAGAAAGAAGCCTCAAATAAAACATTCAGACAAAATAATTCAGGTGCACCATCACGGATCTTTCAACGGTTTCTTACTTTTCAGATACCTGAATTTTATTTTTAATGTTTATCTTATCTAGCTGGAAAAGACCAACTTCATACACTAGCTTTACCTTCTTTCATCCACAACAATTTTTATTTATGGAACTAACATTAATATGGCTATGATACGTAGAAAGTTTCTCTACAGACCTAGCGCTGGCTCGTGAGACCATACCTTGAATCCTGTGATGAGTTTTGAGCCTCTCACTACAAGAAAGATATTGAGGTACTGGAGTGCATCCAAAGAAGGACAATGGAGCTGGTGAAGGGTCTGGAGAACAAGACTTACAAGGAGCGGCTGAGGCTCCCAGATCTGGGGCTGTTTAGCCTTGAGAAAAGGAGCCTGAGGGGTGATGGGAGACCTTATTGCTCTTTACAACTACCCAAAAGGAGGCTTGTATTAAGGTGGGTGTTGGTCTCAAGTAGGAGGTGGCAGGACAAGAGGCAATGGCCTCAGGTTGTGCCAGGGGAGGTTTAGATTGGATAGGGTTGTCAAGCACGGGAACAGGCTGCCCAGGGAAGTGGTTGATTCATCATCTCTGAAGGTATTTAAAAAACGTGTAGATATTAGTGACATGGTTTAGTGGTGGACTTGGTAGTGTTAGGTTGGTTAAGGGTTGGACTAGATGACCTTACAGGTCTTTTTCAACCACAATGATTCCATGATTCTGTGATTCAAAAGCATTGGGACAGCTATAGCTATGGGACAGGAGTAATACATACAGTGCAAGTATAGTGGGAACAATGTTGTTTCTATTTCTACTGCTGATGAGGCAAAACACAGTAAGACAGGAGAAGGTATGAAGGTAGGATATGGCAGGATGATACAAATATAGACAGTGATAGTACTATTTTAAAACCTTAAGCATGTGAAGACATCTGTTTATGCCAGAGTACATTTTTACCTGAGAGTTTAAGACAGCTCTGGAAACACCATTTGCTGTTAAAGGTTTTGCAGTGATCAGCAGAAGCACAAGCACTGCATTTTGTCAAGGAAAGGCAAATCTTCACAAACAGAGGAGACTGGACACCCACAGAAGAAGGTATGAAAAGGGTTCACACAACCAATTCAAGGTCCAGGTTAACTTTCTATGCTGTAATACATAATAGAATCACATGTATCTTTGCCAAAATATATTTTAAGCTGTTGTAAAGATGTGTTCCTGTCATTTTTAAATTAAAACCACAGTATGATTGAAATACATATACATTGCATGTAAAAGCATGTATTTAATTTAATTTTATGAATTATGGAACTGATACAATACTTTTGTTAAAATTGCCGAGTTGAAGTATATTACTGAAAGTATCTTTTAGATCTTTAAAGAGATCTGAAAAGGACAACAAAATTTGATGTAGTGGCTGACAGACTGCTCTGACTGTTTCCTATTGTGCTAATCGTTGCTTAGGTCTCAAATCACAGCATGAAGTTACATATAGCATGTGCTGCAACAAATCTATACAATCAGGAAAGGACAGACTGTCAGCCTCAATTTTGCATTTTTCTGTTTTTGTCGGCATGTATCACTCCACAGCTCAACACAAATTAACTTTAACACAGGACTTTGTGTCTGTTAACATAACATTTAATACGTTCCAATGCAGTTATATTGTTCTGCTTTTGAAAAAAAACCCAAACAGTCAGAAAAGAGTGATGTAACTTGTCATTAATTTCATTATGACTAATGAAACTGAGGTTGTTCTTTTAAATCAATGCAACTGGATGCTGAGAGTGAGTACAACTGCCAGGGAGAAATGCAGATAATTTAAACAGGTTCCATACTGTGAATTATCACAAGTAAGCCTGAAAAATAATGAAGGGTCTACTTTCAGGGAACTGATTTTAAAGATCATCTCTGTTAAATAACTGAAACATGTTGTGAATATTCTAGTACAAAAGCTGGAGTTGTGTTTCCACGAAAAAAACCCATTATTGTATCTGTTATTTCTTCCAAGAATATTTCAATGCAGTCATCAAACTGCCATCAAGTAATGATACCTCCAGTACATCTGCAAGATGTCGGTAGCTCAACAGTTATACAATCTTCCTTAGAATAATAACATTTTACAGCATTATATAACAGCATTAATTAGCTGTCCTGTATAATGAATAGAATGAAACTTCATAAAATTAGCTGAGTGTAATCACCTAAGGAACTCTTTAAACAATAATTAGCATGATGAAATGCAAACAAAAAATGTTAGTTCCTAAGGGCTTGAAAAATACTTGTTTTATGAAGTATTTCTCCAGTGTACTTCACATTCATGCATCTAAACGATTCCCTTAGTAATAAAGGCCATTTTCTTGGGAACTATATAGGAAAGCAGCTTGGCACAGTAGAACCTGTCCTCTCTGACAAAATCTGGAATTTTTATCTAACCAGATAAGAAAATACAGAAGAGTTTATGCCATTTAGATATTTTCTAGTTATTAGTACTATGCATTAATAAAATCCCAAATTTAAAATATAAATACATCTTCAACAAAATAAAAATGCACATCCATACCAACTGCTGGAGCGACTGCTTATCTAAGATGCTTAGTAGGCATAATTTTCTTTTTGACTGCTTAATATAAACATGGAACTTTTCTCCTTTTATGTTCTTATATAAAAAAGCAATAGCTTACCTAATAACTTCATTCAGAACACCTTGCTCAAAAGAAACTAAAAACTGAAAGAAAAATCAAGATTTTAATGAAGTGAAAATTGTGGGGGGTTTTGTCTTTTCTTTTTTTCCTTGGCTAGATAAAGAACTGGAATGCACACAGACAACACTAATCTAGAAGATAAAAATTTATCCCATTTTGTATCAAGTACTGTTTTTTTCCAAAAAGTGGAATGCCTTAATACTGAAAAACACACTCTTCTGTTTGCCAGTTGGGATATAACCAGTGGCCCAAGTATAAGGTCAAGCAAAGCTGTATACTGGGAGCTAATGGTTCATTCTATTTGCATGTCAGCTATTTCTTTTCCTTTCAGTTTGTGCTGTCATGGCAATAGCAATTTTTGATACATAAAGTATTATATTTTCTTAATGCAGGTGTGAAAATCATAGTAAATACATGTTTGCCACAAATGATAGGTAATGCCTATCAGTATTATCTGTGATAAAGCTTGGGAGGAAGAAAAAGGTCCCTGATAAATTGAGGATATAATATCACTCAATAATGATCGGAAGTTTTTAATGGCACTGCATGTATTCCTTTATATACATACATACATTTAAATTAATAGAATACTGAATGCAAGCTTAAGTGAAAGTCATCTTAGTGATTATAGTGATAACCACATACAAACACACCTTAGGTCAGGCAACCACTGGAATTTTGAGGTTTGGTATCTTTACCCATTAATAAAGTTTAAAACTTGCAGTCTAAACACGGTCCTAATAAAAAACTATTGGAGCTACATTTGAGCCTTTCAGCAAACCCTTTGTTCCACTTTGTCACAGGAAAAGTCCTTCCCTTCAACAGTGGTATCATACATATAAATGAATCAAGAATCTTGCCTTGTCTTCTGTAAGAACAATCTTTCTGGGAATGTCAAAGCTGTTCGTTGCATTATCAGGTAAAATTCATAAAAAAATTAAGCAGATTTTAGCTCATGGGAAGGGTCTGAACAGTCAAACACTCCCAAATGAAGAGTGGTGGTTCATGGAATCTTGTTAGAAAGTGGCAAGCATTTATCTGTACCGCATCTGCAGCAGTTTTGAAGTCTTTTCTTGATGCGTAAGCAGTCACACAGGCTGAAGAAACACATTTGCTCCTTTCTGCTGGAAGAATAATTCCTTCCAATACTATTTATACTCCTAAGCATGAATTTTAGAATTTTATGAGCAAGAACATGGTGAATCATTCTCTGTTTTGTAATCCAGAAGGGTACAGTTGTACTGTTAGCATAACAGTGACTATGAAAGTGAAAGCTGAACTGCTGCTAACTGAAATTTCCAGATACATAATCTAAGCATTCAATTCACTCTTCTTTGGCTTGTCCTCTGACAGCTTTTAATGGAATGCAGAACAGTACAGTCCCAGTACAGACCACTTGGTGTACGGGTGACAGGTCCCCAGTTCTCACTAAATATTATGGGTCAAGAATTTTCAAGTGTATGCATGTACAAAGGAAATTTTCTTCTGGGAGATATATTGGTAAGTTATTTTCAAACTTCAATCTGCATGCTACTGAAATTCCAGACTATGTGTTCTCAAAAACTACTGACCAGGGATGGAGAAGGCAACAAGAATATGTCAGTGTAATGACATTTAAACTCAAATCCAAAGTTCCTTTTTTCTTCAACAGTAAGAGGAGAAAAAGAAAGGCAAAATTTTGTCAAGGATTTAAAGTATTTTTTCCCTCTCTCTCTGCAAGTCAAAATTTCTGTGAATATTACTCAGAAATATTAGTAGTGCTGCTACATATAATTTTCAACACCAAACACACCTTTGTGCATGTAATGTAAAAAAAATATTTTTGATCCTTGCAATAGATCAGTATCTCTGTTTTTCCCAGCTGTGAGCATTGCTTTTATTCTGGATGTCTTTTTTTCTACTATATTGCAGAAAATATGTCCCCAAACCTGAAATGGACTTCCACCACATTTTGTTATTGCTTTTTCCCTCAACTATCTCTGTCTTCAATCATATTGACAGTAATTGTTTAAAAAAAAAAGTTTGAACAACTTCTCATCCAAAACAGTACTTGTGCCAGAACTCTGTGCTCACTGCTGTAAACCTCTATCCTTTGTACTTAAACATTTTGGTTGTTCAAAAAATAAGATGCTGCATAGAACCTACCTTGTAAAAGCCATTATTAGCTAGGACATCAGTCAGGAGCTAAATAACACTATCTTCTGATAAGTCTACATGTGATAGCTTTTCTTCCAGCCTTCTGAAGTCAGCCATTTCAAATATTTTGTGTCAATTCTGCCTGTTACTTGTTGCAGAATCGCACAGGAAATTACTAAGATGTCATTGAGAGGCTAGCACCATATATATTTCAGAGGCATATGGAGTACGTATCTTTTAAGAATGGTAACAGAACAGAACCCATAAGCCTCTCTCACTGCACTCCACAAAACAGCCACATTAAAAATTCAGGAAACTGAAGTTGCTTCACTAAAGCAAGCCTTATCTTGGAAGGAAAAAATATTTTATATATTCACATACAGAAAAAAGTTTCATACATTCACAGCAGCTGTAACTTTCACTAGTGGTGGGAGACACAAAATTCATTATGGCTTATGATTTCCACTCACCCACTAATCTTTTTTGCCATGAAAGTACTGTAATCAGAAGAAATCTGTGGACTTTTTTCTCCCTTGCTATTGGCCTATTACTCTTCAAAGTATGACAGATCCATGACAAAGGTGGTAAGAAGAGAAAAGAATATAAAGCTAGCTTGAGGTTTGGAGATGTGAAAGTTTCTCTACTCTTCTGTTTTCCAGGTTACACAGATTTTATGGCAAAGTCACTCGCAACTGAAAATTCCTACAAATGAAATCCCCAAACGGCAACACCTCTTCTTCAGTCTTCTAAACTTTAGTGCAAGTGATGAAGATACTTAACTTTCACGTCACTGTTTCAGGGAAAAAAGCCCCAGCTCACCTGTATTCTTGTTTTCTTTGAAATGGAGTGCATTTCTGACTGATTTTACTGGAGAATGGTCTTATTACATACCATTAATATAACTTACATTTCTTCACTGAAAACCTTTCATTAAGATGACAAGTTAGAAATTTAGGCTTAAATTGTAATTATAAATGTATCACTAAGCCATGGTCCCTTTTCTTGTAAAAAATAATTTAAGTTTCCATGCAGATAAAACTGTTGGAAATTCCTTTTCTGGGATGTCTGTGCAAATAAAAAGTAGCCTTTTCTCCTATTCCTGCTTCAAAAACCTAAACAAACCAAAAAAGATTACGTTTTCATGGTAAAAATTACAGATAAACTTACAAGAAGGGTAGATGAATTAAAAGGAGACATCGTGACTGTGTCATAAGCAGATGGCCCCTGTAAGGGTTGATAAATAGTACAGAAAGCAGCAGACTATCATTTAATTAATCCAGCCATGTTCAAGTATATCTTGTTGTATATCAAATTATATCTTAGTTGCAATTCTAAAGTCAGTAAAGGAAAAGCAAAAGTCTGAATTACACCAGATACAAATTCCCTTCGTCTTTCCAATAGTCAGCGGTAACAGCATAACACAAACAGAAAATAGCACAGCCAAGATGATTAAGGGTTTTAACAAAATTACACTGTAAATTTGGTACTGAAAAAAAATATTTTTTTTCCCTACGCTGCATTTTTTTCAAATGCAACATTGAACTAATCCATAATTCTATAATACTACTCAAGTTATATCTGCCTGATGTGGTTAAGAGAGAATGAACATAGCTTAGCTTTTTGTTGGTATAATGTAGTGGTTTTCAAACAGTCTTCTGTGGACTGTAGGAATCTGCAATACCTCTGAAGTTTTCACAGAGACTCAAATATGACATGGTGTAATTTATCTACATTTCCAGAACATCCACATTTCCATTAGAAAATTTTTAGAGATCCACAAATTACAGAAGGCTGAACTCTGCCAGCATGAATCACTATCTACATCAATGTAGGTATATTTAAAAGAAAAGTGCATTTATATTTTGTATAAATGCATTAAAGGCCTGAAAGACTCTGATGAAAATTGTCGCATTTAAAGCAGTAAATACACCATATTATACATATCAAAGTTGCTTAGTTTTCAACACAAGCATGCATTTATTAAGTGCACAAAAGTATAAATGTACTAATAAATCTGCATGGACATCTTAAAAAGATTAACAAAACAACCAAAGAATCAATTGCTTCATCACTTGGCTCAAAATTTCTAAAATTTTAAAAGAAACACTCCCTGCCCTGAAGCCTTCCACAGACACCCACTCCTTCTTTAAAAAGACTCAATAGAAAGATAAAAATGTGAACATTACACTTACAAAGACAGATACTCTATGATTTATTGGGAGATTAAAGTCCAGGACCCTGAGACATTGAATGAAATCATCAGTCTTTTACAATCAGATACTATAGTATCTTTGTCTATTCTAGTTGTTGCAAATTAGCTGTTGAACTAAATTTAACTTATAGGTCAGAACACGCCTAGAGAAATTATCTGGAACAAAATCACACAAGGTTTTACAGTAAAATCAACATCTTGAATGCAGTTAAAAACTACCTAAAAACTAGAGCATAATCTGGAGTACAGACAGAAAAATTCTGCAGAGAATCCACCAAAACAGTAGGCAGCGATATTCTGTTTAGTCAGAATTTTAAAATAGGTTTCAGACGTGGCTTCAAGAAGAGTACACTGCCTTAATATGCCCTCAAGTTACCAGATGAAGACAAAGAATTAACGGAGTGGAGGCCACAGCCAGGAAAAAAAATTGAAGCCTCCTCAACAAACACAATTCCTGCTTGTTTACTTCTATTTAATCATTTCAAGGCAGGGGACAACTGAGAAATTTTCATATACA